>NC_091803.1:4016540-4325878 GCF_041296235.1 Equus asinus | reverse complement strand
TTGCTGTGTGGGAAGGGGCAAATGCCCCACGCACAGCGCTGCAGCACCGTGTGTCTGGAGCGTTTACCACGTGCGTGTCCTTCGCCTGCACAGTTCTGTGTGCGGACATTGACCTGAGGGAGGTGCTCAGACGCACGAGCATCGCATATGCGGAGGCTCGGTGCAGTGTTGTCTGAAGCCCTCACTGCAACAGCCCTGACGTCCAGCTGTTGGCGCCTGGCCACTGGGCCCCGAGTGGACATGTCGTGGCTCACCTGAGCAGTCCCGGCCGCGTTTTTGAGGAATATTTAATTCGTATGTTGTAAGTGCATATGATGTGAAGGAGAGGACAGCCAAAGCAAGCTTCCAGGGCCAGTTCCATCTTGTGATTAAAAACTCCTGCATACTATAACATTCACCGTCTTCACCATTTTTGGGTGTCCAGTTCTGTAGCATTAAGTACATTCACAGTGTCGTGCAACCATTATCGCTATTTCCAAACCTTTCAGCACCCTGAACAGAACTCTGGAGCCATTGAGCAGTAACTGCCATGCCCCTTTCCCAGCCCTGCTGACCTCTGTCCTGCGTTCCGTCTGTGAGTTGCCTCTCCTGGGTATTTCTCAAAAGTGGAGTCAGACAATGTGTGATCGTTCATGACTGGCGGATCTCACTGAGCATCGTGTCCTCCCACCTCATCTGTGTCGGAGCAGGAGCCAGGACTCCACTCCTTTCTGTGGCTGATCCTTTTCCATTGTGTGGACAGACCCCTGTTTGTTTCCCCACTCACCCGTCCTTGGACCCTTGGGTGGTGTCTGCCATTGGGCTGTTGTCCACAGTGCTGCTGTGAACGTGGGTGTGCAAGTGTCTGTTTGAGCCCCTGTTTCAGGTCCCTGGATGTATACCTGGCAGTGGAATTGCTGGGTCCTGTAGTAACTCTGTTTAGCTTTCTGAGGAAGCACCAAGCTTTTCCTCAGCGGCTGCACCATTTTCCCTTCCCTCCCAGCGGGGGCCTCCTGACCGTTGGCCTCAGGTAATTGTGTGGGGAGGGACAGGAGGTACCGGCTCTCCCTCAAGGTCCCTCCCAGCTGGCGTGGAGCCTGCACGGGGCCCCTCGAGGCTCCCCGACTGTCGTGGGGGAGGGCGCAGCCTGAGGGGTGCAGGGGAAGGAGCCGCCTGGCGCCTTCAGCCCCTGTCCTTCCTCTCCCTGCCCGTCGTGTCCTGCAGGCGAGCGAGGACAAGGTGAAGCAGCTGGTGAGGGAGATCGGCCGCGAGATCCAGCAGCTCAACATGGCCGGCTGCTACTGGCTGTCCGGCTCCACCATCGAGCACGTGGCCCGCTGCCGCGGCCTGGTGAAGGTGAACCTGTCGGGCTGCCGCCTCACGTCGCTGCGCCTCTCCAAGATGCTGTCGGTCCTGCAGCACCTGCGCTCCCTGGCCATCGACGTGAGCCCCGGCTTCGACGCCAGCCAGCTGAGCGGCGAGTGCAAGGCCACGCTGAGCCGCGTGCGGGAGCTCAAGCAGACGCTCTACACGCCGTCCTACGGCGTCGTGCCCTGCTGCACCAGCCTCGAGAAGCTGCTGCTCTACTTCGAGATCCTCGACCGCACGCGCGAGGGCGCCATCCTCTCGGGCCAGCTCATGGTGGGCCAGAGCAACGTGCCCCACTACCAGAACCTGCGGGTCTTCTATGCACGCCTGGCCCCCGGCTACATCAACCAGGAGGTGGTGCGGCTGTACCTGGCCGTGCTCAGCGACCGCACGCCCGAGAACCTCCACGCCTTCCTCATCTCCGTGCCCGGCAGCTTCGCCGAGAGCGGGGCCACCAAGAACCTGCTGGACTCCATGGCCCGCAACGTCGTGCTGGACGCCCTGCAGCTGCCCAAGTCCTGGCTCAACGGCTCGTCCCTCCTCCAGCACATGAGGTTCAACAACCCCTTCTACTTCAGCTTCAGCCGCTGCACGCTGTCCGGCGGCCATCTGATCCAGCGGGTCGTCAATGGCGGGAAGGACCTGCGCAGCCTGGCCAGCCTGAACCTCAGTGGCTGCGTGCACTGCCTGTCGCCGGACTCCCTGCTCCGCAAGGCAGAGGACGATATCGACAGCGGCATCCTGGAGACGCTGGTGGCGGCCTGCTGCAACCTGCGCCACCTCAACCTCTCGGCCGCCCACCACCACAGCTCTGAGGGCCCCGGCAGGCACCTGTGCCAGCTGCTGGCCCGGCTGCGCCACCTGCGCTCCCTGTCCCTGCCCGTCTGCTCCGTGGCCGACTCGGCGCCGCGGGCCGACCGCGCCCCCGCCCAGCCCGCCATGCATGCCGTGCCCCGTGGCTTTGGCAAGAAGGTCCGCATCGGCGTGCAGTCCTGTCCCAGCCCCTTCTCCAGCCAGGCGGTCCCTCAGCCGTCCTCCGTGTTCTGGTCTCTGCTGAAGAACGTGCCCTTCCTGGAACGCCTCGAGCTGATCGGCTCCAACTTCTCCTCCGCCATGCCACGCAACGAGCCCGCCATCCGCAACTCCCTCCCGCCCTGCAGCCGGGCGCAGAACGTCGGGGACTCGGAGGTGGCCGCCATTGGCCAGCTGGCCTTCCTGAGACACCTGACGCTGGCCCAGCTGCCCAGCATTCTGACGGGCTCCGGGCTGGTGAGCATCGGCCTGCAGTGCCAGCAGCTCCAGTCCCTCTCGCTGGCCAACCTGGGCATGATGGGGAAGGTGGTATACATGTCCGCCCTCTCGGACATGCTGAAGCACTGCAAGCAGCTGAAGGACCTCAGGTGAGGGCTGGGCGGCTCCTCCGTGGCCTCTGCTGCCTTGGAGGAGGCGGGGGGAAGCGAGCGGCGTGACTTTTGGTTTGGCGAGTGTTTGCGTCCCTGCTGTGCACCTGCCGAGACGAGCAAGGTGCAGGCCTGTCTTCCAGGAGCTGAGTCCTGCGGGTGGGCGGCTGAGCAGGCACTGTGTGCGACGCTGGGACTCAGGAAGGTGCCGGGGGCTTGGGGAGCAGTAGTGGGTGGAGCCCAGGGAGGGCATGCAGGGGGTGCTGGGGCCTGAGCTCCCGCATCGTCCTCCTTACTGTGGCGGTTTGAGTGCTGGCGCCATGCGGGGCTACTGTGTACATGATCTTGTTTAATATCACACCACGAGGTGGACAGCATCGTTCCCATACAGCTGAGCCTGCACATGGGGGAGGCAGGATTCGAACTCCGGGCTTTCTGCCCAGCTTGGTGGTTCTGAAGGGTGTGTAGGAGTTAGCCAGGAGATGTGGGGCCAAGACTTTCTGGAAATGTTGGTGGTGTGTGCAGACCCCCAGAGGTTTATAAACATGCCGTGTGCTCCAAAGCTAAACAGTTCCGAGTGGCTGGGCACCGGGGGAGGGTATGGGGGGCAGCAGGTGAAGGTGCTGAAGGAATGTGGCCAGCAGAGGGAGGGGTCCCATTTCCACATAGACGGGAGGGGCCAGGCTGGAGGAGACAGAGAGAGGGGCTCAGAAGGGAGGGCCGCACACTACTGAGGGGTGACGGTGGCCTGGAGCAGGATGGCAGGGCTGGCTGGAGACAGCGAGAGGAGGCAGGACCCACGGCCTTGGAGAGCTCCACCCCACGCCATCGTCATGGGCACACTGGCAATTTCCAGAGCCCAGACGTGAAATGTATTCCCACCGAATGACGCCATGGAGTGAAGGGTGTTCTCCCAAGGCACCTGCCTTTAAAGGGTGAGCCTTCTTGAGTCATATTTGAAAATCTTGACAGATCTGATCTTGAAAAATTGCATTGTTTCCCAGAAATTACCCAAAATGTAGTAACGAGTGTGACGCTGAAGCTGCTGGGGTGTTCGGGGGTGACATCAGGGGCACTGGGACACGTGTGTCATTGTCCCCACGACGGTTAGTGCTCCCTTTGTGCCTTCACCGAGGGCCAGGTGCCGAGCCGAGGGCTCTCAGCACCATCTGATTTCGTCCCCGCAGCAGCTGTGAGGCGGGCCTCTCTGGTCCCATTTCACAGACGGGCCGTGGAGGCTTGAGGGCTGAGCTGAGAGTCACCCTGGTCAGTCGAACTCTGAGCTTGGCCTTGGCCCTCAGCGACGCGCAGTGGAGACAGCTGTGTCCTTTGCACACCTCCCCTCCCCCCCTCAGAAGGCGCCGTGCGACAGGAAATGAACCAGGTTGGAGCCCGAGCACAGAGGGCTTCCCTCCCGCACCCTGGAGCCTTCGTGGAGAGGCAGCTGAGGCTGTGTCCTGGGCGTCCCAGTTACACTTGTGCTGAGTACGCAGTGCTGAGTGTTCAGAACCCCCGGTTTAGAGTTTGAGCTTGGTAGCCGTGTGTGTGTGTGTGTGTGTGTGTGTGTGTGTGTGCGCGCGCGCACGCAGGCTGGGCTCTGCACGCGGCTTCCCAGCCGCTTACGGAGCTTGCTAGGGGGTGATATAAGACGTCATGAGGCGGTTAAGCACGTGCGGTGGGCAGAGTTGCCGTTTCCATTCCAGGGCCCTCTGGGGCCCTCCGTCCTCCTGCAGGTGCAGGGGTGCCCAGGGGGGCCACCCTGGGTCCCGTGGGGTGAGCACCACAGGCTCGCTCTTCACTGCCCAGTTCCACCCGCTGTCCTCCCCCCGCACACCTCTCCCTCGTGGCCAAGTCGCATCTTCTGTGTTAGTTTCTCTGGCTTGGGTTCCTCTCCTGCCTGGTTGGGGGTGCGTCCCCTTCTTTGAAGGATGGGCCTGGCCCCCCGATTCAGAGCCTTGCTGGCTGCCTTCCCGCCCGCATCCCTGTCTGCAGACATCAGGAGACAGCCCCTCTCGTTTCATTGGTTCATCTCTTTCCAGTGCCTCCTCCCACCTCCTCTCCTCCTGTGCCTTCACTGTCCCATCACCAGCCTTTCTGGAAGGCGTGGTGACAAGTGCATGGTCAGTGGGCCATGTGTAACTTGAAGCTGCAGGTGGATCATGAAACGCATTTAACAAATGGAAAACTCCCCAGGTCTGCTGTCCTGTGACCTTGTCGGAATTTCGTGATTGAGGATGGAATAGGCCTTGGTTCAGGGAGCCTGAGGTACTCGAGTGTCTGAGTTCTAATTTAACTAAACCCGGAGCCAAGGTACTCCTGGACGTGTCGTTTTTGCCATCAGTTTTTTTGCTTTCTTGCCAGCCCATTAAATCTCACGCCTCTTCCAACCATGGGGTCAGGCTGTTTGGTCATCTTTGGGGAGTGTTGGGTAGAAACAGAAATCATGGGGTTGGCCCGCTGGCACAGTGGTTAAGTGCACACATTCCGCTTCTCCATGGCCCCAGGGTCACCAGTTCGGATCCCGGGTGTGGACGTGGCACGGCTTGGCAAGCCATGCTGTGGTAGGCGTCCCACATATAAAGTAGAGGAAGATGGGCACGGATGTTAGCTCAGGCCCCGTCTTCCTCAGCAGAAAGAGGAAGATTGGTGGCAGATGTTAGCTCAGGGCTAATCTTCCTCAAAAAAAAAAAAGCAACAGAAATCAACGAAAGTAAAATAAAGTAACTTGCTCACGTAGTCAGAGTACTCAAAGGAAGATAATGGAAACCAGTGACTCTCTGCCACCGCCCGCCCGCGTCCAGAGCATTTGTTAAGTGTCGGCTGCCTGCAGAGCCACCTGGAGACACAGGGCTCCCAGCTCTCACAGGCTGCTGGGCCCATCACCCCAGGCCGGTGCTCGCCGGGCCGCTTCAGAGCTGCGCTGCCTGTGGAGAGGGGAGTGGGCCTGGCATCCGAGCTGGTCCCCTGTCCCCGCGCCCCCCTCCTCCAAGAGATGGGCCCTGGCCCTGCACCCCTGCGTCCAGTGGAGGGAGGCCCCAGGGAAGGGACCCATGCAGGGACCTTGGAGTCACACAGCCTGAGTGCACCTCGGGCTGCATGTGCCCAGGCCCTTCATCTGTAAAGTGGGGCTGTTCAGATGAAAGGACTTATCCTCATGAGGCGTTTAGGACGGGACTCGGCGGCTATGGCACACTTGTGAATCCTTATCTCCAGCAAGTGCTGGAGCGCCTGTCATGCCAGGGGCTGTGCTGGGCACCTGGGACCCTGAACAAACAGCAGGGCTTGTCCTCGGGGAGCCCACATTCGGGGGAAGAGAGCCCAGCCTGAAGGTGAGAGGGAGGGTCCGTGTGGGGCTGGAGGGTACAGATGCAGGGAGGCCACGCAGGGCCGGGGTGCCTGAGTGTGGGGGACAGGGTAGGTTTCATGAAGCGGGGAGAGTTGAGCGAGGAATGCAGGGAGTCGAGTTGGCAAAGCAGAACCTGGGGGAAGAATGTTCTGGGCCAGGCAGGTGGAGCCGCATTAGCCAGCACAGTGTGCACAAGCCACGGGGCAACTTAAATTGAAATGGATCCACGTGAAATAACATCAGCGGTCGGTTCCTCAGCTGCATTAGGCCTGTTTCGGGTGCCCGGAAGCCGCCTGTGCCTGTGGCTGCTGTACTGGCCGGGGCACACGTGGGATGTTCCCGTCTGCACAGAGGTTCTGTTGGGCAGAGCTGAGTTAGCGCCCGCGCCCTGAGGCGGGGTGTGTGGACTCTTTCAGGAGCGGCCAGCGGCCGGGTCACTGGAAGGACGCTCTCGAGGGGAGAAGAGGGCAGGGTGCGCGGCTGTGCTGCCGCAGACAGGGCGCCAGGACAGGAGCCTGTGTCAGGCCTTCAGTGAGGGACGAGGCCAGAGCAGGGTCGGGGGGGGCCAAAATGGCCAGATTCTGACTTTACAGAGGATTTGCTGACTGACCCGAGGCATGCTGTGGGTGGGGGGCGTCGAGGTGGGTCCAGATGGTGCTGAGGCTCCTGGCCGAGCGGTGGCACCGATGCGGCTGCCATCGGCCGGGAGGAGAAAGGCTGTGTGGAGCGGCTGCACATGTGCAGGGCTGAGTTCAAGACGCTGTGGACCCCGCGGAGGAGCCAGCGCGTGGAGCTGGGAGATGTCAAGATTGGGCCTGGGGACTCTCAACGAGAGTTGCTCAGGAGCAGGAGCCTGAGGCAGGCGGGGAGGGCCGGTGTCCAGGAGCTGGAGGGAGCGCTGGAGTGGCGGCTGCTGCTGGGTTGTATTGGCATGCTCGTGCCGGCTGCCGGGGGCTTCTCCCGTGCCTGCAGCTGTTGACCCCTTGGACGTTTCAGCAGCCCGAGGGTGTAGCTGTTATCGCTCCATTTTGCAGCTGAGGAGATGAGGCGCAGAGGGCACTGAACGTGTCCAGGTGGTGCAGCTGGGAGTGCTTCCTGCTCAAGGGCCGTTGGGTGTTGAGCAGGGGGGCACAGCAGCGTTCACTGGTTACCTAGGTCACCTCCGGGGCCTGGGACATGATCCTTGTGGCTGAGCGTCTTCTCCAGGAGCACGGCCGTGCTTGTGATGTGAGTTTTGTGGCCGGGGAGGCCTGCAGGACTCAGGATAAATGGATTTTTTGGGTCAGCCTGAGAACCCGACCACCGCTCATAATGGCCTCTCTCTGCACACCGGCGGCTGAGAACTGCTCTGACTGGAGCGGGGACTGCCTGTTCAGAACAAACACCAGGCTCTAAGTCACGGCCAGATGGCCCCGTTCCCCTGGATTCCTGCCCTCTGCAGCAGCCACGCCTAGGGAGGCCGGAGTGAAAGGAGCAGGTGGTGCCCGCTGCCCGCCGCGGGCAGGAGCTGCAGAGAGGAAGTGGTGTGCCAGCTTGGGAGAGGCTGGCGTGCTGCTCCTGGGGCCGCCTCCCCGGGCCACTGCTGCGCTTCCCGGTGGGACGTTGCTGAGATGGCCCCCTCGGGATCCCAGGCTGGCCAGCTGCCGCCACTGCTGTCCCCACCAGCGAGGCCTGTGAATCTGTGCCTGGTGACACCCGGGGCTCCTGGCTTGGAGCTGCCTCCGAGCAGCCAGGGCTGCTCCTGCGGGGAGGCGGTATGGGAGCGTGTCGTCCTGCTGGAGCCTCCTGGGTCCGGATTCATGGTGCAGCTCGGCGGCGCAGAAAGAGGATTGCAAGTTGGGCCGAGCAGGGCACTGTCTTTCCCAGGACTGATTCGGCCCTGCCTTGTGGAGCAGGGAGGGAGGGCGTTACCCTGAATCACCCTAGCCTGCTGGTGACCTCGGAACCGGGGCAGCGTCTGGGCGGAAGCGAGAGGGCTGTTTCGGAGCCAGGCCCTGGAGGCTGTCCCGAGACTGCCCTGGAGGCCTGGGCGCTGCTCGGGGCCTGGGCAGTGGCCAGCAGGTGAGATGGGGCCGCCCACGCACCTGCCTGAGCCCGCAGAGCCTGTGGAGACCCAGCCGCCTCTCCGGGCCGGGCTTTGGGGGCCAGAGCCTTATAGACCCAAAGGTCGAGGGCTGGCTGGGAGGGAGAAGGGCCAGGCCCCCCTCAAGGCGAAGCCGACCACGGTGGCTACCTCCTCCTCATCCCTGCCCTAGTCGCAGATGCTGCCACCGGCGGCCACCCGCGAGAGGTCAGTTCTGCCAGCCCACCGTGCAGAGGGAGAGACAACGGGGGAGTGGACAGACACTCCTACCAGGCCTGTGCGACCGGGCCACCTGTGGCAGGTGGCTTCCTGCAGGGTGGGAGAATCTGGAAGTGGCTAGCTAGTTGAAAAAATGTTTGAGTGTGTGTGTACACACACACATGCACACACGCACGCACACACACTCTCTCTGCCTTCTTCGTTTGTGACCCAGGAGGCTGGAACGAGATCTTCAGCGGGTACACAGCCCTGCATCGCCACCTAGTGCCCGAGGAGCCACAGGGCTGTCCTCCCCGCTGGCCTGTGGCCACCCGCTTTCCTGCCTACTCCATCGCGGCTTCCCCTGCTCCAGGGACAAGCCAGCGGCAACTGCGGCTCAGCGGTGCTGGTTCTGGACTTTTGCCCCACTCGTTTTCCCACTTTCGGGTCTGCCAAGGGCTGCTTACTTTAGGATTTAAAAAAAAATTGTGTTTAAAAAATAGAAACAAATACTGCGTTCAAACATTTTCTCTAGAAAAACCAGCTTCTCAAGAAACTCACGCCTCTAGTTGGGCCGACATTTGCCTACTGTACGGGCTCTGCGTGCCTTCGGTCGTTCCCTTGTCCTCGGTTGGGGTGGACCGGAAGCCCGCGCCCTGGGTTCGCCCCCACTGCTTCAAGGGTGGAGTCGTCAGTGGAGGTGGGGGGTGAGGCTCGTGCTCCACGTCTCTCCGGGGCCACCACTCGCATCTCACGCTGTGGCCCTGGGAAGCTCTTCTGGTGTCTGTGCCCAGAATGGCGCTGCCTGCCTGCCGCGCCCCCTGCACGAGAGTGAATATGGGGCTTTTTGAAATCGTGCCCCAGAAGGACGCGCATTTCCCCCCACAATCTTAGCGTCAGGAGCTTCCTAGAATTTCTGCTTACATTTAATTAGAATTAACAGCCAGCCTCCTTGCCATGTCCCGGTGCCTGGTGGCCCCCCTCGGGCAGCTGGGAGTACGTTCCAGCGTGGCAGGAGCTCCTGTGCCGCCTTTGCTCCAGATGCCAGGACGATGCCAGGATATGGCTCGTTCTCACAGACCAGATTTTAGAACCCCTTCTCTCGTCCTGTGACTTATCGGTGCCCTGGGCCTCAGGGCAGTGGAGACTGGAGTGTGAGCTCTCTGCGGGTCGTGTTTGGGTTGAGGATGGGGAGCCCATGGACGGCCCCTTGCCCGCGTCCTGGTCGTCACCTTTCTCCTGGTGTGGCTGTTTCAGAGCATGTGGGCTCTCCCTCCACCTGGGGTCTTGGGGGCTGGGATGGGGACACCCTCTGTCCCCAGCGCAGGCTGCTGCCTTTTGGGGGTGGGCGTGGGCATGTCTTGCTCACCTGGAAGTGTCTCTCCTTTTATGATGAGAGCCCCCAGCTGCATCCCGCCTTCTCAGGTGTCCCAGGAAGTCACCAACCTGGCCTCGCACGTAGAGAGGGTCTTGCCGGCTGTCCTGGTCCACCCAGGGGTCTGTGTCTGCCCAGTGGGCAGGGCTGAGGCTCAGAGAGCCCATGGTCCCGGGCCGATGCTGTGTTTCTGCAGGAGTGATATGCTCAGGGCCTGGCCCTTGGGGGTGGCTAGATGGATTTGCTTGGCTGGACTCGGGGGAGACTCAGAATGTCGAGGGACAAGAATAGCGTCACCCTGGCGTGTGGCAGTGTCTCCAGGATGGGGGTGGCAGCGTGGCCGAGCGCCGCCCTGTGCCTAGTCTCCAGGGCCTGGTTGCTTGCTGGCGAGGGCCGGGTCCCCACCGTGATCCACATGAGAGCAGTCAGTGGCCTCGGCGGCTCGTCCCAGTGGCCGCCGTTTTACAGAATCCTTGTCTTCAGTCACCGAGTTCAGACATAGGAGACCCAAAGATGCAGGAAGCCCATTAGCGAAGGGCAAGTACCTTCCTCATGGATTTCGTCCTCTGCCTCATGTTTCCTTCCCTGCCGGCTTTCAGAGGCAGTGGGCTTGGGTCGGCTGTGCTTCGGGGCTCAGCCCATGGGGGCGGCTGAGGCCCCCGCCTCTGTCAGTCGCTCCCCCTGAGCTGCGACTTCTACCGACGTGCCCAGATCTCCATCATCCGTGGAAGGCCTGTCCCCACCCGCCATGGCCCCTGTGCCGCCTTCTGCCCGGCTGTCCTGCTTATGCCACGAGCCTCGAAGCTGCTCGGGCCAGGTGACCAGTGACTCCCCACCGCAGTCAGAACAGGTTTTCTAAAAGCACTGAGCCGTGCATGTCTGAGAGGGACCGACGTGCCGAAGGCTGTGAAATAGAGATGGTTCCCGGAGCCCGCTTCTGCTCTCCAGCGCTGATTGTTGCTAACAGGTTTTCTTCTGGGAGGGTTTTGCACAGACAAGCTACACGTTAATCTCTGTGTTTGAGGCCGTCTCGGTCTCTGTGGACCTTACCTGAGAGGTCTCTGTGCTCTGTCAGCGCCTTCGGTGCCCTCTCCTTGGTTCCCGGGTTAGTATTCTGGGGCTGCCCTGACAAATGACCGCAAACCAGGTGACTGAGAACGCCAGAAATTCGTCATCTCGTGGTTAGGAGGCCAGAAGTCCGAGGTCAGGTGTCGGCAGGGTTGGGTCCTCCTGGAGGCTCTGAGGGAGAGCCTCTTGCAGGCCCGTCTCCTAGCTTCTGGGGCTGCTCACAGTGCTGGGCATTCCTTGGCTTGTGGATGTGTCACTCTGGTCTCTGCCTCCGTTGTCACACGGCGATCTCCCTGCATGTCCCTGCCGTGCCATGCCTTCACGTGGCCTTCTGGTGAGGAACCGGTTACTGGGTTGGAGCCCATCCTGATCCAGCATGATAGACCCAGCTTCCAAATAAGGGCATGTCGCAGGGGTGGGGTCAGGACTGCCACATGTCTTTTGGGGACACGGTTCGGCTCCCACCTGCTCCCCTCCCCATTCTCCAGGCTCTCAGCCCCCCTCCATTCTTGGGTGCTCCCTCAGCCCCTGAGTCCCGTTCGCCCCCCACCCCACATTCTTTCTGCTCTCCCCTGACTCAGCCTGGAGGGGTGACAGGGCCTGCAGCCCAGCAGCCCCCCATGAATCCAGGCGTCTTCTGGTTCCACATCTGTGTTCCCAGCTGCCGGCTGAACTTCCCTGTTGCTTTTCATCAGTGCCTCGCACAACGTGTCCCTACCACATCACTGTACCCTCGAAGCCGTTCTGTGCTTCCCGCTCTCTGGGTGCACAGACTCCCAGGGAAGGGTCTGGAATGTTTCCTCCAGGTCCTGCCCTTGCTCCCTGTAGCCAGAACCTCAGTGCAGACTCATGGCTCCTCCTGCCCTGCGCCCAAGCCCTGCCCTGGTGGCCAGCGTGCGTCATGCCTGCTCCCTCTAGAGCAGGTCTGACCTGGTGGAACCCTCCCGTCCTTCCTCGTGTCTGCAGCTGAAGTCTTAGCTGCTTCTGTGGCCCCCCTGGCCATGGGTCTGTCCACCCTTCCTGGCATGGTCGGAGTGGCCCCACCCAGCTCAGGTGCCTCCCCCTGCAGCCGTTCCCTGCCTGTCCCTCCGTGTCTCGTGTTTGGTCCTGAGGAGTGAGCCGGGCTGTGCGTCTCTGTGTCCCCATTAAACTGTGCTCCTGAGGGCAGGGACCTCCTGTCAGTGCGTGTCTCCAGCCCCTGCATCTCAGTGTTTGAGGAAGGGTGGGTTGCCCAGGGGCTCAGTTGGGTGCACCGAGCAGGTGGCGCAGCAAACGCAGCTGGCTCTTGGCTCTGAGCAGTGTCTTGGCTGGGGTCTGTAGGCTGTGGTGGGCTGGTCGCATCGGGCCTGCAGGGTCTCCCCTGAAATCAGGATCACCAAGGGAGACCCTGGGCGTCTTGAGTCCTCACTCAGCGCTGCAGGGGACTGTGGTGTGGACAGGCGTGGGGACAGCTCACCTGGGTCCTCTTTAGCCATCCAAAGTCATGGTGGGGGCGCTAGGCCAGGAGGCGCCCTCCGCGTGCGTCCGTGAGCACCACGGGCGGGCGGGCGGCGCGGTCTCACGCCTGCTCTCTCCCCACAGGCTGGAGCAGCCCTACTTCAGCGCCAACGCGCAGTTCTTCCAGGCGCTGAGCCAGTGCTCCGCGCTGCAGCGCCTCTGCCTGGTCTCCCGCAGCGGCACTCTGCAGCCCGAGGCCGTGCTGGCCTTCATGGCCCGCTGCCTGCACGTCGTCGTGTGCCACATGTTCACCGGGGAGTCCCTCACCACCTGCAAGAGCCTGCAGCAGTCCCTCCTGCGAAGGTGAGTGGGTGCGGCCGGGCCTGGGGTGGCCGGGAGGCCTTGACAGCGTCCCCGTCCCCGAGGGGGTCTTGCTCGCCGCTCCTCCCTCAGGCTTCGTCGTGTGCCCAGCCGTGATTTCCTGGGCCTGACAAGTGCTGGCAGTGGCGGAGTTCTGAGCCGGGCGGTTTTCTGGCTCTGCAGCGCCTCCTGTCCCCGGGCATTCCCTCCGCCACGCGGTGAACTCTCTGCCTCCTAGGAGCCCCCTCCCCACCCAGCACGAAAGTATTCTTTCCATCTTCTGGCTTCCATAACGTAACCTCCTATGTCCCCATGGTACAGTGACCAAGACTAGGAATGCACGGTGCCGGACCACCAGTCGGCCTCAGGCCTCCGAATTGCGTCCCTCTCCCGCTCAGGGCCTCTTTCTGTTCCAGGATTCGGTTTAGCACCCCTTGTCACACGCACTTGTCCCGTCTCCTTGGCCTCCTCCAGGCCGTGGCAGTCCTCCGTCTCTCCTTGGCTTTGGCGACCCTGACCCTTTTGGAGGGCCCTGGCTGGGTGTGTGGTAGAAGGTCCATCAGTGTGGGTTTGTCCCGTGTTTTGGTCCAGAAAACCACAGAGGGGATGCTGTGTCCTCCTCAGTGTGGCACACTGTGGCAGTGTTACGTCTTCTTGCTGGTGGCGTTGGCCGTGACCGCTGGATAGGCGGTGTCTCCAGGTGTCTCGGCTGTGAGGTCTCACCGTTCTGTTTCTCGTTAGTAACTGTCCTGTGGGGAGACGCTTCGACAGTCTGCAGACGCCCTGTGTCCTGAGACTTTTGCCCACTGGTTCTGGCACCCACTGTGGGACCTTGCCAGTGACAGGTTACTCTGAGGTTTTCCTGACGGCGGTGTTCTGTTTCCTTCGTTCCTTGTGTGTTTCTTAATGGGAGCTCTGCGGTGGGAAGGACCTGTCCCCTCTCCCCAGTTATTTATTTATTCAGTTGTTTCCCATGTCCCTGTAGACTTGCAGGGTTTTATTTTATTCAGTGGGTTTGGTCCTCTGCTCCCAGTGTTCATGTTGCTGCTCACATTGTTCCAGATTTGGCCATGGGTGTTACTTCAAGTAGGTTTTTCTTTTTCTTTTTTTTTTTTTGAGGAAGATCAGCCCTGAGCTAACTGCTGCCAATCGTCCTCTTTTTTTGCTGAGGAAGACTGGCCCTGAGCTAACATCCATGCCCATCTTCCTCCACTTTATATGTGGGACGCCTGCTACAGCATGGCTTGCCAAGTGGTGCCATGTCCACACCCGGAATCCGAACTGACAAACCCCAGGCCGCCGAAGCAGAACGTGTGCACTTAACCGCTGTGCCCCCTGGCTGGTCCCTGTGTGTGTTTTTGAGTGTGAAGCCGCACTGTGGGTCTCAGAGCTCTGTAAGAGGGTGTACTTGGAGAGGCGTGGCTCCTCAGCCCTCTTCCCGCCGCCCCCCGGACACCAGCCTCCGTGGTTCTCCTGCGTCCTTCTGTGTGTCTTCTGCACAGGTGAGCCGACACACAACGTGTTCCCCTGTCTCTTCCTTTCTTGGACGCACTTTGCTTTTTCGCTCACCGATATATCCTGGAAATCTGTGCTCGTCAGTTCATACGGCTCTTGCTCATTCTTTTTACACCTCTGCATTCTTTTTGTTTATTGTGATAAAATACACGTAACAAAGTTTACCATTTTAACTGTTTTTAAACCATCACCACCATCCATCTCCGGGTCTTTCTCATCTTCCCAAACTGAAACTCTGTCCCCATTAAACCCTAACTCCCCACCCCTCCCCCAGCCCTGGCACCCACCCTTCTACTTTCTGTCTTTATGAATTTGACTGTTCCAGGGGCCTCATAGACGTGGAATTCGTTCTTTTGTGTCTGGCTTTTTCTGCATTCCTTTTGTAATTTATTTTAAGAAGCTTAAAAAGTAGAAATAAAGGACCATCATGTATTGATTGGAGTAAAGCCCCTTTGACTCCCTGAACATACCAGGATGAGTTTGCTTTTTGAGTCTCTGAAGTGCATCCCGGTGTCCACGGGAAGCACCGGCTTCTGTTCCTGTGTGTGTAACGTCCGCACGTGTGTACCACTGCGCAGGGCGTGCGCCCTGGGTTTTCATCAGCGTTGTGTCGAGATCTGTTGTCGCTGCTCGTGTGGAGCTGGTGCCTCCCTGTCTCGTGCTGTTTCTGTGTGTCTGTTCTCTGGAGGGAGAGTCTGGTTGTCTCCAGTGTTTCCTCTGTCCTGGTGAACGTCCTCGTGTGGGTCTCCCCGTGGACAGGTGTATAGGTTTCTAGAAGCGGCATTATGGGCCGTGTTCGAGGATTCCCACCGTGCTCTCCAAAGCGGTTCTCCCGAGCTCGGTGTTGCCTGAGATTTGCAGGAAGAGGCGGCGTTCACAGCGTCCACTTCAGTGGAACGCTCCAGACTCCACGGCTTCTCGCCTGTGAGCCTCTGTGGCACCCCAGAAATCCCCTGGGCGAGGCGGTCTGTGTGCGGGCAGGGAGGTCAAGTGCAGACTCCCAGGGCTGCTGAGCCTCCTGACGCACACTGGGGAGCGGGGGGTGGGCTTTAAGTCTCCTGTGTTGGCTGCGGTTGCTTGATGCCAGCCCGCTTCCCTGGGTCTTGGGTAGAAACCCTCGCGCAGGCTGATGGGCCGGCCCCGTGAGAGAAGAAATTTTAAATCAGCAATCTTTACCTTTCTCATCTAAGCCGAAGTCCTTTGAGATGCAGAGATTTTTTTTTTAAATTAGAGAGGAAGGTATTTTTTTTTGAATTTTTCCTTCTTTTTCCCCAAGTTCCCCCAGTACATAGTTGCATATTTTAGTTGTGGGTCCTTCCAGCTGTGGCATGTGGGACGCCACCTCAGCATGGCCTGACGAGCAGTGCCAAGTCCGCGCCCAGGATCCGAAGCGGCGAAACCCTGGGCCGCCAAAGGAGCGCGCGAACTTACCCACTCGGCCACGGGGCTAGCCCCCAAGAGGAAGGTATTTTTTAATTTTAAAGACTTTTTGATCCACATGATATAAACTTTACCGTTTTAGCCATGTATAAGTGTGCAGTCTCAGTGACACCGAGCGCACGCACGATGTTGTGCTTCCGTTAGCACCCGTCTCCAGAACTTGTTCATCTTCCCAAGCTGACGCTTGGTCCCCGTGAAACACTGACTCCCCCGCCCCAGCCCGCAGCCTCTGTCCCACTTTCTGATTCTGTGAATTGACGCGAACATCTTTGAACTCTGCATTTTTCGTGACACTGCACTTTGTTTAGGTTTAGAAGCTGTGGCTGCTTAGACGGCTGTGGGTAAAGACGGTGCATTTAAAAACGGTTCTCTTTCTCATGGGGCGGTGTTTGCCTTCCCTGCCCTCGGTTAGGGGCCTTTCTAGAAGGGCTGTGTCCTTTCGCCTGCTGTTCCCCACAGACCAGGCCCCACTTTCCCTCGTGAGAGCAGCGTTCCTGGAGGAGGAGCCGGACCTTAGAGAGGCCCCCGAATTTGGCCGCAGTCAGGAGAAAGGCATCCTGGAGAGAATCTGACCCGAGCTGGTTGTCTGGGGCATGAAGCGGTTAGAGACCTCTCGTGAGCCAGTGCCGCTGGCCACTGAAGTCCGGGTACCCTGAGGAGGCCTGAGTGAGTGTGCCCTCGTTTCAGTGTGGCCGGCCGAGAGGGCGGCAGCTGCCCTCCCCAGTTTTCTGTGTTCCACGGGTCGCGGGATGTGGCAGCGGGAGGCCCCGGCTGTTCCCAGGATTCCAAGCAGAGCCATCGGCCGGGAGGTCTCTGGAATTGTAGGTTCCAACGGTCCTATGGACAGACCTCAGTGGGTCCTGTCGTCTTTGCAGTTTGCTGCGGAATTTCTCAGCAAAAATCCTAGCCAAGGTTTTCCCCTCCCTGGGTGTAAAAATACTAGGTGTTTCTAATATTTCTAAAAGTTTTGACTGTGTGTCAAGCTGCTTTAACTGAACGCTCCCCATGGCTCCATCAAGCAGAGGCCGTTGTGGCCAGCGGGCCCGGGATGGAGGCAGCATGTGGCTTTGTCGTCTGATGGCTTTTGATTTACCACTGCCTTGTGGATTTTTCTGTGTCAATAAATAAAGCTGCAGCTGCTATTTTTTAAGGCTGTGGTACCCCTTGTGTGGCTGTCGTGGTGGTCCCTGTGGCCGTCAGAGCCGACGCTGTGTGTGTCTTTGGCTCCTTCACCTTCGACCCTGATTTCCGGGCTGTGAACCTGGGCAGAGGCCTGAGGTTGGTGGGACATGCTCCCCGCTGCTCCCCATCGTGTCCCCCCCCCTTGGCGTCCTTGTGCGGTGACATGGAGCTCACGCCTGCCGGGTACTCGGTTTTCGGAGGGCTCTGTGGGACGCAGGCTGTGGAGCACTCGCCACGGGGCTCTGGGCCGGATGGGAGCTGTTGGGGAACGGGGTCGAGGGCAGGCAGTGCAGCCGCGCCTCCGCCCAACGCTCCCCCTCCGCCTGCTCGCTTGCTCCCTGGGCTGGTGGGAGAGGCGATGAGGACGGCGCTGCCCCAGCTCTGCCCTTCAGCTGCTGGGAGGAGCGGTGTTCCCTCCTCACCCTCGCCACCTTGCAGTAGGTCCCCCAGTTCCCGAGGGCTCCAGCCTTCAGGGAGCTGATGCCTCCCTGGGGGGCGTGTTCTGCCAAAGGGGCTTGCGCAGGGCTCGTCACTCCCTCCTGTTGCCGAGAGCCAGGGGCTCGCAGACCCAGCCTGTGGGGGAGTCTGCCATTTCTCAGCCCTGATGGCTGTCCTCCTGTAGAGATAGGGACCAGCTTTGGGAGTTCCTGCTTTTCCCACCAGCTGTGTGCACAGGAGCTTTCTCCAAAGGGGGGAACATCTGACGTCAAGCCGTTCAAAAGAGCTGTGCTTGTGACAAGAAAGGGTCCGAAATCCCCAGCCCCTCGCAGGCGTTGCTAGATGATGAAGCTGCTTTGTCCTTCTGATCCTCAGAATCTTTCTCAACACAGTGATTCAGGCCATTTGCTCGGACCTGGCACTGGATGCCAGTTCCTGCCTGAAGCTTCTCTTTCTCGCCCTTGGTTCTGTCCACGAGGTCCCTGTCAGCTGCACCTCTTCTGCCTGCAGGCTGCTCCTGTCCTCGTGGCCTGCTCGAGTGTGGCCTCCCTGTGGCTGTGAGGTCCCTCCTCCGGCCTCTCGGACTGTACACCACCTGCCCTTTCTTAGCAAGCATAGCACTTCACCCCAAATGTTATGATGCTCTTTGCGTCCCCCTTTAGATGATGAGATTTTGAAGGGCTGGCGTGCAGCAGCTCTTCTCTCCTTGTGCATCTTTGTCCCCCCAGCACAAGGCTGACCAGGGCCGGGCTCACCGGTGCCCCAGTGGGCACTGGTCATGGTGGGTACCTGGGGCTGGTGACTGCTAATGCCTGGCACGTGGTCTTTGAGACCAGATCCGAGATTGGCCTTGGTTAAGTGGACACCTGGATGGAAGTTGTACCCGTCGCTCTGTCCCGTGTGTCCCAGCACCTGGCACAGACCCGGGCCTGGGGCGGGGACCCACCGAGCCCTGGTGCCAGCTGAGGGGCGCGGAGGGCGCTCTCTGGGCTGAGGGCTGAGCACCCTCTGCTCTTGCAGCACACACTCCTTGAGCCCCTGCTCTGTGCACCATCCTGGGTGCTGGCCCTTTACCGAACACTGCCTCTGTGCCAGCATCGTGGATTGCCTTTGTTCACGCCTCACGAAAGCCTGGTGAGGTACATGCCATTAGCCCCAGTGTGCAGATGGGGAAACTGAGTCTCCGAGAGCTAGGCGAGTAGCAAAACCAGAGTTTGCATCCTGAGGGGAGAAGGGCACCTACACCCTCGGGGGGCTGTGCCCCGTGATGCGCAGGGCCTTCCAGGGCCGTGTGGGTGTCTCACCCAAGACCCGAGCCCCCCAGCCTGGCAGAGGCTCCCAGCGCTGAGGAATCGTCAGAACCAGGTCTGCTCCAAGCCTTTCACCCGGGTCATGCTGCCAGGGACAGGGCCGAGGGACAGCCCCACAGACACGGCGAGGCCCTACTGTACATCTGCGCTGAAACCTTCCCGCACTGCCCGGGCTGGCCCACTGAGCCCGCTGCCCACACTGCGCTGTCTCCTTGCCCGGCTAGCAGCTCAGATCACGTCCAGGGGCCCTGCTGGCCTTGCCACCACTTCCAGGTGCAGCCCCTCTTCTCTTAAGGCCTTTGCTGCAGGCTGTGCAGTGGGGTCCCAGCTGCTCTTCTGCGAGGCCCTCAGCAGATGGCGCCATGGCTTGCTGTCCCTGGCGCACTCCTGCTCAGGGAACAGCGGGTGGGAGGGGCCCCTGGCCCGGCCCCACTGCTGCTCACCTGCCCGCTGCCCTGTGCTGCCTGCAGTCTCGCCCGTCTCTCCGTGACTCGGCCAGCGGGGCTGGTGTCGTGTCGCAGTCCTGGTGCTGGGAAGTATCACCCCTTTTCTCCATCAGCACACGTCTGGCCTGCCTGTGGATGGGTCTCAGCCACTGGTTGTTGGCGGCCCTTTCTTCTTGTCACTCTGCCCTTTGCAGGTTGGGCACCACGACCTGCAGCTCTGGCCCCTCCTCTCAGGAGGCAGTTGACCACAGGTGGGTGGCTTTGGCGGCCTCAGTTGTAACACCCATTAGAGCTAGTCCTGGAGGTGGTGGGAGGCGAGGTGTGTCCAGCACCGAGCACGGTGTCCTGACCAGCATTTGCTCTCTATTTCCTCCTCCGTGTCTTGACTCTGCTCTTTCCAGTTTGAAATGTGAACTCTGGACCTTTCTCTGACTTCTTGTGGCAGATAGCCCCCACTAGGTTTTGGAGTGACTTTCTTATGCATCTTCCCCCCTCTTGGCCCTGCAGGTGGCCCCAGAGCTGGTCTGGCTTTAGAATTGGGGACGGAGGCTGGCCCGGTGGTGCAGCGGTTAAGTTCACATGTTCTGCTTCTCGGCGGTCCGGGGTTCGCTGATTCGGATCCCTGGTGTGGCCATGGCACCGCTTGGCAGCCATGCTGTGGCAGGTGTCCCACATATAAAGTAGAGGAAGATGGGCACGGATGTTAGCTCAGGGGCAGCCTTCCTCAGCAAAAAGAGGAGGATTGACAGTAGTTAGCTCAGGGCTAATCTTCCCCTCAAAAAAAAAAAAAAAAAACGAATTGGGGACAACGCTGCGGAGAGTGGTGGCTCTTTCTGGGCTCTGGGGTGCCTGGTGCCCTCCCCTGGGGCAAGGCAAAGCTTTCCCGCCTGCTTCCCTCCTTGGAAACACCCCCAGCTCACTGTGTTGGAGTGTTCACCCCGCTTCCCTCCTGGCCTCATGGACAGCCTGCCCAGTGCTGGAGCCAGCGTCTCTGTTTCACCTCCCGTCTCTCCGAGAGACCCGGCTGAGTTAATGCACAGCCGCCCCGCCCATTTGAGGGAGCCAGGGTCTGCAGGGCCCTGCCCGCCAGAGGGGCCGTCTGGCCCCTGGTCAGCCTGCGGCTTGGGGAGCGTCAGGAGCAAGGGGCTGGGCTGCGTGGTGCTGGCATGGGGCTGCCCTTGGACCCCTCGTCTCCTGCTGTGCCCCAAGCCGCACCTCTGCCGTCCCCTCCTCAGACACTGCAGCCGGTGGGGAGGCCCTTCCGAGGGCATTTCCGATTTCCCCTGCCTCTCCCATTCATGAACGTTTCCTGCAGGCGTAGTGGCATCTGGGGTTGGGTGAGGGCAGTGTCACTCTTTTGGTTTCTGATTCTCTTTTGGTTTCAGACGGGGAGTGACAACAGCTCACTTTGGTCCATGTGGCATCCTGCTGAGGTCAGACCCACCTGCGCCCTCAAATCCCACAACCCGGGCTCACATGCTGGCCTCTTCACTTCCTGGCTCTGTGACTTTGAGCGAGTTACTTCCCTCTCTGAGCTGAGTTTCTTGCCTCTGAAAGAGCAGCCGTCATCCTCACATTGCTGGGACCTGGTGGTGCTGCCCTGGTGGGTGTCACACGGGGTCCCTGATAACCACGTAGTGGCAGTGCCTTCTCCCCCGCCTTGCAGATGGGGGAACCCAACTTTGCGAGGCTTGGGGCTTGCTGCCGTCATCCTCCGAGCGAGTGGCTGAGCCGGCCTTGGGTGCTGGTGTGGCCGTTCTGCCGCCCTCCGCCACCTCCCGCGTAACCCGAGGTGCCCTGTGGGGATGGCAGAGGCAGTTCCTCAGCGAAGCGGGAGGGTTGGGCGGAAGGGGCTCGTGTCAGAGGCGTCCTGGTCGGGGCTGGGAGGCCACTCCGGAAGGCGCCGCTTGGGCCCCTTCCCAGTGACCCCCACTGGAGCCCAGCATGACCACGTGGAGGGGGCTTGGGCAAGGGGCAGCTGCTTCCTGCGGCCAGGCCTCCTCTGAGCTCCTGGGCAGCTGTCTCTTTCCTTTGCAGCCACGTCCGGCCTCTGGGATACTCCTGTGCTCATCTCTAGCCCCTCCAAGGAGGGCTGAGCCTGGGGGCCCATGTTTTGGGCCCTGACGTCTCCGTGTCCGTAGCTGGCAGCATCAGGGGAATGCTGGCTCTGAGGCTGGCCGAGTGCTCTCTGGAAGGTGATGGTGGCATCCCAGTGCCAGCGCCCTTGGGGCCTTGTCCACTCCCAGTCCTTCTAGGAGTGCGTGCTTACTTGCTGCTGACCCTGAGGGTTTGTCAGCCGAGTGGCCTTGGGTCCGGCGGTCTAGCCTCCTTTCTTGAGACGGCGGGAGCCCTGTCCCTGGGGTGGGGGCCGCCATTGTCCTCCAGCCCCTGGGCTTGTGCAATTCAGATCCAGCATTCCACGAGACGGGTCACGTCTCTCTGCCTCCGAGGAGGCCTGGGGGAAATTCCTTCCCCAGGGTGGTCCTGGGGGCGTTCCCGGCACGGTGGTGTGTGGACAGGAATGTGGGCCCGTGAGCCGACAGGCGGTGGCCGGCCGGGCGAGTGGGGCGTGTGTGTGTGCGCCGGGCTCTCTCGTCGCTGCCTGCACAGCTGCCGCGTGCCCCGCACCCCCGGCTTAGCCAGTCTGTGTCTCTAAACGTGTGTAGAATCGAGTCAGGTTTACAGATGGAGCCATAAATTGCTTAAGTCTGGGGAACACTGGGAGCTCTAGAATCGGAAGTGGGTTTTACGAAGTGGATTGAGTGCTGTTTTGTAGCCTTCGTTGCTGTTAGAGGAGGCAGCCGAAGGCTATCGCGTCGCCAGGCCTGCTGCCCTTCCTGGCAGGTCTCGGCATCAGTCTGTCGTTCCTCCCCGGAGTGCCGATACGCCTGTGTCACGGAAAACCTGGCCAGCAGGGCGCGGCTTCTGCAGGTTCAGCTCAGGGAGGCCTTGGCCTTCACGCAGAGCCTGGTGGCTGGCGGGTTCTGGCTCCATCTGTGGGGACGCCCAAGGGGCTGGATCTGGGGGCGGGCAGGCCTCGGGCCGGGCTTCCTGGGCCCCGCTGCAGCGACTAGCAGAGGTGGCAGGTGGGGGCAGGGAGGACCGTCAGGCCTGACCGTGGCCCCCGGCTCCTGGTCAGCGAGTGGCAGAGGGGCAAGGTCTCCAGGACCCTCCAAGGGCAGGAGGCTCCTCCTGCCGCCGGGGGCTCTTTCTTGGCTGTCTGGGTGTAGAAGAGCAGATTGGTGGCCCGGGAATCCTCCCGGTGTCACTGGAGCCCCCGTTTTCCAGGTGCGGCCTCTGGGGGAGCGTCGCACGGTGACTGGCTGAGTGGCAAGTCTGGGCTGGGCCCAAGGGCTGCTGTCTGCAGTCAGGCGCCTGCTGCAGGAGGAGCTGCAGGCTGGTGATGAGCCCACAGCCGGTGACAGGAGCCCTGGGGGGTGAGGAGACGAGACCGTCGGGCGGTGCTGGTCCCCAGGGTCAGTGCTGAGCATCAGGGGTCCTCCCCCCAGTTCTCTGCTGGCTGGTTCTGCTCTTCCCCTTTTTCTTTCTTTTTTTTTTCACTTTTATCATGGTAAAATATCTATAACATAATAATTATCATTTTAACCATTTGTAAGTGTACAATTCAGTGGCACGAAATCTTGTACCCGTTACCATAGTGTGTAGCAAACCTTCTCATCGTCCCAAATAGACACAACACCTCCACGCCCCCTCCTGCTAACCACTCTGCTTTCTGTCTCCATAAACTTGACTCCTCTGGGGGCCTAATATAAGCAGAATCAGACAGTATTTGTCCTTTTCTCACTGCCTTGTTTCACTCAGCATAATGTCCGAAGGTTCACCCATGTTGGAGCATGTGTCAGAATTTCCTTCCTTTTTACGGCCAAGTAATATTCCATTGTAGATGGACCACATTGTGTTTGCCCATTCATCTGTCGATTGTTTCTAATTTATATGTGAAGTTGAATATCTTTGAACATTTTTAAGTCATTTGTAAAAAATGACAAAGCAGGAAAAATGATCTGTGAGTCGTGTCACAGGCAAAGGTGTGATTCTGTGAGCTTCCTGCACACTAGTGAGGACGAGATGGAGGGGCCGAGGGCTACAGATGACTCTTAACCCTATGAGAAACGCTCAACCTCACCCCTAAGAAAAACATAGATTAAACTCTTTACACTGAGAACAGTTCTGTTTCTAGAAAGTTCAGGAGCAGGTGCTGGTCCGCTCTGGTAGAAGTCAAGGTGGTGACTGCCCCTGGGGAAAGTCTTGGTGGGGCCCCTGGGATGTGGCCAGCGTCTGACTTGGTGTGGGCGCTGGGCTCACGGGGGTGCTCCGGGCCACACGTTTCCGCGTGTACATCGCGCTTCAGTATAAAATTAATGGTGGCCGCAGGAGCACACGGCATTTTCCGTCCCCACAGATGAAGACCACTCCATGTGAGTGGAAGGAGGGGACAGGCCCCGTCGCCCATGGCAGGAGGGCCACCTCTGTGGAGACTCAGCTGGCAGCCGATCGGAACTCACACCCTTGACCCACAAACCTCCCGCCTCTAGGATTTGGTTCTGCAGACGGGCTTGTCCACGTGGTTTCCACAGTTCTTCATGGCGGCGCTGTTCGTTTTAGCAAAGATTGTAAACAGCCCAGAGGTCGCTGAGCAGGAGACTGGAGAGTGAATGCTGATGCCCCAGTCAGTGGGATGGCGTGGGCTGCTGAAGGAATGAGGAAGCGCTCCATTTCTGTGTAGGGAAGACCTTTCAGTGCAAAAAAGCAAAGTGTGTTGAAAACAAAAGTAGAGCATGCTAGATCTTCTTGCTTGCGTCTGCACAAAGTATTTCTGGAGAGGTACAGAAATCTATATTGTTCTGCCCCGGGAGAGGCAGTGGGGTATCTTTTGGGGGAGGGGGAAGGGAAGGGAGCCCCAGGGATGCCACAAACTGATTCCTCTGCATTCTAGTTTGTTCTGAAGGCGAGGTGGCCCCGGCCTCCCTCTCATTCAGGCCTCTCTGGTCCCAGAGCCTTGCACTCGTGTGACCCGGCTCCAGTCGTCCAGGGCCCAGGACTTACAATCTTGTCCCTCTATGTGTGGGACCTGGGCACGCCACAGCGGGACAACAGCAGCCAACGCAGAGTGTTTCAAACCCCAGGCGTCTTTCCCACCTCTTTGCTCCGCACGAGGACGGAAGCAGCCCTCACTGTCCTTCCTGGCCATGAGGGGAGGACTGTGGGGCCGAAGCAGGGGTCCCGGCAGGTTCCAGGCAGCTGTGGGTCTGGGCGGGTTTAGCGGGGAGCTCGGAGGGCGCGCCTGGCACACGGCCCTCGGCCCGCTGCTCCAGGGGTCTGAGTTCTGTGAGCCTTGCATGGGTGTCCCCTCGGCAGCTCCAGGCTGGCATTTTCTTCTTGGCGCCGTCCACCTTTGCGCTTCTTGAAGATGATTGTCACAGTTCGGGTGGCTTTTATAAAATATCTTATTACTTTGGCTTTTCTATAAGACCTTATTTTGGGGGAAGAGGCTGTCATCTTTAGTTCTTTTTTCAGTTTCTCAGAGAAACAACCCCAGCAGGTGTTTCTTAGATGATTGAGCCCATTCTGCTTCCAGGCCGCTTGCAGGCCAGCCCCTCCAGGAGCCCTTCCAGCTCTGTGGCACCTGCAGGGCTGGGTGCAGAGGCCTTGGGGTCCCCAGGGTCCCACCCTCGCTCGCTCGGAGGGGTTGGGCTCAGAGCTGGTTCCAGCATGGTGACGGTGCGGGATGCACCTTTCTGGAGCCTCTGTGTCCTCAGTGCAGTGGCCTGGCCTGAGGCCCGTGGGTGCCCTGTCTGCTCGTGTTGGCAAAGAGCGTGGAGCCCAGCCCTCCTGACAGGCCAGTTCTCTCTGCCCATCTCACAGGCAAATGCAAAGTGAGTTTGTAAAGTTGAGGGGGCCTTAGTAGATTCGGGCGTCCTTCCCCAGTTGTCCTCCTTTTTGATCGCTCTGCAACAGCGTTTTCTTGGCCCCATTGGGACCACTGGGCCAGCTGGCTTCTCGCTGTGGCTCTAAAGGGATGTCTGAG
The DNA here is from genome assembly GCF_041296235.1 of Equus asinus. NCBI lineage: Eukaryota > Metazoa > Chordata > Mammalia > Perissodactyla > Equidae > Equus > Equus asinus. The sequence continues at coordinate 4,300,887 of NC_091803.1, read as the reverse complement.
TCTGTTGTGGGCTTGTCTTTTTTTTTTTTCAGGAAGATTATCCCCGAGCTAACATCTGCTGCCAATCCTCCTCTTTTTGCTGAGGAAGACTGGCCCTGAGCTAACATCGTGTCCACCTTCCTCTACTTTATATGTGGGACACCTGCCACAGCATGGCGTGCCAAGCAGTGCGTAGATCTGCACCCAGGATCCAAACCAGCAAACCCCAGGCCACTGAAGTGGAACGTGCGAACTTAACTGCTGTGGCACCAGGCCAGCCCCATGGGTTTGTGTTTTGAAGCATAAAAATGTTCATACTGGGGCTGGCCCCATGGCCGAGTGGTTAAGTTCACATGCTCCACTCCAGCGGCCCAGGTTTCGCCGGTTCTGATCCTGGGTGCGGACATGGCACTGCTCATCAGGCCATGCTGAGGCGGCGTCCCACATGCCACAACTAGAAGGACCCACAACTGAAATACACAACTATGTACCGGGGAGCTTTGGGGAGAAGAAGGAAAAAAAAAATCTTTAAAAACAAACAAACAAAATGCTCATAGCTTTTGACCCAATAACCCTATTTCTGGGATTTATTCTGAGGAAGCAATATACCATATGTTTATTGACATAACAGTAAAAAGAAGTCCCTAACTTGTGCCCACCTAGAAATGGCTAAGTTGACGTGTTGCCCCCGCTGGCTCGAGAGACAGCCGTAGGAAAAGGTGGTCCCAGGGCCCTGGCAGAGCTGGCCGTTTTATTTCTATCAGGCCAGAGTGCGTTCTGCCATCACGTGCTATCTTTGTTTAACGTAAAGATGTCAAGACTGGAAGGAAATACGACAAACCTGACTCAGATTATTCCTATTTCGATGTGTCACCTAGGCCGCGTCGGGAACCAATTTGTTCAGAACACAGGGTAACGTGGAGCAGGGCCACCGGCGAGGGCCGGGCTGGGGCCGGGCGGGGGCTGGGCTGAGGGCGGGCTGCGTCGGAGCCGCTGGCGTGTGGCGCCACGGCCGCCTGCACCCTCCTGTGCACATCTTCTGTGCTTTCTCTGTAGACAAAACAAAGGTTTTAAAACAAACAGAAAATCTTTTTTGCTTCCTGGAGCGCCCCGAGAAGGCATTTGGGTGGCTGTGTTTTTCGGAAAGCTGAGGGCCCCGTTTTAAATGCTCCGTCCCTTCCAGCCGTTGCAGACGGCAGAGAGCAAGTGTGGGTTAACTTTTCTTAAACTCTCCTTCGAAAGCTCCAGTGAATGCCTTCAGACCCTCCCGGAGGGGCCAGCGGAGGGGCCAGCGTTTGCCCAATCCACGGTGACCCCGGGGTGACCTGCTTCCCATGGGTCTCCTCTCACGCCTTGCTGTCACTTGCTGCCTCTCCACCGAGCTTGCAGGGCAGGTCGGATTAGCGCGCAGCCTCTTGCGTGGCCTGGGCGCGTGGTCTCTGTGGAGCCTGCCTCCCTCGCCCAGGTGAGAGGCTGCCCCGTGAGCACAGCTCCTGGACGCCCAGGCCCCACCTTGGGCACTGGCCAATGCCCGGCTGTGCCAGTGTTGCTGCCCAGGACGGTGCAGGCCGCCACGAGGGCAGAGCTGGGCCTGGGGAGGGCGCCGCACTCGGAGCCTGGAGGAACCTGCTGACCTCGCGGGCCTGCCTGTCCCCTGGGTGACCCCAGGCCAGAGGCCACAGCCTCGGGTCTTCACATTCGTGATCCGACCAGCCCTGGTCAGGGGAGTGTCCCAGGGGCTCCCTGTCCTGTTGTCACTCACAAGCCCAGCCTGGCTTCCAAACGTGGGTAACTGGGATGGGTTTTATTATGTTTCACTGCATCTGTTTTCTTAAGTCTCAAACTCTCATATTGGAATCATACAAAAGAACATCCTAACACGTAAGGAAGTCATGCAGCGGAATGTGCTAGAGCGCACGACCCGTTCATGGCCTGCCCGCTCAGAGCGCGCCTCCGCCTGTGGTGCCTGCCCTCGCGGAGGGAGCCCCGGCCCTGCTGTTGGAAGGGAACGCTATCTTTCTCTGTGTTGGCCATCTTCCTGCTTTCTTGTCCCTGACTCCAGGCTTCGCTGTCGGGGAGGCCCACCTCACTGCGGGACGGGACGTCTGCGGCTGTCCCAGCTGGTGGGGATGGCAGGCTGCGGCCGAGCTAGTGTGCACAGGTCCTTGAGGACCAGGAGGGCTTTACAGAGAGACACCTGGGTATGCTCCTGGAGCTCCATCCGAGTCCCGGTTAATCCAGGTGTGCACTGGGGAGAAAGCCTTACGAAGGAAGTGTGGTTTACCTCTGCTGGTGCCACCTCCACCCCTGCCCGGGGACCTGCTGTGTGTGTCTCCCGAGTGCCCTGCCTTCCCAGCCACCTGGACAGCTGCAGCTGCCCAGAGCCGCCCAGGGCAGCGTGGAGGGAGCAGACGAGCCCCGCGCTGCATTCCTGGCTTTTGGGGAGAGATTAATCCGCCTTCAGCATCTTGACAGCAGCTTGTTAAGAGCCCGGGGTGACGCAGGCCTCAGGGAGGGAGGGAGGCGGGCGACCAGCCTTTGCACGCACATCCCACGTCCGAGGATATTTTGTTTCAAGTTGAGTCAGTCGCCCAGCGGGTTTGCAGGCAGGGACTTGCCTGTGAGGCTCACGGTCACAGACACTGCCGCCCGCGAGCAGAGGCTGGCGCACAGAACCGGGAGGCCTGTCCTTGGCATCTTTATTGCCAAAACATCAAGTTTTACGAGTGCCTTTCTGGCATTTACTTTACATGTGTCGTAAATCCAGCACTGCATCTGCCGGGGGCCGCTCACAGAGGCCAGACTGCAGTTTCCTTGTTCCTTTCACGGGCACACGGCTGGGGGCCTCGTTTGAGTTTTGCCAAAAGCCTGGGTTCCAGGTCGTCTGGGCATCTTCCTGCCTCTCACCCTCGACACCCTCGGGACGCCAGTTTCTTCCGTGACCAGAGTCGCTCTGGGGTCTGGACGTCTTCTGTCTCCTCCATGGGGACCGCGGTGACCCCCTTTGCCTCTAGCTCCTGGGCTGGCACTTGGTGTGGTCTCTTGGCTGTCACACAGGGTGAGAGGGGCCCCACTCTGCTCCTGACCGTCTGGGGGACCACGGCCAGGGCATCGCCTTCCCGAGCCTGGCTTCCCCAGGTGGGCAGGGGGATGGTCCCCATGTGGGCCAGCCGTGGGGCCGGGAGACGTAGTGTGAGGTGACGTCTGGACGCTTAGCGCAGTCCCCAGCCCTGGTGGGCGCTCCGTGGAAATTACACACTCTCCCTCCTTATCTTCCCCACAGAGGGGAGCCCATCCCCTGTGGGTGGGGAGGGGGAGGTGTTCAGACAGCCACGTGTCACCCGTTCACACCAAGGCTGGTGGGGATCAGCGCTGGTTTGCCCTCCTGGTGGGGTCGCTGCCTCGCCTGACTTGGGAGTTTATCCCCCCGAGGGGGGCCTGTGGGCATGTGGGTTTGGTTGCCTGTCCCTTCTCTTCCCCCCTGAGGTTGTCGTCCTGGCTGTGGGCCTGGGGCGGCCACAGGCACCAGATCCACAGCTCCCTGGGCATCACCTGCCTCCAGGGACCCCCTGCTGCCCAGGAATGCAGCGACCTGCTCCGACAGGCCCTCTCGGCTCCTCCCTGAGCGGGGTGCTCCTGCTCTGGAGCAGGCTGCCTCCCTCAGCCTCCAGCCCTCTGCCTGGCATGGACGGAAGTGCGGCAGCCCCTGTAGGTTCCTCTGCCCCACCCACTCCCCCGGCCCCTGCTTGTGCCCCAGCGTGAGGGCCCTCAGGGCTCATTTGGGCATCAGCAGAGGCCACAGGGAAATGCGCCCAGCCCGGGTCTGGGGAGGCGCCCTGGAGCCTGTGCGGGTGCACCTCGTGGCCGCCTCCTGCAGGCAGCCTCTCCTCCGCGCCTCCGTGGGCTCTGCTGACGGCTGCCTCTGTTTCAGTTTCCAGGCCGAGCGGCCCGCGCTGAATGTCGTCATCTTCCCTCTGCTCCACGAGGGCCTGACCGATGTCATCCGTGACGTCCCCATGGTGCACCTGGACGAGATCACCTTATTTAAAAGCAGAGTGGCCGAGGAGCCGCCAAACCTGTGGTGGTGACAGGCACGGCCCAGCACCGGGCGAAGCTGCTTCTGCTGGCCGAGCCGCCCTGGCCGCGCCCGTCGCCTCCGTGAGTCTCCATGGCCGAGGAAGCACGACCGCCCCGTACTGCGCTCCTTGGCCACCACTGCTGTTCGCCGCCTGCCCGGCCCCTGGGGACCCTGTGGTGGGTCACAAGAGGAAGGAAGGCGCTCTCCCTGGCCGTCTTGCACACCCGCCTGTCCCCCGGGGCCTTGCGATGCCTCCTCCCGCTTTCCTGTGTGAGGACTTGTTGCTTGGTGAACTCTGGGTTGAGATGGTGTGCAGAGGACCAGGCGGGCAAGCTGGCGGTCAGGGCGACCTGTGGGCCTGGCCGTGGCTGTTCGGGAACTGAGACACCCATCTCTGGAGCCCTGACTCCTTGGGAGCCCTGACCAGGTCCCCAGAGCCCAGCGTGGGCCCACTGCTGCCCCCCTCACTTCAACCCCCGAGTGTCCCTTTGCTCTTGTGCTCCTGGTCACCTGCCACCAGGCTCCGTGCAGGGGTGTGCTGGGGCCCGGTGCTGGGGGTGACTGTGAAGGGGGGTGGACATGCCTGCCCTGTGAGATGTCCACACTGACGTCTGTGACAGCGAGGCCCATGACCACGTCTGAGTGCCCACCCCGCCCAACCCCCCCCCGACCCCGGGGCCAGCTGTGCACGTGACGCAGCGACGAGCTCGCAGGCCTTATGGCTGCAGACTTGGGGCTCTCATTCCCAATAAGGCGTGTTTTAACCTAATGACGTCTCCCGTATGTTTCCAGCCAGGTGATGTCAGACAAGTTCAGGCCACTGGGGGCAAGGATTGCTGGGGGCCCGGGCAGGGTCTGCCATGTGGCGGACGGCGGTCGCCGCATACAGTGGAGATCTGGATTTCTGGGGAGGCACAGACATACCTGGGTTCATTAGAGAAACTTGAAGTATTAAAACCCAGAAAGGATGTTTAGGGCCAGAGTCGTGATCAGGTTACCTGTTCAAGATAGCTTTATTTAGCACTTTAAAAAAGTTCCACGCAGCTATTCCAAAAATGGGGAAGGCCCAGAGTGCAGGGCCTCACCCTGGTGTCTCTGCTTGCTTAACCGTGAGGTCTCCCCAGCACCGTCATCCCGTCAGCGGGTGGGCTTCTGAGGGGCCACCGTTGGGGCCTCTCCACCTGGTCGCTCTCGGTGATGCTCCTGGAGACTTCCAGGGAATGCTGGGCACCCTTGGGGCCACTGCCAGCCAGGGCGCCTCAGTCTCCACAGAGGCTGCCTCCCCAGGCCCTGGGCCTGTCTCCCGCAAACTCCCTCTCCCTCTGGGCGGGGGGTGCGGAGCCCACCAGGCCCTGCTCACCCTGCTGGTGCCCATCCTGCCTGCCGTCTGTCCCATGGCCCCCAGCCCGGCCATCTTCCTGCTCTCTTTCCACAGGGACGGGCACCCCATTCCTTGTAGCATGTCCTACAGTTTACCTGCCATTGAGAGGCCGGATCCCTGGTCCCTGGGCTTTCACTCACCTGCCCTTCCCTGGTTCTCGAGGGCAGCCGGGTCTGCAGCCCGCTCCCCACTGGGCCAGGGGGTCTGGGAGGCCTTCTGACGGTGGCTGCAGGAACTGAGGCCTCCAGGGGCTCTGGCCGAATCTTCCAGACGGACATGCAATGTGTCTGCGGCTCTGGCTGTGCCGTCGTCTCCCCTGACTGAGCGGACGCCGCGTGTGTGGGTGGAGCAGGCCTGAGCGCTCCTCCCCTCGCCCCGCTTTCCTTGCCGCGGCTGGTCAGTTGTCTCTGCGGCACAGCTGCCCGCCCCCTGCCCCGCACTGAGGCTGGCGGCTCTTTGCCTCCTGGCTGGAGTGGCTGGTCTGCGGGCTGCCTCCCGTGAAAGCCCAGCGGCCTGAGGCCACAGCCTGGGGCCCGTCTCTTCCTGGCCTCACAGGCCACGGGACAGGCTGCCCTGGACCCGGAGAGGTGGGACTAAGGTCCCCATTAGGGCCACACGGCTGTAGACAAGGGTCTGAGAGGCGATGGGAGCACCCCCCCCCCCACGTTTCGGTGCATTTCTTTCAGATGGCGCCTAGAGACCGCCAGGCAAGGGTGGTCTGGGGACGGACTGCTCCTTGTTGTCAAAGCAAGGGTGTGGCTGGCCACAGCCTGACAGGCAGGGGGACGCGGCCCAGGAGAGAGGCAGGTGGCCTGGCCGATGCCAGGACCCGCACGAGCCCGGCCGGCCCACCCCGGGGGCCCTGGGTAGCTCTGGTGCCCTTGTCCTTTCATCCAGAGCCCTCTGGGCTCAGGCCAGAGAATGACCTTCCCACCGGGACTTTATCCACGGGCTGCGGTGTGTCTTCACGCCCTCACGGGGTGCCCTGTGCCCCTGAGTGAGCGGTTTTAACCAGAGTATCATTTCTGCCAACACACCGGGCCAGGAGGGGCTGTTCAAAAGAGGTGGGGAGCTCGAACTGCCTTGGAAAGCAGCCCCCAGCAGCAGACTTTGTATTCTTAGCGTCCCCTGCAACCATCCTTTTACTTAGAGCGAGAATTTCTGCTGCTTCCACACCCGAGACAGGATTCACCAGATGTTAATAATGTGCTTATTCTCGCTAAGTGCTATTTTGGCACCAGTGTTAATTGCAATTTATATTCTGCAGCATTTTACGCTGGGAAAAGAACCCACCCTAATGGTCCCCGATTGGCAGAAGTGGGCTTTTAAGCGGCGGACCATATGCTGGCTGCTGAGAGGGCCTGGTCAGCACCGTGCCTGCGTGTGTGTGTCTCTGCCGTGCACGTGTGTGTGTGCATGTGCATGGGGTGTGTGTGTCTGTCTGTGTGTGTGCACTTGTGTGTGTGTCTGTGTGCTCATCCCTGTGTGTCTGATCAGGCGTCTGTTTGTGCATGCATACACATATGTGTGCATGGTGTGTGTGAGAGAGCCTGGGGGCGGGGGGAACGGGGAAGGAGAGTGTCCGGGCGTTTGTCCCTTTGTTAAAGAGAAGCCCCCTGGCCTCCCAGGGCTGCCCTCCCACCCGGGTCCCAGCCCCCGGGGGTTCACTTCTCCCCGGCCCTGTGGCCTGGTCTGCCCCGGGGGCTCTGGCTTTGTTGCCATACCACCAAGCAACCTGGGTGGCCGGGTCCCAAGGTGCTCCCCAGGGGAGATGTCTTGAGCCTGAGGAAGGCCACGGCCCCGGGCTCCCTTCTCTGCTCTAGGTGGCTTTTCTCATTTTCACGTGCAAGCGTTTTTATTTGCAAGCTCCAAGCCCAAGGAGGCTGGGCTGGGAACGCGTCGCTCTTTCATACAACGAGGGCTGGATTTTATCCTTGGCTGTTAGCTGCCCTTCCAATGGTCGGAGGAGACACAGGCCAGAGGGTCCCTTCTCCAGGGCCTTTGGCAGGAATGCGCTCTCTGCTCGGGTAGGGACTGACGTGCCGGCCCCCTCGGGCAGCTCTGCAGGGCTCGCTGTGGAGGCGACGCTCCCTTAATCACCCCCTGTGCCGGGACCCAGAGCTGCAGGCCGCTCGGCCCAGGGGACGAAGCTTGGCAGAGGCCTGGGCTGGGAAAGCTAGGCTGCGGGAGCTGAGGGATCCGGGTCTCTGTTGGCCCACAAGGGTCTAAAACCAGTGCACCAGCTTCGACTGTGCCAGTGGTCCCCCTGCGTCTGAGCCACGAAGGCGGGGACCCCATGGCCCTGGCCCCCGCCTGCAGGAGGGGCCCTGCCCCGTGGGCCCCGCACACCCTCCCGCTCCTCGCCCTCATCACTGCTCCTTCAGGACTGGACGACTGCTGAGGCCTTGTAAGGGAGGCTGATAAGAGACCTTAGTGGATGAGGAGGATGGGGAAGTGTGGCCGGTGGCCATGGGCTCCAGTGAAACCTGAGGTGAGGGAGACGTGGATGCCAGCGCCCGTGGTCCAGTCGCCTCCGCCCGAGTCCCCTCCGCCTTTGACAGGACACAGCTGGGGTTGTGCGGGAGGGGCTCAGCCCTCGTAACGGTCAGTGGTCTCGTCTGTGCTGGGGGCGCGGGATTCTAACGAGAAGTGTCTGAGGTCCCCTGGGGATAAGGAACGGATGCCCACAGAAATGTAGAAACTGCAGGTCCGACAGCCCCCCACCATCATCTAGCTGACTTGAAGGCTCTTTCACACACACCAGTGTCCCGGGGCCAGGGCACTGCTGCGCCCCGCTCCAGGCCAGCCAGCCTCGGGGATTGGGGGGTCTGCTTGTCGGCTACGTCCATCACGGAGCTGAGGCCGGGGCCTAGAGTGAAGTGGCCGCTCCGCCACACCTGCCAGGGCCTGACTTCCCGTGGAACCCTGACAGGGCCTGGGCGGCACATGGCACTCGCCCTGCAGCTCTCGGGGGCGTTTCCAGCCCTGCACCGGGCACCCCTCCGAGCACTGCCGTCCGAGGGCAGCTCCGGCCCGAGCAGTTGGGCGCAGCATGTTTTTAGGGGGGTCTCACAGTATGCGGTGACCAGGTGCTAAATGACTGAACACGCGTCACCTGCCTCTGGACGATGGGCTCCCTCGTCTGCCTGGTGAGGCCCGCTCCAGAATTTTGTGTTCAAACTACATTTTAAGTGGATATTTTAATGTAAATTCGTGGCATGTGAAAAGTTTCCAATAAAGTGGACTTGATTTAGAACACCAGGCAGCTGTGTGGTCCTTCCGGTAGGGGCGCTCCCCGACCTTTGCCCTGTGGCCCCCTCCCCCCAGCCCCAGAGGGCGGGCCCAGGCGCGTGGCACTCCTGTCACCCACTGCTGTTCAGATGTTGAGGACAGATGCTGTGCTTGGCCAGGTCAGTGTGCCTGGATGGAGCCGTGAGACCCAGAGGGTGGTCCTGATGCTGCCTGGGGCCATCAGGAGGTGACTTCTCCAGTGACCTGTGCAGGCTGGCAGGGGGGTGACCGGGCTGGGGCCGGGGGGCAGGCGCACGGGGACGCCAGTGGGGCCTGAAGCCGCTCTCTGCACGAGGGTCTGTGTGGCCTCATGGCAGCTCGGGCAGTGACAGTGCCCGGAGACTCTGGCTGGCAGCTTGCATCAGCATCGTCACTGTCCGTGGGGCCGTGGGGACCTAGTCCTTTTTGTTTTTAATACATACCCGTATATATATCTAATTGTGGTAAAATACACATGACAAAATTTACCAACTTGACTATTTCTGAGGGTGCAGTTCAGGGCGTTCACACTGTTGTGCCCTTTCCCCAGCACCCATCTCCAGATCGCTCCCTGTCATCCTGGGCTGACGCTCTGCACTGTTCAGCACTAACTCCCATCCCCCTCCCCCGCCCTGCAGCCTCCGTCCTCCGTTCCATCTCTAAGAATTGGACTCCGGGAACCGTGTATCCACAGAGTCCTACAGGATTTGTCCTTCTGTCACTCACTTATTTGCAGCATCAGTTTTAGGCAGAAACGTCCTTCCCCAGACCTGGGCTCCGGGAAGGGGCTCTGGCCACAGCGTGGAGGGGGATGGAAGGTGGTGATGGGGGTGGGGGGACCAGGGCAGGCCGGCAGGTGTCTGGGGAGGCGTGGGAACCTGAGCTGGGAGGGGTCCTGGCTTGTTCCTTGAGGTGGGAGTGGCCTGGAGTGAAATGACGACGAGGGGAGCAGGAGGTGCCGGCCTTCCTGACCGTGTCTAGGCCAGCCATCCAAGCTCTGCATGCGCCCACGCGACTCCCCACAATGGCTCCCTTCTGGCCTGGAGCCGGGGAGAAAGCGGAGGAGACTGTACTCGAGGGGTCAGCAGTGACCTTCCTAGGAGGGGCAGGGGGGACCGCATGCTGGAGCCAAACTAGACTGCGGGGGGAGACGTGATGCGAGGGCAGGTGCAGCGTCTACCTTGGACACGTGTGTGACTCGGTCGTAGGTGACAGGCAGGTGTGGCGGGAGCCGAGGCTGAGGAGCCACGGGGTGCGCCGCCTTTTGCTGGACGACAGCCCCCTCCAGCCCCATCGGGAGATGCTAGTGGCTTCCATGGAGCCGGTGATTGGATGGGGCACCACAGAATGGCTGGCCTCTGTTCCACGGTGTCTAGAGCGCCTGCTGGGGGCTGGAAGCTTCTGGAAGCATCTTCTCTCATTGTGGTGGGGGGCCCCTGCACACAGGGCTGTTGTCCACCGCAAGATGAGGCCCAGGCTTGTTGGCCTTGTTGGAGAGGAGGGTTGTGGTAGAGGCAGAAGGACCAGCCCCTACTGCCGAGTCCGGGAGGACTCACGTTTCCACGCACCTCCTGAGCGGACGCCCCCGTTTGGTGGGGAGCACCGTGCAGAGAGGGCCTTGGATGGTGAAGAGCTTGCCGTGGCTGCACTTGGAGTTGACCGAGTGTGCGCGGCAGCCTGGCCCAGGTCCACAGGCTGAGCCTCGAAAAGAATCCAAACCACCTCAAGGACAGCCATCCTTTCGGGGATGCGCAAGCCGGGAACACGGCGACTGGGGGCTCTGCTGTGGGACCCTCGGGAGTCACGACTGGAGGAGGGACGGCAAGAACCAGCAGCTCGCACAGCCAGGAGCGCTCACAACTAGAAGATACAACTGTGTACTGGGGGGGCTTTGGGGAGAGGAAGAAACACAAAAAGAAGATTGGCAACAGCTGTTAGCTCAGGTGCCAATCAAAAAAAAAAAAAGAACCAGCAACTTTGGGTGTCACCAGGAGCGCTGCACAGGATTTCTTGAAGGCCAGCGGTCACCTCTCCCGGTGGTGGCGGAAGGGGTCACAGGGCCCTGACCTTTCAGAGCAGGAGGGATCTGCCATGAGCTCCTGTGACCTTTGCTTGCAGGCGAGCGAGTGAGGCCCCAGGACTAGGGCACCTGCCCAGGGCCACACACCAATCGATGGGGGAGCGGAGGAGGGAGTCACCGTCCACACAGCCTGGGCCACAAGACAGCCGGGCTCACGGAGGGCGCTTCCCCTCCGACCTTCCCGTCACATCTGTGGCCGTGGCCGCGTGGAGAAGCGGCAAGGTGTGAGCGTTGCCTCTTGTCCCCCAGCTTCAGAGGCCGCACACAGCGACGTGATGGAAGTTATCCAGGACGGCTGAACATGGCCCTGTTTCGAAACTGGTGACGCTGATGCCAGTGACTGTGGCCGAGCCCTGCCCGGCAGTGTCCTCTGCACCGCTGAGCATCGCGGTTGTCACGGGGCCGCTGGCTCTGACGAGGAGTCCCAGGTGGAGGGTTCTGGGTGGGGCAGGATGGATGGCCGGGGCGAGGGGTGCAGCCCATTGGCAGCAGCTGCCTGGGCCACGGGGCTCCTGCGGGTGATGGCGCACCTTCCACGCTGGCTGCCAGCCCTGCTCGCCCTCGGGGTGGCCTCTGTGCACCGGGTCCCGTCTGTGTGCAGTGGGCGTCAAGCCCAGCGGGGGCAGAGAGCAGGGGGCGGCCCAGCATCACGGCCGTGCTTCCTGGGGTTGGCGGCCCCCAGACCTGCAGGGAGGGCCACCGCCCCACCCATGGGTGCTGGGCCCACACCCCGCTGCTGCCCTCCAAGACACACGCCATCAGTCACACTCACACTCGTACACACACTCACACAGTTTCACAGACACACACATTCATACCCTCACACACTCATTTACACCTCACACTAATATAACATGCACACGCGTCCACACACTAACCCAAAGAGACTGAATGATTTTACACACTAGTTAGTTAACACAACCAATTTGATTAAAGGTCGACTTTTCCACTGTGCCATGGGGCCAGCTCCCCCCCCCTTTTTTTTTTTGCTGAGGAAGACTGGCCCTGAGCTCACATCCGTGCCCATGTTCCTCTACTTTATATGTGGGACGCCTGCCACAGCATAACTTGACAAGCGGTGCCATGTCTGCACCCAGGATCCTAACCAGTGAGCCCCAGGCTGCTGAAGGGGAGCGCGTGAACTTAACCACTACAAGCTTTTCCCTTCTGTCCACCCCGGGAAGTCTGAGCGGCGCAGAGCCGCAGAACAAAGGGGAGGAGTCACCCACACTCTCTCCTGCGGGAGGACCTCTGCGGCTGTGCGGCTCTGTCCCTCCGCCCTCTGTCCCTCCGCCCTCTGTCTGTGCTCTTACAGCGTGTTCGGAGCCGTGAGCACGGAGTTGGGGCCTGCTCTCTGCTCTGCCCCGTGAGAGCCTCTCGGCCGCGTCCTTCCAGACTCGTCATTTTAACGATGTGGCTCAGCTGTCACATGCCTGCTGGTCCCCCGCTGCTGGACAATTAGTCTGTCTCTAATTCCTCGGTCTTCCAGGGAAGGCTGCTCCGAACGTCCTGGCACTCGAACGCTTTTCTATATTTAGACTTATTTCCTTAGGAGAGACTCGTCAGTGAAATTTCTGGGTCTAGGAGCGAATTTTTGAAGGCTGGGAGGAGACTTTGGGAGGCTGCAGAGCAGAGCTGTACTTTGGGGCCGGGCTCAGCCTGTCTGCACAGGACGAGCTGGCCGACGTCTCGGTCCCTGGCTTCGAACTCCCACCTCCTGAGCTCCCTGACTCCACATGCACCGGTTACCCAGCATGGAATGATCATTAAGGCGTATAGATAAGCAAATGCAGATATACTCAAATGAATACATTTCAGACGACGATGACGACGACGACGACGGGAGTCCTATCAGCTGGTGACTCCCCACACCCCCCACGTTTGCTTCTGTGTCCCAGGGGCAGCGACCCCCCAGCTGGCTGTTCCAGGATTGAGGAGCATGGTCTCAGGCAGAGCCCCCACTCCTCTCTCCTCCCTCTCACCTCGGGCCTGGGGCTTGGCAGCCTCACGCCAGGCCCTCCGCGGAGGTAGAATGTGGACCCCAAAGATGTCCACGCCCTCCTCCCCAGATCCCGGCTGCGTTGGGTTACATGGCAGAGGGGAGTGAAGCTTGCTCATCAGCGGGCTTTGCAATGGGGACATCGTCCTGGGGGGGCCCAGTGTCATCACAAGGGGCCTTGAAAGGAGGAGAGGGGGGCCAGAGATGGCAGCGTGTGAAGGACTCAGTCTGGCCCGACGTTGCTGGAGGATGGGACCACAAGCTGAGGAATGCGGGCAGCCTCCGGAAGCTGGAAAAGACAAGCAGAGGGATCCTCCCCTGCGGGGAGAACCCTCCAGAGGGAACACGGCCCTGACAGCACTCTGATCTCCCCCAGTGAGACTGTGTCAGGCTTCTGAGCTGCAGAACGGTAAGAAAATTCACTCGTGTTGTTTTAAGCTACTAAGTTTGGGGTAATTGACACCATATTAGCAACAGGAAGGAATCTACCATCAGAGGCTGCCCCCAGGGCCTCTCCCAGCCTCCCTGCGCTCAGAGCCGCTGGCAAGCGAGGGAGGAAAACAGACGAGTCAGAGTGACAGGAGGGGACCGCAGCCACCACCTCCTCCCTACGGAAGGGTTTCTGGGGACTTTCTCCCTTTTTTTTAAGTTCTCTCCTGTCTTTCCCAGATTTTCCACCACGGGCATGGATGAACTAGATTCTGAGATGTCAACAAGACGAAACACTCACACACAAGAACAAAGTGAATAGAAAGAATTCCGTTAAAAACGTGTTCTGGTGTGGAGCTCTTTGCAAGAATCGCTCAGACCTGGACTGAGGAAAACAGAACGTTGTTCACGGGAGGCTGATCCCAAGGGGATGTCGCCGGATGCTCGACGAGACACGGTGACCTGTTTGGTTAGAACAAAATCCTTATCAAGATGCATCTGTGTATATGCCAGCCATCAATGGAGGGTCTTGGGGGGCTGGACTTCCCAGCGTGAGGCGGGATCCAGGCTCCTGGGAGCCAGCGAGGGGCAAGGTTTGGGCAGTTCAGACCCCCCCTGGGGGTGGAGACGGGCCCCTTCCTTAAATTAGGATGGGCTGAGGAGCCCAGAGCCAGCGCGTGGGGGTCCAGGCATGCCGTCTGGGGCGTGGGGTGGGGAGCATTTCACAAGGCCTTGGTGGTCTTTGAGCAAAGTCTTCAAAGGCACAGCCAGGTTTGCCGCAGAGAGAAGCCACAAGCTTTGTGAGCCATTCCCTTGTTCTCCAGAATGACCCCCCCCCCAGGCTCGGCTTCCCCTCCGATGGCTGTGGCCCGCCCACCGGCTACCTCCTCCAGGCCCCTTGCACAGCGCAGCTCCAAGCCACAAAGCAGCGCCCCCTGCCTGGCAGGGAGGATGTGGAAGGCCTGCATCTCTTTTAACCTTTTCTTAAAAAAAAAAAAAAAAAATCAGTGCAGGGGCCGGCCTGGTGGCGCAGTTGTTAAGTTCGTACATTCCGCTTCTGCGGCCCAGGGTTTGCAGGTTCAGATCCCGGGTGCGAACATGGCACTACTTGGCACACCATGCTGTGGTAGGCATCCCACATATAAAGTGGAGGAAGATGGGCATGGATGATAGCTCAGGGCCAGTCTTCCTCAGCAAAAAAGAGGAAGATTGGCAGCAGATGTTAACTCAGGGCTAATCTTCCTCAAAAAAAAAAAAGAAAAAAATCAGTGCAGAAAATCACACAAAACAAACAGCTTGATGAGTTATCGTGAAGTATCGAGAAGCAGAGCTTTGCCACCCGCCCAAGAAGATCCAGCCACGCCCGCCTCCCTTGTCCCCTCCTGGAGTGTCCACTCTCACACCTGTCCCAGCCATCACTGCCTTGGTGCCTCGTCGACTGTCACCCAGAACCCCGCACGCAGCTCGGTCTTGTGCATTTTTGGTTTGCGCTTGTCCAGAGGTTGCCGTCCGTCCCTGTCTTTTCTGAACAGCTTATGTTTTGGGGAGCCTGGGCTGGCTGACCTGGAGGACTCCCAGGGTCTGGACCTTGCTGACCGCACGCACTGTGTTGCCTGCAAATCGGCCGCCGGATCCAGAGGTTTGATCAGACCCAGGTTCCATCCTTCATTCTATGGACATCTCGTTCCTCAGCTTTTCCCTGTTGGGTTAGCCTATTATTTCTTATCTATTTCTTATTTAGTTATCTATTGTGTTGGTAATTCTATTTTCAGCTTTTCAGTTAGTCTATTATTTGCCCCAACTCTTATTCATAGCCTTGGGCAGCTGCAAGGTTAAAACACTTGCTTGTAATTGTTCTTGGCAAATGCCCCCCCGGGAGAGGCTTTTAGCACTGGGTGAGCTCTGAGTTAAGTCAAATAAAGACAATTTTTCTCCAGTGGGATCTTCCTGGGAACCACAGGATGTGTCCAATAATGCCAGTTCTCGAGGATGAGTTTCGGAGGGCCCTCGGCTCTCTTCTGCACCTTCTGGGACTGGGAATGCGTGCTGTTCGTTTTCAAGGCCCTTGCTGAGCTGGAGAGGGGGACGTGGGAGAGGGCAGGTTAAAACCCCACACGGCTTGCTGTTCCTAGAGAGTCAGTTGTTTTTCTTTTTTCCTTTTTTTTTTTCTTGAGGAAGATTAGCCCTGAGCTAACATCTGCCAATCCTCCTCTTTTTTTTTGCTGAGGAAGACTGGCCCTGAGCTCACATCCATGCCCATCTTCCTCTACTATATATGTGGGATGCCTGCCACAGCATGGCTTGACAAGCGGTGCTATGTCCGCACCCTGGATCTGAACTGGTGAACCCCGGGCCGCCGAAGCGGAACGTGCACACTTAACCACTGTGCCACGGGGCTGGCCCTAGTTGTTTTTCTTGAATAAATATTTCCCCAGTTGCTGCAAGCCTCTAGTTAATTTCCACAATTCTGAAAAAGTCTATTCTGATCATTTTTGCCAGTTTTTGTTGTTGTTGTTGTTTTATGGAAGGGTGAATCTCCAAAGGTTCCTACTTGGCTATTTTTGCCCCCATCACCTCTTGAGTCAGTTTTGACAGCTGCATAATATTCCACTGGGTGGATGTATTATAAGTTATTTAACCCATCTCCTGTGGCTGGACATTTAGATGGTTTTCAGTCTTTTGTGATTACATACAATGCTGCAAATTAATAACTTGAATATCTGTCATTTTACGCATGTGCAAGTGTCTATAAAATAAATTCCTGGAAGTGGAATTGCTGGGTTGAAGTGAATATGCATTTGTAATTTTGAGAGATACTGCCCAAATTGTCTTCCTTGGGGTCGGTTGAACCAATTTACGCTCCTACTGACAGCGCACAAGGGTATCTATTCCCCACAGTCTTGCCAATAGAGGGTGTTGTCTGATTTTTGGGTTTTGCAATTCAGTGAAGGAAAAATAGTATCTCAGTGTAATTTTACTGGGCATTTATTTTCTGAGCAAAGTTGAGCATCTTTTTATATACTTTAAAGGCCCTTGGGGTTTTCCTTTTTCTCTTATTTCTTCTTATTGACTTATAGGCACTCTCTCTATAGGGGGATGGGCGCCTTTATTTTTACATAAATAAATGTGTGCTTCCTGATGCTTCCTGCACTTGTTGCTCCCTATGGGCTTGGAGACAAGTCGAAAGCACAGAGGCTGTTGAGCTCCTATCAAGCTGCTGCGGCCCTCTGGGGGCAGGCCCAGGGCCCTGGGCCCTCCTGGGGGCCTTGGCTGGCTGAGGAGTCAGGCTTGGGGACACACATGGGTACCAGTTGTCCTTGTTGGTCACATATGCTTCTCTCTCGGCTGCGTTGCCCTAATCCTCTTGTGACCTTGGCAGACTTTGATGTGTCTCTCAAAATCCAGAACACTTTGGCGTTCACCCTGAGGGGCGCTCTCCCTTGGTCACAGCCCTTCCAGACAGAATGGGCTGCTTATTTTCCTGCACTACTTCTGTACCTTGTTCAGAGGTTCCCTGTTAATTGCCATTATCCTACTGAATTCGATTTTTAAATCAATCTTTTTTTTTTTTTTTTTTTTGACAAGTGGTGCCATGTCTGCACCCGGGATTTGAACTGGCAAACCCCAGGCCACTGAAGTGGAATGTGTGCACTTAACCACTGTGCCACCAGGCTGGTCCCAAATCAATCTTTTTCCTAATAAAATAATGCTCATTTGGAAAGCATGACTAGTCTAGATAAACAACAGGAAAAATAATTTAATTCTCAAAGTTTCGGGAGTATATCTTTCTAGCCTTTCTCTTTGGATTTTTGTGTCTAGAATAAAAATGGAATTATACCCTACAAACGACTTTGTCCAGCGCTCTTTTTGTTTGTTTGTTTCTGGGGTGCACGCGTTTCTGACTCACACAGGCTTCTACACCATGATTTGTGACAGCTTTAATTATTTACCTGAGTTATTTAACCGATCCCCAAGGATTGGACGGCTAGGTTGTTTCTAGTTTTTTGCTTTTATAAACGGAGCTTCAGTCAGCGTTCTTATAAACCTAATGTCTGTGTGTCATTTTTTCTTCAGAACAGAAAGCATTCTTAGAAATAAAATTTCAGGGGCCGGTCCAGTGGCACAGCGGTTAAGTGCGGATGTTCCACTTTAGTGGCCCGGGATTCACTGGTTCGGATCCCGGGTGCGGACATGGCACCGCTTGGCAAGCCGTGCTGTGGCAGGCGTCCCACATATAAAGTAGAGGAAGGTAGGCACGGATGTTAGCTCAGGGCCAGTCTTCCTCAGCAAAAAGAGGAGGATTGGCAGCAGTTAGCTCAGGGCTAATCTTCCTCAAAAGAAAGTTTACTGAGCACCAGCTGGGTGCCAGGCGCGGTCCCCATCCCACCTCCGCCATCAGTCACTGTGTGACCCTTGGTGGCCCTCCTGCCTCTCTAAGCCTCAGTTTCCTCACCTGTAAGATAAGGGTAGTGAGGGTTCCTACCATCTGGTGTCGGGTGAGGATCATGGAGGGGACAGAGGTGACGGGCTTGGCCCCGGCCTGGCTCAGGACGCCCCTGGTGAGCCGTCAAACTGTAGCATCATTAGCCGTTGCTGGGTGACAAATTACCCCAAACTTAGCAGCCTAACCCACAACAGAAGACCCACAACGAAGTCTGTCGTCTCACGTGGCTTCCATGCAGCGAGCGTTTGGAACCCAGGAGCGGTGGACGCGGGTGCCTCTGGCTCGAGCCCTCACATGAGGTTGCAGCCACGCCGTCAGCCGGGATTCCACTCCCAGGCTCGCACACGGGGAGTTGGAAGCACGTGTTCCTTCAAAAACTTGTACGTGGGGCCGGCCCAGTGGTGTAGCCGTGAAGTTCACACGTTCTGCTTCAACAGCCTGGGGTTTGTGGGGTCAGATCCTGGTCACAGACTGACACACGGCTCATCAGGCCATGATGTCGCAGCATCCCACGTATGAAATAGAGGAAGATGGGCACGGATGTTAGCTCAGGGCCAGTTTTCCTCAGCAAAAAAATAAATAAACGTTTACGTGAATGTTCACAGCAGCATTATTCATAACAGACAAAAATGGAAACAACCCAAACGCCCATCAACTGACGAATGGATGAACAGAATGTGATCCGTGTGTATAATGGAATGATACTTACCTGTAAAAAGGAAGGAACTACTGATCCACACTGCAACATGGACGAACCTTTATGCCCCGCAAAAGAAGCAGACACAAAAGGCCACAGTGTCTGATTCCGTTTCTGTGAGGTGTCCCCGAAGGACACATCCACAGAGGCAGAAGGTAGATTGGTGGTTGCCAGGGGCTGGGGCTCGGGGGGAGAGGGAGTGACCAGCAGAGACCCGCTTCCGGCTGCTCCCTCCTGCGACTCTGGCTGTGGGCGGAGGCCTCGGGTCCCCGTCCCACGCCTCTTCCAGGGCGGCTCAGAGGCCCTCGCATCAGGATCCGGGCACCGAGTCCAGCCCACACTCGGGCGGGCGCGGGGAACCAGCCTGCATCTTTTTAGGGGAGGGTCATGAAAGGGTTTGTGGACGCGTTTTAAAGCAAGCACACCTCTGCCTCGACGCCAGACGCCGCCAGCCAACCCGGGCCCCTCCCGGGGGGCTCCCTGCCAGGCCGGTGGCCCCTCTGCGGAGGGCAGGGGAGCCACGCGCACTGGTCTTCCAGGCCCCTTCTAGCCGCCCCTGCGTTGTCCCTCTGCAGCGTGGTAGAACTGTCATGACTGCGAAGGGCGTACCCCCCACCGTGGTCCCCAAGTAGGGGCTTCCGGCAGAGGCCCCAGGGCCCTGTCTGCCTCGCAGGAGCGGCTCCACGTGGCACAGAGCTGCAGGCGGGCTGTCCCGCCAGGCTCACGGCCGGGGCCAGACCCTTCCCAGAACTTGCAGGCCCAGCGCAAAAAGAAAACGCGGGCCCCTTGTGCAAAATCATCACGGATTTCGAGGCGGTGGCAGGAGAGCTTCGTGAAGCCAAGCACTTCTAGTCCCAGAGCGCTATGGGCTGCACAGGCCACGTGCCGGGGAGGCCGGCCCAGGCTGGGGCACTGGGGGAGCCGCTGTCCGTGCTGGGTCTCTGGGGCAGCGCCCCACGCTGGTCTGTGCATTCACCCGCTGACGCACTGTCTTGTTTCCAGGGTTTGGCTGTTATAAATAGAGCATCTGGGGGCCGGCCTGGTGGCGCAGCAGTTAAGTGTGCACGTTCCACTTCGGCGGCCCCGGGTTCACCAGTTCAGATACCGGGTATGGACATGGCACCGCTTGGCAAGAAGCCATGCTGTGATGGGCGTCCCACGTATAAAGTAGAGGAAGATGGGCATGGATGTGAGCTCAGGGCCAGTCTTCCTCAGCAAAACAAGAGGAGGATTGGCAGCAGATGTTAGCACAGGGCTAATCTTCCTCAAAAAAAAAAATTATTTTCTCTTACATTTTCTTCCAGAAGTTGTGCAATTTCTGTGCTTCCACTGAGGCCTGTGGTCCGTTCTTTTTATTAACAACACTCACGTGTGTGCAACCATCACCACCATCATCTTCAAAACGTTTCCAGCTTCCCAGACTGGAACTCTGTCCCCATAAAATGCTGACTCCCCACCCCCCTCCCCCTGCCCCGGGCACCCGCCGTCTGCTTTCTGTCTCTGAGAATTTGATGGCCCCGGGGACCTTGTGTAAGTGGAGTCACACAGCATTTGTCCTTTTGTGACTGGCTTATTTCACTCAGCATAATGTCCTCAAGGGTCAGCCATGTGGTAGCAGGTGTCAGAATTTCCTCCCTTTTTAAGGCTGTGTAATATTCCACTGTGTGGATGGACCCCATTTTCTTTATCCTTCCATCTATCCGTGGACACTTGGGCTGCTTCCGCCTTTCGGCCTTTGTTATTCATGCTGCTCTGAACCTGGGGGTGCAAAGGTGTCTTCGACTCCCTGCTTTCGCTTCTTTTGGGGTGTACGCCCAGAAGCGGCGTGGCTGGATCATAGGGTAATTTTGTGGTTAGTTTTTGGAGGAACCTCCGTCCTGTGTCCCACGGCAGCTGCAGCATTTTACATTCCAGCAACACCGCCCCGGGATTCCAGATTCTCCACTTCCTCGCCAACACTTGTTGTCTTCGGTTTCTGTGATAATCGCCGTCCGGTGGATGTGCATGGCATCCCGTTGTGGTCTTGGTTTGCCTTTCCCTCGTGAGGAGCGACGTCGACATCCTTTCACGTGCCTATTGGCCGTTTGTACGTTTTCTTTGGAGAAACGTCCATTCAGGTTCTTTGCCAGTTTTTGGCTTTGTTCTTGTTGAGTTGATGGTCCTTTCTTAGTCCCATTCTTAACATCCTGGCCCCCTGGAAACATCCTGCCACTTGCACAGGAAGCTGGGGTCTGGGGTCCCCCCTCCTTCCCCCGCCGGGGCTGCTGGCCCCCAAACCTCCAGTTGCTGCCGCCGTGCTCCAGCCCAGGGGTCACCCTCCCCCCTCTCCGTGGTGTGTGACGGCCTCGGCGACTTTCCCTTACTCGCCCAATGAGGCCGGATGGGGTTTGGCTGAAAAAAATCAGTCAGTAGGTACCTCCACCTTCACTTTCGTGTTTTCATCCAGCGTGTGTATTTAATGTAAGTAGGTGTAAGGCGTCGAGCTCGCATAGTCAGTTGTGGAAGAAAGCTTAGATTTCGGAAGGAACAAGAAGATGCTGTGTTAGCCAGGCTCCAAGATGGCCCCCAACGACCCCTGAGTCCCGGTATTCGCTCCCCGAGGGAGTGAATAGAAATAATAAATAAGTAAAAACAGTAGTATTTTGCAGAAAGCAGGGAGGCTGGGTCATAAAACGCATGCGAGCTTCAGCGTCCCTCTCTTGGATCACTCGCCTCGGGGAAACCAGCTGCCACGTGGCGAGGACACCCCGGCAGCTGCTTAGGGAGGGCCACGCGGTGGAGAACCGAGGCCTCCTGCCGACCGGCGCGCGGGCGAGCCACCTCGAGGACCACCAGCCGATGGCTTGATCACAGCCCCATGGGAGAGCCTGAGCTGGACCACCCGGCTCGGGGGCTCCCCACGGGGACGCCTGGCCACCGAAAGCGTGCGAGATCATGCACGCTCATTCTTTTACGCTGTTCACTTTTGGGGTAATTTATTTCCCAGCAACAAATAGCTCATGCAGGAGTCTATGCGTCGCTATCGCGAGGTGGGGAGTGGTCAAGACCACCGGAGAGGGACGAAGGGACCCTTGCAGGATTTGAGCAGACAGGAGGCGTTCCCCACATGCGGCAATCAGGAAAGGCTTCTGGACAGAGGCAAAAACCACCGGGATGGAGGAAAGCCACGGGCCCAAGTGACAGATGCCGTCCCCTGTGTCTGCAGCTATTGGGCTTTTCATTTCAGGAGTGTTGTTTTGACTATTTTAAATTTAAATAGCCCGGAAGTACAATAACGGTGGGTAGCCTCTATTTGCGGATTACCCGCTATGCCCCAGGTGCCGTTGGAAGCCCTTCGCTCTCTATTAACTCCTTCAACCCTCACAGTCTATGAAGCAGATGCCATCATTTCCCCCGTTTTTCACCAGCTGACCGCCAGCTTTCACGGTAACACGGGGGACACACCCCACTCGACGTGGAGTGCCCCGCAGCTTTGGTTTGGTGTTGTTGGGGGCGGCAGTAAAACGAAACGTCTCTTCTCCCTCCCGGCTGTTTGGCCCGGTGGTCCGTCTCATCAGGCGGTTTCTATGCCCTCGTGCCAATGACTGATTAATTGGTGGACCGGAGCTGGGCCGAGGCAGAGCCCAGTGGCCCACCCCTGCAGACCTGTCTCCGGAATGTCCATCAGCAGCCCCCCATAAAATCCTGCCCTCCAGTCTGGGTTCCCCAGACAGGCGTGCGACCGCCTGGGGGTGCCTTTGGACGCCCTCCGCCAGCCCGGGAGCAGTCAGCGCCGGCACCCCTGCTCACCGAGATGCTGTTCACCCTTTCTGCACGGGCAGCTCCTCTCTTCCACTCCCGGTCCCTCTTGGCCCCCAAATACTCTAGTGAGAAAGGCCTTGCGGAGCCGTGGGCCTGCCCCTGCCCGGCTGTCTCCTCGGGGGGCACTGGGGACGCCCCGGAAACACCGGGCGCTTCTCCCCATCACCGGCCACCATGTTGCTGGGCAACCGGCTGCTCCTTATCAGCTCCTGGCCGAGCTCCAGCCAAATCCCACGCCGGCCCCACCTGGTTTTCAGTTTGTGGTGGTTTTTTTAAATTTCGTTTTAGGAAGTGAAATGAACAACGCTCGTTCTGGAAGCGGCAGATAAGGCTCCGAGCCGCCGGGCCCACGTCTGCTGGCAACAAATCTCTCTTAACTCGTGGGCACCTTTCCAGGGAGGCTGGGGTGGTGCGGAAGCCGGCGGCTCGCTGGCCCAGAGAACTGGCCGGCCCGGCCTACGGCTGGGGTGGTGGTCGGCTGGGCTGGGGCCAGGACCCCATCTCCAGGCCAGCCATCTACCCCACCCACCCACTCAGGCCATCGCAGGCCTTGGCTGTCCAACGGCTAAACCTCCCAGACCTTCTGTTGCTTTTTAAAATATAGCTTGATCCTCCCTGACATGAGAGAGTCATTCTTTGCTTTATTGCTTTCTGGAAACTGTTCTGTCTGGCTTCTGAGGTGGCCTCCTTGCTACGTCGTCTCTGGGAGATCTCATTCCTGTTTCAGGATGTGGTTGGTGGCAAATAATAGAAAACCTAGCACAACCTGGCTTAACAATCAAGGGAATTTATTGCAATGAAGAAATAGGATGGGTAGACTTCAGGTCAGGATTGATCCAGCAGCTCAGTAGGACTCAGTTTACGATAGCTACTGGCCAGTGGGGCTGTGGGATTCCTTGTTTATTCTTACCCCTGAGCCAATTGCTATGAATAGGGGATAATGATTTGCTTAGACCAATCAGGGCCACCCAAACCATGGGGCTGCTACAGAATGGGGGTGGCACAGATTGGATTTTGAGGAGCACACAGAGTCCCCTAAATCCTCTTCTGATACACCAGTGTAATGACTGTTACGGATCTGACTCGACCTGACCTGAGCTGAGCTGAGCTGCTCTCAGACTGTCAATCTGCAAGACTGTGTGTTTTTGGAGAGGACGACCCTGTTCTGAGTCTCAGCACCAGTGCCATCCCTTCCCCATCTCATGCCCTCCCCTCTGTATGTTCCACTCTCTGCCATGCCTGTCTCCTTTCAAGTCTTCTCATGCTCTGTGCTTGGCCACCACAGGGCCTTTGCACAGCCTGTTCCTTCTGCCTGGAGTGCCACAGAGACTCAGAAGCACAGAGAAGTCAGATGAACAGATCAACAGGGCATGGAGAGAGCAGAAAGAGAGGCCAATAGAGAAAGAGAAGGTGAGAATGGAGCCAGGAAGGCCCAGTTGGCTGCTGACCAGTCCACGAAGCCTCTCCAGGCCTGACGTGTGGCCACTGTCAACAGTGGCCAGAGTTAGACCTGATCCCCTCACATTCCGGCTGCCCCCCTGGGCTGGGAGGCACTCACTGCTGCCATCTTAGTGGCACTCGGGGCTGATCTACAGAGCGGGGTCGGGATAAGGGAGGAGGGCAGGCTCCAGGCCCTCCCTACCCCTGGGGACCAGCCTCCTCTGCGGGGCCAGCCAAGGTTCGGGGCTTTCGAGGACTTCCTGGGCACCAGTGCAGGGGCTGTCCACAGGCTGCCGGGCGCGAGGCTGGGGGGCACTGGACTAGACCCCCAGGAGGGCTGGGCGTGTGGTACCCAGGGCACAGTGGGTGCCAGAGGAAGGGCTGGTCTCACCACCTCCCGGCCACCAGGGTCCCACCAAGTGGTCAGAGTGAGATGGGCCAACCTGGCGAGTGGAGGCAGAAGACTGAGGCCCTAGAGGCCGGGACCAGCCCAAGACCCCGGGCCACCCACTGCCCCCCTTCCTCTCAGCCCGTCTGGCCCACTGCCGCATCCCAAGGGACCAGGACAGGAGGTGGCCCAGGGTCTGTGACCAGCTGCCGCCACCCTGGGGGCCTCTCAGCGGGTCTCCAGAAGGGTCCCTTGTGCTCCCTCTTTCTGCGTATTGAGGTCCGACCCAAGGGCCCGGGGCAGCGGCCTGGTCAGGACTGTGCCAGGTACATGGAGCCAGGCTTGCATCAGGACTGGCTTGAGCGTCCCTGTCATCCCCCAGGCTGTGCCCTCTGGCCGTGGGCAGGCCTCCAGTCCCAGGGAGACCCCTGAGCAGGGCGGGAGGTGGGAGCGGGGCTGGAGGAGGCAACGCCTCAGGAGCGAAGGGCCCAGAGGGCACCAGGTCAGCGATGCCTTCCAGAGCTGGCCCTGGGCTCAGCCCAGACACAACGGGGACCCCACCATCATGGCAGTGCCATGGGGGCACCCCAGCAGGGGGAGGGACAGTCCCTAGGTAATGTCAGGGCCCAAGGAGGTCACAGCTGGTGGAATGTTCTGGAAGGCTCTGCTGAATTGAGACACAGGAAGCTGGGAAAAGCATTCTGGGGAGAGGGAACAGCAAGCTCGGAACCCCCAGGTGGGAACGGCAGGCCCGTGTGGCCCGGCCTGAGGGGAGGTCTGGGCCTTTCCCTCTGGGGTACACGTAGGATGCTGAGCATGGCCGCAGAGGAGCTGGGGGCTGTGACAGCCACCCAGGGGAGGGGGACAGGCCTGGGTCAGGGCATCAAAGAGGAGATGGAGTGAGGTGGGCACAAGCCAGAGGTAAGGCGGAGGGGGCACCCAGAGGGGCTGGCGTGGGTGGGGTCCCTGTGCCTACGATGGGGGTCCCAGAAGCCTGGGAGGAGAGGAGGATTCAGTTGGGGCTCCAGACTAGGGGCCTGTGGTGAGGGCCCTGGGGCTGGGTGCAGACACCCGAACTCCTGGGAGCATCAGGCATGAGGGGGCCGTGGAGTGGGGGAGAAGGGACGCAGGTGTGGGTTGGGGTTGAGTGGGGGTGAGGAGAGATGAGGGCGGGTGGGGGTGGGGCACAGCATGTAACAGGAATCGCAGGAAGCTGTCACCCCAAGGGGCGTGCTGCTCCTGGTGAGCCCTGCACCCCCCCTGTCCGGTCGGCCTGGGCGACCCCACCCTGCTCTCCCCCCTCGGGGGTGGGGTGGGGGGGGCTGGGAAGTGCAGCTGCGGTTGCTATGGAGATGGGATGCATGGCCAGCAGGTGTCAGCAGAGCCTGCAGAATTGGCAGGAGCAGGGGCGGAGGGGGGCGCCCTGGCCCTTTGCCTGGGGCCTCCTCTGGCTGTGCCAGGAGGGACGCCCCCAGCCCCGCCAGGCCCAGAGAGGTCCACAGAGCCACCTCTGCCAGGAGCCCAGGACAGCTGCTCCACCATCGCCGTGGGGTGCACAGCCGGGTCAGCAGGACCCTGGGGCGGAGCCCTGGGGGCACCAGGAGGAGTTTCTCCCCCAACAGGTGGGCGAGAACCCAGCTCCACTGCCGTCGGATCTTGGGTGAGGCCCCGCTCTCTCTGAGCCTCAGTTTCCCCACGTGTAGAATTGTGTCACCGATGGTGGTCAAGGGCCTGCCTGGAGTGGGGGCCCAGGAAGAGGGGCTGCCCCTGTCAACCGCTCTGGCCGGGAGCATCTCTGGGTCAGAAGCCACTTTGCCCCAGGAAACGAGGCGCATGCAGTGCACAGGCAGGCCACACACACACCCTGGCACGTGCACACCCACGGCCAACACAGACGCAAGTCTGCACGTCATTTGAAGGCTCCCGGGACCTGGAATCCCAGTGTGCAGCATGGACACCGAGGCCCGGGGAGGCCGGGGACCCTTGGCGTGCTGGATTTGCCACCCTCTGCTCTGGTCCTCTCTGAGCCTGGGAGGCGGGGGGTCCCTGGCCCGGGGGCTCTGTGTGAGGAGCCCCAGGAACCCCTTGACGCCTTCCCCGAGCCGGGCCACAGGACCAAGGCCATGTGATTGATAGATGGGGAAACTGAGGCAGGCTGGGCCTCTGGCAAGAGATGGAGGGAGCCGCAGCCAGGGAGCGAGTCCGTGCTTCCCCGCAGAAATTAATGAACCCTCCCACCTCTCCAGCTGGTTCCCCCCTCCCCTTGCCCCTCCAGGAAGGCTCCATGAGGGAAATGCTGAGCCCTGCTCTTTTCCTAAATGACGTCTCCGCGGCCTCCATTAGCTGATTTTCTACAGAAGCAAATTAAAAGGCTGCAGAGGGAGGGGAGCCAAGTCTTGGAGGGTAGGGCTGCTCCCACCCACCGGGTCCCTGCACCCGTCTGGGGTGGGGGGTGTGCATCTGGCCCCGCGGCCTCTGTGGTCCCTGGAGCCCATGTGAGGCCCCGTCTGGGGCGGGGAGGCCCGGCTCATGGCTCGTGGTCATGTGAATCCCCTTCTGGATCCCACGCCAGAGCCTCTAGGACGTCCTGCCCCCCCAGTCACACGGGAGGGCTCACAGCCTGGGGGTCACCTGCCCCTCCCGCCCCTCTCTGCCCAGCTCCCTCCGTGTGCCCCTCCAGGTCCAGCTCTCTCCCCACGGCCACGGCGGGGCGGCGTCCAGGGGTCGGTGCCCAGCACACAACCTCGGAATAGCCGTGCGCCTGTCACGGTGCAGGGGCACAGACTGTATTTTTCTGATTATAAAAGCAATCGCATTCAAGTAGAAATGTTGGAAAATGCAGAGAGATCTAAAGGAGAAGGAAGACATCGCCGCCTCTGCCCTCTGCTCCTGCCTGGGTGCGTCTCCTCCCGAGCTGGGCTCCACATGCGCCCCCGCCCTGATGTAGGTGTGTGTTCCCTCCCATGGGCTGGGGGCTGGGGTGGGCACCGAGTGGGCGAGGTGGTTGGGGGGCCCGGGGACTTCTTGTGGGGTCTTCTCCCCGCACTCTCGACTCCTCCGGCTGCCCGAGGAGGTCCCTGCAGAGCCGAGCTTGAGGCAGCACCATGTCCCTTCTCTCTGCCCTCAGCAAAGGGAGACACGCGGCCTTCGGAGGGAGGCCCCACTGGGGAGCTCCAGATCATGGCGGACGTGTCGCAGGCAAGGCTGAGAGAGAGAAAAAAACGACTCGGGGTTCTCAGCTGTCTCCTGCTGGGGAGGGGGGTCTGAGGTGGGTCTCCTGGGGCCCTGTAGTTCCATCCAACTGGGGAAGTGCTTGCAGGCCAAGGCAGGGGACGAAAGGACTAGTTCATCCATCCATCCATCCATCCATCTACCCACCCATCCCCCATCCCCCACCCACCCACCCATCCATCCATCCACCCATCCATCTACTCATCCATCTATCCGCTTATCCATCTACCCATCCCCCAATCCATCCACCTTCCTGTCTTCTTCCCTTCCTTCCTTCCATCCGTCCATCCATCTGTCCATCAACCCATCCATCCACCTTCCTTCTTTCCATCTGTCTGCCCATCCATCCATCTGTCCACCCACCCACTCATCCACCACCCTACCTTCCTTCCTTCCTTCTACCTATCCATTCACCCATCCACCCATCCATCCATCCATCCATCCATCCACCCATCCATCCATTCACCCATCAGTCCATCCATCCGTCCACCCATCCATCCGTCCATCCATCCATTCATCCATCCACCCATCCACCCATCCATCCACCCACCCATCCACCCATCCATCCATCCATCCATTGACCCATCCATCCATCCATCCATCCACCCATCCACCCACCTATCCACCTACTCATCCACCTATCCATTCACCCATCCACCTATCCACCTATCCATCCATCCACCCACCCATCTACTCATCCACCCATCCGCTTATCCATCTACCCATCCCCCAATCCATCCACCTTCCTGTCTTCTTCCCTTCCTTCCTTCCATCCGTCCATCCATCTGTCCATCAACCCATCCATCCACCTTCCTTCTTTCCATTTGTCTGCCCATCCATCCATCTGCCCACCCACCCACCCATCCACCACCCTACCTTCCTTCCTTCCTTCTACCCATCCATCCACCCATCCACCCATCCATCCACCCATCCATCCATCCATCAATCCACCCGTCCACCCATCCACCCATCCACCCATCCATCCACCCATCCACCCATCCATCCATCCATCCATCCATTCAACACTGACTGATGTCTACTGTCTTAGGTCAGAGCCCGAGACAGGGATTTTTGTGCAAGGGCGCCATGGAGGCAGGGCTCTCCGGAAAAGCCTTTCAGGCAGTGAGGGAGCACGCAGGGCAGGTGAAATGCCCAGCAAGGACGTGACCTCGGCTGGAGCCGTCCGTCTTCAGCTGGGAAGTCGTCTCAGAGTCGTCTCCCCCTCGAGGCCGGGGGCCAGCCTTCTGAAACCCACATTAGTCCCTCATTGGCTGTGTGAGTTTCCTGGCGCTGCTATAACCAAGGCCTACACCCTGGGCATCTTAACACAACAGACACCTGTCTCACCGCTCTGGGGCTGGAAGCCTGAGAGCAAGGGGTCCACAGGCCGTGCCCCCTCTGCAACCTGTAGGCGAGAATCCCTCCTTTGCCTCCCAGCTTCTGGGGGCGCTCCTGGCTCACAGCTCCGTCACTCCACTCTCTGCCTCCATCACCACGTAGCCTCCTGCTTCTCTTCCTTCTCCAGACACCTGTCCTATCGGAGGAGGGCCCACCCCAATGGCCTCATCTTAACTTGATGATCTGCAGGGACCCTGTTTCCCAATATGTCCCATCCACGGGTACCGGGGTTAGGACCTCAACCCAGCTCCTTGGGTGGGTGTGGCACACGGTCAGCCCCATGACGCTGTCTGCGGGCTGCCTCAGCTCGGGGTGGGCAGTGAGACTGTGTCACCTCTCAGGACAGCCGGGTCCCCTCAGCAGAGGGCGATTTTGGGAGAAGGCGGCAGCTGTGAGCCGTCAGCAGCCAAGACTCAGGGAAGCAGGAGCGGGTGCAGCTGTCAGCCAGGGCGTCGGGCGGGACACCAGCTGTGTCTGTCCCACCAGGGGGCCGAGTTGCTGAGGTGAATGAGCAGGTCTGCACAGAGAGGCCACCTCCGAAGAGGAAAGATGTAGCCAGCCCTGCCGACGAGTGGAGAACGTGGGTGGCTGCAGAGGGCCGAGCAAGCGGGCCATTGGGTGGGGAGGTGCTGGGTGCTGTTGGGGGGCGGGTAGCTGCGTAGGACTGGGTGGTCCAGGAGGGCCTCCCCGGGGTGGGGCAGCAGGCAGGCCCATGTCTGTGTCTCCCTGAGCTGTTTCCTCTTCAGCAGAGTGGATGGCCGGAAGGGACAGCCTGCGCCAGGAGCCCTCGCAGGGCAGGCGGTCCAGGGCGACTGCTCTGGAAAGATGGTTTGTTTTTGGAAACTCCCAAGGATGTGGGGCTCCAGTGACCTGTTCCCAGAGCATCCTTTCGGGGGCTGGGGGTGGGCCCAGGGGTAGCCCTGGGGAGGGCCCTAAGCACCCCCTCCTGGCCACGCTCTGGTGGGAAGGCCGGGAGGGGACCCTGGAAAGGCCCACCTCGGGGGTGCCACGTCCTGCCCACCAGGCCCGGGGG
Source organism: Equus asinus (assembly GCF_041296235.1). Classification (NCBI taxonomy): domain Eukaryota; kingdom Metazoa; phylum Chordata; class Mammalia; order Perissodactyla; family Equidae; genus Equus; species Equus asinus. Next base: position 4,271,239 of record NC_091803.1, on the reverse strand, counting down.
ATTCTCCCGTGTCCCCTCTGTGCCGCCCTGCCCCGTCTCCCCGGTCTCAGAGCCCCCCGGGGGGCAGGAACCCGCTTTCAGAGGCCATCGTCCCCATGTTCATTAGAGGAATGTCAGAAGGACAGATAATGCCAGAAAAAAAGGAAAAAAACCCTCAACAAGCCACAAAACATCCCTTCTCCCCCAACACTCCCCACCCCGAGAGTCTGGGCGTTCTCTTCCAGACTCCTTCCTTGGGTGAGAAAAATGAAATTCCGTTCAAAAAACTGTTGACGGAAAACAGAGTCCGTGCCCAGCACTGGCGGAGCAGTGGGAGCTCAGCCCCGGGGAGCCCTCGGGCCGGGGCGGGGGTGGCGCTGGGGTCCCCTCCCAATGCCCCCCACTGAGTCATGTGTGTGTGTGTGCGTGTGTGTGTGTGTGTGTGTGTCTTCTCTCTTATAAGCATGCTCGTCATTGCACTTGAGGCCCACTGTAATCCAGGATGACGCATCTTGAGATCCTTACCTTAATTATATCTTCAGAGACCCTATTTCCAAATAAGGTCACATTTTGAGGTTCCAGGTGGACACATCTTTTGGGGGGACACCTCTCAACCCGCTACACCACTTGGCTGTGGGCGGCAGGGTGAGCAACTGCCTGGGGCTGGGAGGGTCCCCGGACACGAGATGTTCAGTCCCTCACAAAGTGGGACAGTACTGGGCAAGCCAGGTGGGTGGGTCCCACTGGCACTGAGTGCGGTCTGGGATCGGGCATTTTACATAATCAGCGGTTGGCAACACTTCAGGTGGGCTCTGGGAGGGCGGAGGGCCCCCTGCCCATCCAGAGCCGCTCCAGAGGGGACCCACTGTGGTGGAGGGCCCCCCCATGGCCTGCCTGTGGAATGGGCTCGGGGATGGGGTCCGGGGAGCCCTGGGCCCAGGGCGAGCACACATCCATCGTTCCTGTGGGCACCGCAGGAGACGCCCGGGGAATTTGGGGCCTCCCGCTCAGGGCTAAAAATGGTCCCAATTAAAATGGAAAGCTGGCATCGCCTCAGGCCAGGAGCCGGCCTCTTCCTTGGCAAGTCGGATGCTTTTCAATCCCCAGAAAGGATTAGGTCTCTAGGGACAACGTGGGTCCAAGAGGAGGGAGCCGAATTAAACACCCCACGGGGCCTGTTGCAGGCCCGCGGATTCCTGCGGGAGCTAAGCCTGTCCCCCACCACCCTGTGGGGCCCGCCGGGAGTCGGGGACAATCGGGCAGGGGCCGGCGACGGAGGCCGCGTCTGGAAGCTGCCACGGTGACGGACATTGACGGGGCTGGCGTGTGTCCGGGCTGCTGGCCATGGATCCGCGGGGTATTATGGGATGTGTTGGGGTGCTGGGGAGGTGCAGCACCCTGCGGCTGTCGGGCAAAGTGCCGGTGCACTGTCAGCGCCCCCCCAGACCCTTTTCTTCTGCATTTAAAAAAATCGTGGTAAAATATGCATAACGTGCAATTTACCGTTTCAGCCACAGTTAAGTGTGCATTTCAGTGGCGTTGGTACATTCACATTGCTGTGTAGCTGTCACCACCGTCCATCTCCAGAACGTTCCCATCTTCCCAAACTGAAACTCGGCCCCATTCGACACTAACCCCCAGCCTGCCCCCAGCCCCGGGCACCCTCTATCCACCTTCTGCCTCTGAGTCTGACCTTCGATCCTCTGACACCTCACCCGTGTCGGAGGCCTGCTCTTGGGTTACTGTGGTCGCGTCGCCCGCCCGTATGGCAGAACAAGATCTGAGGCAGTGCCGGCTGGCCCAGGAGGGCCCGGCGGGCCTCAGCGTGCAGCCTCACCTGGCCTGGCTTCTCCCGCTGCCCCCTGGCCAGTGTCCCCTTAATGAACCGTCCCAGGGCCTGGAACAGAGAAGACCGAGCCATTCCCCCAAGACCCGCTGTGGCTCCCACTGCCCACCCAGCCGGACCACTGGAGCACCGGGTGACAGGCCAGGGGGACTCGGAGGGCCTCAGAGCCTGGCCGGTGAGCCCCAGGGGGCCAGAGCGCACAGGGACTCAGGGACATGGTCAGGGACTAGGGCCGCCCACCTGCTGTGTGGCCTCTTTTGGAGAAAGGACACTTGGCCTGGATACTCCGCCTGCCGTGGCCTCGACCGGCCCCTCCCTCTCACCGGCCTGCCTGTGCCCGGGCAGCCTCTGCCCCTGCCTGGGCAGCGGGTGGCGCGTGGGGAGCCCTCGAGGCACGGGGTTGGGGGATGTCAGGTGTCCATGGACACAGCTGCCCTGTGACTGTCCTGCGGCTCCTCCCCACAGACCACAGCCCCGTGGGACAAGGGACACATGGGTCTTGCTCGGCACTGTGCCCCCCGCTCCCCAAGTGAGAGTAGGACTCGGCGCGTACTTGCTGAGTGCAGCACTGGCCGCGGTGTCCTTTACCCAGGTGGCCCCTGCTCGTGTCCACCCTATGGCGGGGCCTGTGGGGCCCAGGGCTGTGCGTGACCGGCCGGCGGAGCTGCAGGCCCGGGCGGGCTGGATTCCAGGCTCCAGGCAGCGGCTGAAGGCGTCTCTAGAGGGAGGACTGCCCCAGGCCCTTCCACCCTCGGGCCCCTTTCACTGCCCCCTGGGACACCCTCCTGGCAGCACAGCCCGGCTCCCCCTTCCCACCGGCTCCCCAGGGTGGCCTGTCACCCCTGGTTCCAGCTCTGGACCAGGAGCTGGATTTTAAGCAACGGAATTTTGAGCGTTACTGAGCATCAGGTCCCGTCTCTGCTCCTCTGAGTGGGGGGCCGGGGGAGGCTGCACAGACGGGGTCTGACCTGGTCGAGCCAGGTGCTTCCTCCCCACCACCTGGTCCCTTGTCCAGAATTGGTGGCCTGGTGGCTGGAGGGACCTGGGGGGGGGTGCATTTGATGAGCCTCATGGGGGCCGGCCTGCTGGAGCTGCTCCATGTGTGTCCATTTCCCTCCTGCCCTTCCTTCCACCCTCCTAAGTTCGCCTTGTCCCCAGGGCCCCACGGAGCTCTCAGAGAGGTGGGGGGAGGGTGGGCAGCGGGAGGAAGAAGCAAGCAGGCATTGAAGTCAGGTCAGCTGCTGCAGCCAGGCTCAGCTGCCCCCTGGGGGCCACGAGGAGGGCAGAGAGGGAAGGAAGGCAGGGCAGACGTGCGTCCACATGGGCGAGCGCGGTGCCAGGCCGCGTCCCCAGGCCTGCGGCCCTCCGTCACATCACCGCACTTCAGCAGCCTTCCTGCCCGCCCGCCAAGGGAAGGCACCTCCCCTCCCAGGGGTGGTGTCTGCAGTCCCATTTTGCAGACGAGGAAACCAAGTCCCCAGGGGAGCTATGGCAGGGCCGTTAAGCACGGGCCACCCGGCTCGGTGGCCAGTAGCCCCGCCGCCCTTTGCGGGGCCAGCTCGCAGACTGTGGCCCACCGAATCGTCCAGAGGCGGCCGGGGCAATTCTTCAGGGCAGGGGCCGAGCCAGGGCCCGACGGACACAGTCAGGAAGGGCAGATGCCCCGACCAGCGGCCGGGGGTGGTGCGGCCACCTGACCCCCCTTGGGGCCGATGATGCGCGAGGCGAAGTGGCAGGAAGGTTTTCCTCCCCAATAAAAGGAAGGAGAAGCTTCGCTCCTGCCTTCCTGTCTTAGACGTCTTTGCCCCAGAGGCGGCCCCTGACACAAGTATTTCGGGGCGAGCGAGGAACCCGCTGCAGGGAGGTGGAGAGTAAAGCACGAATGGGAAGGAGCCAAGAAAAGATGTGTTAGTGAGCAGGTGGCTGCCGTGGGCAGCCAGAGCACAAGCCCAGGGGGCCCTGGGGAGACAAGGAAGGGCACACACCTCCGAGCTCTGCCACCCAAGGGCGACTGATCCACCAACTCCCATTGGTGACCATGGAGGGCCGCCCCTGGGTGTTAGTCCGCACCCACCTTGAGAATGGCAACCAGGCTCTGGGTGGTGAGAAAGCCTTCAGACAGAGAAGTGCTGATACTGGCAATTAGCTGTTCAACTGGGCCAACGTACACTGAAATGGTGAGGACAAGGGCGTATGGGAGAGAATGTCTGGAGCTTCAGCAGCCATATTGTGATCATGAGGCACAACGCTAAGACAGCAGCATTAAAGGCTGAGGTGAATAAGCTGCTGAATTCTCCTACCTCAGTTCTCCTAATCTAGGATTCTTGTGATATGAAGACAGAGCCTTTTTTGCTTAAATCATCCTTAGTCAGGTTTTCTGTCACTTGTGGCTGAAAGCATCGCCACGGATAACAAGTGGCTCAGAGAGGGTGGGGCTGCCGCAGGCCACCTGGTGAGCCAGCAAGCAGTGGAGACAGGACTGGAGGGCAGTTCTCCTGCCCCAGAGCTCATGTAGCCTTCTCTCCCCCTTGGGGGGGGCCTTGGAGGACCTGGTCACCTCACAGGGGCAGGGGTACAGGTAATGCCCTCTGGGTGAGCACAGCTCCTCTGGCCTCTATCGCTTCTTTCTTTTGCTTAACCAGCTGCCTGCATCTGCTCAGCGTGGACACGACCTGCCTCGGGCCCCATGTGCCTGTTCTCATGCACTCCACCCGTTCGCCAGGGCTCAGCCCGTGTCCCACTCCCTGTCTGAGTCCAGCCCCAGCGTGGGGCCAGCGTGTCTGGGTGAGGATCAAGGGTGACAGTCACCAGATTTACAACCAGCAGTAACCGGTCAGAGGAGACAGAGCCTGGCCGTGCCCCCTCGGCCCCTGCTGGCCCAGGCGTCCATCCTTTCGCTACTGGGAGGTCCGGGGTCCCGGGGAGGGCCCAGGTGGTGGCAGGGCGAGGGGCTTGGGCCAACAGCTCCCCACAAAACTGGCCCGGGAGTCTTTAGAATTTAACCATTGCTTTGCTTGGACCCCACGTGCCGCCTGTCGTCCTGGGTGGAGGCTGGGGTTCACCTCCTGCAGGGGCGTCCTTGGTCCTTCCTGCGTGTGGCAGCCGCACCCACTTGAGGACCTGAGAGGTCACTCCCCCCAGGGGCACTTCATCTCGGACACCTGGGACGCCCCGAGGAATGCGACCATCCCAGCCCTAAGACGCCCACCACTGGGCAGGGGCCACAGGTGTCCAGGCTGGGACGGGGCAACGAGGGGCCAGAGGAGATGCCCACGGAGGAGGGGAAGCCTGAACTCAGACCCGCCCGAAGAATACCATTGTGGGTAGAACAGTGTTTCCCTTCCCCAAAAAAGACGTGTCGAAGTCCCGATCCCCCGATACCGTTCACAGGTACGACCTTATTTGGAAATAGGTCTTGGCAGGTGTAACCGAGTTAAGAGGAGCTCATTAAGGTGGGCCCGCAGCCAACAGGACGGGTGTCTTTATACGGGGAGAGAGGCGAGGAAGGGCCCCCTGTAGGTTTCGGGGGGAGCCCGTGGCCCCTCGATCTCAGAATTCTGGCCTCCAGACTGTGAGAGAGTGAGGCCGGCCAGCGGATGGGACTTCAAGACGACAGCCCCCGGACACCCACCCAGGTGTGGAGGGTGGGCTGGGCGGAGGGGGCCTGGGCGGGGGCCGGGGCGGCTCTGGAGCCTGGGGCGACCTCCACTGGCTTCTGGGGGAAGCAGGGCGTGTGTGCACCCACGTCCGTGCGCGGTGTCTGCCATGCTTTGGGAAGGCCTGGGTTCTCGGCACGATGCTTGCATACCGACATCCAGGCGGCCCCAAAGGAGCGCGGTGGCCATTCTGGTTACCATTTCTCTGCAACCAGCTGCTCCTAAACATAGCAGCTTAGCACCATCTTTATTTAGCCCAGGATTTTGCGGGTCAGGAAATCAGGAAGATGCTCAGCCAGGCGGTCCCCACCTGGGGTCCCTCATGCGGTGACGGTCAGATGTCCCCAGGCGCTGCAGTCACTTGAGAACTCAGCTGGCCTGGGGTCTGGAAAGACTCTGGGCTGGCAGGTGATGCTGGCGCAGGCGGTGGGGGCAGGGGGGCTCCACGGGGCTCTCGGCCAGGACACCTGCAGCCCGGTGGCCCCTGCTGTGGCTGGCCTGCCCTTGAGTGCGCCGAGAGCCAGGTGGAAGCTGAAGCCTTCCGTGACCTAGCCTCGGACATCACAGGTGACACCTCTGCCCTATTCTTTGGGTCGAAGCAGTCACAGGCCTGGCCTGCCCTGGACCAAAGGGAGGGGACTCAGACACGGCCTCATGCTGGGGTGTGTAAAGAATGCACGGGCACTTTTCTGGTTTTTTTGTTTCTTGTTTTTTGAGGAAGATTAGCCCTGAGCTAACTACTGCCAATCCTCCTCTTTTTGCTGAGGAAGACTGGCCCTGAGCTCACATCCGTGCCCATTTTCCTCTACTTTATATGTGGGATGCCTGCCACAGCATGGTGTGCCAAGTGGTGCCATGTCTGCACCCAGGATCCGAACCGGCGAACCCCAGGCCGCCGAAGCAGAACGTGCGAACTTAACCGCTGTGCCACCGGGCCGGCCCCTGGGCACATTTTTAAACTGTCAGTGGTCCAAGAGAATGCCTACCCCACGTGTTGGTGGCCGTCTACACTGGACACCTGTTCTTCAGTTGGCTGGGTCCCCGCCTACCTCCAGCCGGATGCTGAGCTCCTCCTGAGGGCCGGGTCCCGTGAACAACGGAGGAGGAGCTGGGTGAATATGTGAGCTAGGAAGGGGACGGGAGGGTCCCCGAGGGCGGGTCCAGCTAGTCTCCTGGGGCCGCCCTAACATATTACCCCAAAGCAAGTACCCAGGGTGACCTCATCTCAACCACATTTTAATTGTAACCCTTTTAACAACGTTTACAAAGACCCTGTTTCCAAATGAGGGCATGTTCTGAGGTCCCGCAGACATGAATTTTGGGGGGGCTGCTCTTCAACCCAGCAAGGAGCTGCTTCCCCATGGGAGGTTTCTCAAGAGCCCCACCCCCACCCCCACAGCAGCATCTGACGTTGCCCCCTGCCCAACCTCCCCCGCCAAGTCACTTCCCTCGAGAGTCCTCAGTTTCCCCGCTCTGCAGTCTGGGCCCATAAAGAGGCGATGAAGGTAGTGAGGTCTCTGGGGTGGGGCCCCAATCCAGCAGGACCGGGGTCCTATAAGAAGAGATGAGGACACAGACACGCAGAGGGACAAGCAGGTGAGGACACGGGGAGAGGACGAACGTCTCCACGCCCAGGAATGAGGCCTCAGGAGGCGGCAGCCCTGCCCACACCTCCGTCTCGGACTTTCTGCCTCCAGAACCGGGAGAAAGAAACGTCTGTCATTTAAGCTGCCCCTGTGCGTGGTGTTTGTTACAGCAGCCTGAGCAGACCAGTACGAGGGGCTTGGGAAAAAGAAGGAGGTGGCTCTGGACATGCAGACAGGTAAAGATGTTCCTGCTAGGGGCTGGCCCCGTGGCCGAGTGGTTAAGTTTGCGTGCTCCGCTTTGGTGGCCCAGGGTTTCACCGGTTCGAATCCTGGGCGCGGTCATGGCACTGCTCATCAAGCCATGCTGAGGTGGCGTCCCACATGCCACAACTAGGAGGACCCACAACTAAAAATACACAACTGTGTATTGGGGGGCTTTCGGGAGAAGAAGAAAAAAACCGGAAAAAGAAAGATTGGCACCAGATGTCAGCTCAGGTGCCAATCTTTGAAAAAAAAAAAAAGTAACCATGCCAAAAAAAAAAAAAAACCCACAGGAAAAATAAAGACGTTCCTGCTCCGTTTTGGAGGCCCAGCAAGCCGGGAACAAACCCACACACCCGTCTGCAGGTCTAGGCCGAGAGAAAGATGAGTGAGGGCCACCCCGCGACCTGTTGTGACACTGGGATTCCCCTTATTCCACATCCTCTGGTTGGAAGCTTTCATAGAAGCGTGGGTGACGTTCCCTAACTGAAAACAAACACAATTTTAAAGCCCTCCCTTCTGTCTCCCCCGCCCCGCCCCCGCCCTGGGATGCCCCTGCTGTCGGCACCCCAGGTTGTTTGGGGCTTTTCCTGCAGACCCCGAGGACCGGCTGGCCTTCTCCGTATCATCCCCACAGCATCTGCTTCAGCTCTGTCTCCCCCGAGCTGGGGGCTCCCCGAGGGCAGGGACATCGGTGTGTGCCCGTGTGCCTCCAGCGGCCGCGCCAGCCGTATGGTTCGCGATGGCCTGTTGAACGAATAATTGAGGCTGAGGATGGGATGTGTCAGGAGCGGCCTGATGTCCCCGTTCCCCAAGGGAGGGTTGGGTTCCTGAGCTCCACCGTCCCTACATCCAAACAAGCTGGGTGTGGGTCCTGGTGGCGCAGGCAGGCCCAGGCAGGGCTGGCGGAGGGCGCGGGACCCCAGCGCAGCTCCTCGCACGCGGGCGGCGGAGTCGCGAGTCCCACTGGGCACCCTGGAAAGCACTTGGCTTGAGGAGCCTGGTGGACGGCGTGCTGGGCAGCCGGTGGAGGCCAATGGTGACGCCGAGGGTGGCTCTGTGACCTGCTGTGAGCGGACCCCAAGAGAGGGGCGACTCCACCTCCGCCCCACCCTCATCCCTGTCCTCGGGGCCTCGGCCTGGCACACCCGGGAGCTGAGAGCCCTAGAGAGCAGTTCTGGGGACGGCAGCCTGAACCCCCTACGACGTGGAGGCACTGGCGACAGAGCCACACGGTGGGGTGGTGGCTGGGACTGATGGGGAGGGGGGACGGGAGAAGGGACCGTGCTGGGACAGGAGGGTGAGAAAGGCTTGTGTTTGCTGAGCAGCTCCCGACATGCTCTGCTTCGTACAAATGACCCCGCACCTCGGGCCTGAAAGCCACCATTTTATTCCACTCGTGGATTCTCTGGGCCCAACGTTTGGGAAGAGCACAGTGGAGATGACTTGTTTCCCGTCCTTGATGACTGGGGCCTCACCTGGGATGACTCAAAGGCTGGGGTGAGGGGCCGGCCCCGTGGCGCAGAGGTCACGTGCGCACGTTCCACATCGGCAGCCCAGGGTTCGCCGGTTCAGATCCTGGGCATGGACATGGCACCGCTCGTCAAGCCATGCTGTGGTAGGAGTCCCACATATAAAGTAGAGGAAGATGGGCATGGATGTTAGCTCAGGGCTAATCTTCCTCAAAAAAAAAAAAAAAAGGCTGGGGTGATGAGAACCACATGAAAGCATTTTCCCACACACGTCTGGCAGCTGGCTGGGAGGACACCTGGGGCTGTTGAGGAGGACGCCTACTTGTGGCCTCTCTGTGTGGCCTTGGCTTCCTCACAACATGGCGGCCGCAGGGTGTGGGATGTCCTCATGGCGGCTCAGGACTCAACAGGTGGTGTCCCAGAGAACAAGGCAGCAGCCGCCATAGAAGTCACTCAATGGGTTATTCCACTTGTACGAGCAAGCCAGAAACCCAGATTCCAGAGGAGGGGGCAAGGATCCCACCTCTCGATTGGAGGCATGGCAAGATTCTAGAAGAATCTAGAAGGGAGGACCACGTAGGAAGGGAGGATGCTTTTGATGCTTTTGGAAGCATCCTTCTGATCTTTGCTTTCACCTCCACTCTCTTCCTTTGTGTGTGTCTGTCTCTGCGTCCGAATTTCCCCTTTTCACAAGGACGTCGGTCATATTGAATTAGGGGTCCACGCTACTCCAGGACGACTCCTCTGAACGAGTTGCATCTGTAAAGACCCTGTTTCCCAATACGGCTGCCTTCTGAGGTGCCGGGGTGAGCTGTTCAGTATATAAATTTGGGGAGACAGAGCTCAGCCATCACACGAGGTGAGGCCGTCAGAAAAGGTGGTCCAGCTTCGTTCCGAGATGCTCGCTTTTGGGACCTTGAACTTCCATGGGAGAGCTGAGACCGCCACGCTGCGAGGAAGCCCCCGCCACACGGAGAGGCCACGTAGGTGTTCCAGCCCACAGCTCTGGCTGAGGTCCCAGCCAACGGCCAGCGTCCGCCACCAGACGTGTGAGTGAAGGAGACTCCGGAGGGTTCCAGCCCCCCAGCCTCGTCACCCCAAGGCTCAAATCTTCCTAGGAGAAGCCTCAGACAGCATGGAGCCTGCTGGTTCCTCTTCCTCGCCTGTCCCCACGGAGCTCTCTGGATAGGGGGCCTGGTCCTCGGGGCTGGACCCTGTGGAAGGGGCATTCCTAGACCTAAGTGGGGACCTGGGGCAGACCGACGGCCGGTTCCATCGCCCACCCCCTGCCCTCTGTCTGGGGGAATCTGGGTTTAATGAAACTCAAGACGCCTCACTGAGCTGCAAGCTCGGGAGACGGGGCTGGGTCTGTCCTGCAAGTGGCTGAACAGCCCCCACCCAGGGCTGTGCGGGAACGGGCTCCCACCAGCTTGGGAGAGCCGCCTGGAATTTTCAGGAATCTTGTAAACAGGTTGCCAAACGCGGCTGTTATTAAACATTAGATGATAAAAACTTAACGTTAAATGAACTATATGGAAAACAAAGGCGGGAAAGACTCAAACCTCACCATTTCCGAATTATTTTCCCACAGTTTAGTCTCGTCTACGCTTTCGAGGCTGTTTATGTTGATTGTATCCGTACAGTAGAAATAGTATATGATGGCGCGTCACTGCCCGGCCCTTCCCAACTCTGCGTCCAGTGGCAGCTCGAAGGCGGGACTATTTACACCACAGAGACCGGTGGATGCTACAAATCAGGGCTTCCCTCCCGTCCACCCCCGAGAACCTGTTGTTGAAAATTCACCAGCTGGGCCCGCCCGGTGGCGCAGCGGTTAAGTGTGCACGTTCCGCTTCGGCGGCCCGGGGTTTGCCGGTTGGGATCCCGGGTGCAGACATGGCACTGCTTGGCACGCCATGCTGTGGCAGGCACCCTACATATAAAGTAGAGGAAGGTGGGCATGGATGTTAGCTCGGAACCAGTCTTCTTCAGCAAAAAAAAAAGAGGAGGATTGGCAGCAGATGTTAGCTCAGGGCTAATCTTCTTCTTCAAAAGAAAAAAGCAATTAAATTAACTTTAAAAAAAAGAAAAGAAAATGTACCAGCTACCACTGCAGTGGTGCTCATGGGGGCAGGTTTGGGACGTGCGTGTGACTGCTGGACCTCCCATGGGAGGTCCCTGAAGCATGTTCTCAGAAACTCTTTTCAGCTGAACCTTGCGTTTTAGTCACCTATTGCCGTGTAACACACCACCCCAATGCTCCTGGCTCACAATGACGACAATTATTTATTTGCTTGTGAATCTGCAATTTGGGCCGATCTTGGCAGGGTCAGCTCACCCCCGCTCCACGTGGCGTCTGCTGGGGCACCTACTGGGGCTGGATGCCCTTTTCTGAGGAGCTCACACACACACACACACACGCACAACCGGGCCTTCCACGCGGGCCTGTCCTCGGGACCTCTGGGCTTCCTCGCAGCATGGCGGCTGGGTTCCAAGAGGGAGCACCCAAGAGGCAAAAAGCAGGAGCTGGCAGTTCTGGGAGGACTGTCGACTCCGTCACCTTCTGCCATGGAGGCCAGCATCAAGGGGAGGGGACGGGAACCCCACCTTTCCACAGGAGGAGCGTCAAAGGATCTTGGGGCCGTGTTCTCACATCGCCGCCCCTGGGAGGCCAGAGTGGCTGAACCCTCTCTTTCCATTTCTCGTGTCCTTCGGCACCGCCATGCCCCTTCCCTGGGCCCTGCAGAGGCTCCCACTGTGCCCGGCTCAGCCAGGCCGCGGGTGACAGCACCAGTGGAAGACGACGGGGGTGGGTTCCCATGCTGAACACTCGTGTCAACGCCCATGTCACAGATGAGAAGACTGAGCTGACCGGGGTCACAGGCGGAAAGGGACAGAGGTGGGATTGACTGTCGATCTCCCCTCTTATATTCCATCCACGTCCCCTGTCCCTAGTGACTTCGGGGACCATGACCCGTTCAGGCCTCCGCCGCCTCCAGCCGGACGCGGCTTGCAGAGCATCCCTCCCGTCCTGCTCGGTGCTTGGAGGCAGCCTCCGGCCGCTGGCGAATTGAGCTGACCCGTAATCTGTGCCTTGAGTACGAAGATGCGGTCGTCGCCAGAAGAGAACCGAAACCAGCCTTGAATAATTCCTGTGCTTTCAACGAAAACACCAATAAAATGAAAATTTGAATAAACACCACTCAACCCGCCCAGGCGTGAAGGGGAAAAGAGATGCCTAAAAGCATGCGAACCGGGCTCCTGTGGGCAGAGGTGCTGGGGCCTCACTCCTCCTGGAGGCTGCACAGGCCCCGGCTCACGGGGAGGAGGTCAGCGGCCGCCATGGGCAGCCCAGGGCAGCCCGTCACTGGGATGCGAGGCTTTGCTGGCTCTCTCTCCTCCTCCAGGCCCAGCATGCCACTTGCTGGCAGGCCTCCAGGCCTTAGCACAGGCTGTTCTTCCAGCCTGGAATGCCTGTCCGTGATGTCCCTGCCTAGCGAACTTCTATTCATCCTTGAAAACCCTACCAAAATGATGTCACTTCATTCATTCATTGAGTGGACATTCACCGAGGTCCACTGGGCTGGGTGTGGCCAAGAGAGTGATAAAAAAGCGAAGGAGCCTTTGGTGTGGGTGTATCACGGACTGAATGCTTGTGTCCCTCCCGCAAATTCATACATTGAGATCCTAACCCCGAAGGGGGTGGTGTCCGGAGGCGGGGCCTTTGGAAGGTGATTAAGTCATAAGGGTGGAGCCCTCATGAGTGGGGTGCGTGCCCTCATAAAAGAGACCTCAGAGAGCTCCCTCCCGCCTCCGTCACATGAGGACACAGCCAAAAACCGGGAAACCTATGAACCAGGAAGCGGGGCCTCACCAGCCGTGGAACCTGCCGGCGCCTTGATCTTGGGCTTCCAGCCTCCAGATCTGTGGGGAGTAAATGTCTGTTGTTCAAGCTGCCCCATCTCAGCTGTGGCAGCCCGAGCAGACCCAGACAGCCCTGCAGGCTTGTGGGGGTGACAGACACGTAGGAACCCTTGTCAGAGAGGGGACAGGGGCCCCTGGGAAGGAACAGCACCGTCAGAGCATCTGAGCTGAAGTCCCTTCTCCGTCACCATTGGGCTGCATGACCTGGGACAAGCCACTTCTCCTGTCTGGGCCCCTGTTTCCCCAGGCTCCATCCACCCCCTCGAGACGGAGAGGCAGCCCCCTGGACGCACGGCCCATGACACGGCGGTGCTGTCACCCTGCCCCACACCCAGACAGACCGGGAAAGGAGGCCCCCTGGGCCAGGCACTCTCAGGTTCCAGCCCCTGCTCTGCCAGCGGCAGCCCGGGTGACACGGACAGAGGCAGTCCTTCTGAGCCCCTACTGGCCTCCCTGGGGAGGGGAGTCCCCCGGCCCTCTGTTGGGGGCCCGCCGTCAGAGATGATGTGGCTGGAGAGGGTCAGCAAGAGCTGGCCGTAGGGGACGCCCAGGGGGAGATCCCCACGACCAGGCTGTGAGTACAGGTCGTTAATTTGGGGGGTGACCTAGGGAGGTAGGGCAGAGACAGGCAAGGAACCCAGCCAGACCCTGGCGTGTCATCAGGCCAACAGGCACTGTGGGCAGCCCTGCCGGGGACCCCCAGAGACGGCAGAGAGCAAGGTAGGGAGCAGGTGACCTTTCTATCCAGTCAGTCGCTGGGGAGGGCTGCCGGGGTGGGGGGCGGTTAGGATGGGAGGGTGGGAACCTCACTTCCCGATCCGCCCGCCTACCCTGTGCCTGACCAGGGAGCCCTCCTGAGGAAGGGTGGCTGCTGACCGCAGGCCCTCCGGAGAGGGGACGTGCAGGGGAATGGGTGCCATGGGGAGCTCGGCCCCTACATGGGACCTCAGTCTCCTCCTCCGCATCCTGGCGGGCTGGAGGACCCCACGCCTCCTGAAGGAGGGGCTTCGCTGGGATGGGGCAGAGGCCCAGGGCGCAGGGTCGGGGCTGCAGGGTGAACTGTGTGCCCCCAAAAGCTATGTTCCAGCCCTGACCTCTGGACCCTCCGAATGCGGCCTTATTGGGAAGTAGGGTCATTGCAGAGGTCATGACAGTCGTGCGTCATCTAACGACGGGGACACGTTCTGAGGAATGCGTCCACAGGCGATGTGGTCGTTGTGCGGACATCTCAGAGGGCACTCACGCAGACCTAGATGGGACAGCCCGCGACACCGCTGGGCTGCAAGGTACTCGTCTTATGGGACTACTGTTGTCTCTGCAGTCTGCTGTTTAGTTAAAATGGAGTAGGGTGGGCCTTGAATCCAACATGGCCAGTGTCCTCATAAGAAAAAAAGAAGAGGGGTCGGCCTGGTGGCACAGCGGTTAAGTTCACACGTTCTGCTTCGGCGGCCAGGGGTTTGCCAGTTCGGATCCCGGGTGCGGACATGGCACCGCTTGGCAAGCCATGCTGTGGTAGGCATCCCACATATAAAGTAGAGGAAGATGGGCACGATGTTAGCTCAGGGCCAGTCTTCCTCAGCAAAAAAGAGGAGGATTGGCAGTAGTTAGCTCAGGGCTAATCTTTCTCAAAAAAAAAAAAAAGAAGAAGAAGAAAAGAAAAGACCCAGAGACCAACCCATGCCCAGGGGAGAGTACCACGTGCAGCAGACCCTGAGGGAGGATGGCCGTGTGACGATGGGGGCAGAGACTGGGGTGATGTGGCTTCAAGCTGAGGAACACCGAGGACTGCCGGTCCCCCAGGAGCCGGGAGAGAGGCCCGGAGCTGATGCTCCACCCCAGCCCCTCCCCTGAGAAGGAACCGGCCCTGCTGACACCTTGATGCTGAACGTCTGGCCTCCTAAAGTGAGAGAGGGCATTTCTGTTGCCTTTTCGGGTGTTGGTGGCCATTCGTCACGGCAGCCACAGGGCAGCGGCTTCGGTCCCATCCTGGTCCAGAAGCAGTGGGGCAGCGGCCTGGGGACAGGGCTGCCCGCAGCCTGCGCTGGGCCAGTTGTGAAACCCTCCTTCCTGAGCACGTGCCCAATACCCAGCCCCCCCTGGTGGAGGGAGGGAGGGAGGCGGCGGTGACCCCCGGCCATGGGGCTCCCGGAACACCTGCTAGTGTTTAGAAAGACAAGCGCCTCGGCCGCCATCTGCACATTTGCCACAGGCACACACACCCTCACTTGGTCCTAGGAGAGGAGGTGTGTTCAGCCCCACTTTACAGACAGGTAAACTGAGGCTCAGAGAGGGGAAGTGACTTTGCAAATGTCACACAGCAAGTGGGTGGCAGGGCCAGGACTTGAACCCTGGCTGGGTGGCTCTACAGTCCAGCCCGTTCTCTCCCCAGGTCATTTGATCAGCTCCTGCCGGCAAGGGCAGCCTGGCCGGGGACAGACCAAACTGAGTTCCAACCCTGGCCACCCCCATGGGACCTGGGCAGCCACAGAGCCCCTGGCCTCCTTCACGCAGCTCTGAGGCTTCCTTTCCTTCTTCTGTGATTTTGCGTCTGGCGATTGGTGCCCGCTGCTGGCGGGTGGGGACCTCCTCGGGGCTGTCTCTCTGTGGGACCGCCTACATGCAGCCACCTGTGGCTCAGCTCAGGGGTCCACACTTGAGCGTTCTCGGGCACAAGGAGGATGCTGTATCTCCTTCTCTGACCTCGCCTTGGAAGTCACACGGCGTCACTTCTGTGCATCTGGTTATAAGACACAAGGTTCCACTTCCAATGGGAGGAACATCAAGGTCACACTGTAGCGGGGAGACATTGTGTGGCCATCCTCCGAGGATACAATGTGTCGCAACGGTTACTTGGGAAGCCAGGCCCCGTGCCCCACAGTGTGACAATTTATCCTCTAGAGTTGGAACTGTGACCTGGCATGCCTGGGTGGGCAGAGTGTTAAGAGACAGAGAGAGGGATGGGGGAGGAAGAGGGGGGAGGGGTGAGAGGAGGAGGGGGGAGGGGTGGGAGGAGGCACAAAGGTTTGAGGCCGGTGGTGCAAGTGGAGCCACCGGTGGTGAAGGTTTGCCTCTTGGGCAAGGCTGTGTGATAAATCTCACCCATCAGTCATTCCTCAGGTCTGATTAGATCTGGCCCTTAGAGGAGAGTTTGATGGGTAGACAGTTCACCTGCAGTCTGCTTTCTACTCGGCATTACTCCTTTTACTACCAACTCTCCCGATGTCCCTTTGGGGAACTGCGTCTTTCTTGCTGCAGACGTGAGGTTGGCCATATCCCACCACACAGAAGGAATTGATGTTTGTAGGAGAGAAGGGGGCCAACGGAAAGGGAAGTAGAATTGAGAGGGAGGGAGGGAGAGAGTGGGAAGGGGGGGGTGCATATCCTTGATCCATCCATACCTGAAGGTGTTACACTTCTGGGTTTCCTAGTTGTGGAACCCAGTATTTCTTTTATTTAAAAGAGTTGGGTACCACCCACTTACAACGTCTCTTTCCTCCTTTACAGTGAGGCCCTGCATGGACTGGCCCCTCCCATTGCTCCCGGGCCTGTCTTTCTCCTTGGTAGTGCTCACCATACTTGTAGTTCTTTGTTGACGAACTGTCCCACTTGCCCGGACCTGGACCGTAAGCTCCACAAAGAGAGGACTCTGGTCCCTTCTGTTTACCATTTTATCAGTGCCTAGCACAGAGCCCGACCTGGCGAGTATTTGCTACAGAAACACGAGTGGAAACGCAAGGAAATGGGTATGTGGCCTCAGGAAACCATTAGCCATGAGGAGTGGTCTAGCAGAATCTATGTAAGGCTTGCAAACTGGGGACTGGCTGGTGGCCCACCCGTGTGCTTTATTTTGGTCAGCACAGTGTTACAAACGGTGCCCAGGACAGAACACAAAAAACCAAAACCCAAACAATCTCATTAAAAAATGGGCAAAGGGCTCAAATAGACTATTCTCCGAAGAATTCATACAAATGGGCAATAAGCTCACGAAGAGATGCTCACCATCACTAATCATTAGGAGAATGCAAATCCAAAGCACAGTGGGACACCACCTCACACTCATTAGGATGGCTGTTAAAAAACCCCCACAAGATAACACGCGTTGGCGAGGACGTGGAGAAATTAGAACCCTCGAGCACGGCGGGCGGGGACATAAAATGGTACAGCTATGGGGGAAAACGGTATGCAGGTTCCTCCAAAAACGAAACACAGAATGAGGCTTTACACCCGAGAGCGGAAAGCAGAGGCTCCGAGAGCTCCTCCTTCACAGCAGCGCCATTCACAACGGCCCAAAGGTGGAAGCAGCCCAAGCGTCTATTGACGGATGAGCAGAGAAACAAAACGTGGTCCATCCATGCAATGGAGTATTATTCAGCTTTAAACAGGAAAGAAATGGTGACACACGCTCCAACATGGACGCACCTTGAGGACACAATGCTACGTGAAATAAGCCAGTCACAAGACGACAGATACTGTGTGACTTCACTTATGTGTGGGATCCAGAGGAGGCAAATTCACACACAGAAAGAACGGCTGGTGCCAGGGCTGGGGCTGGAGGAGGATGGGAGTTAAGTGTTTCATGGGGACAGAGTTTCAGTTTGGGAAGATGGAAAAGTTCTGGAAATGGATGGTGGTGATGGTTGCACAACAATGGGAATGTACTGAATGCCACTGAACCCTGCACTTAAAAACGGTTAAGATGATAAATTTTATGCTACGTATATTTTGCCACAGTTTTAAAAAAAGCGCCAGGGTTCACGGATCGGGAGATGTCACATTCCAGCTGTAGCGGACATCACCCCGTGCTCACCCATCTCTGCTTTTCCTCCCCTTCCTGGGCACAGGGCTTATCCCACTTTCCAGCACCCCTGAGTTGGGCTTTGCCTTGCTGACCCCTCCAGATGCTGCCCCTCTGCTTGTCTATGGCTCTCGCCTGGCTCTCGTGGGCACTTAAATTTGGGACGGTGTCTTCTTTGCTATGCCCCATAACAAATGACGGCAAAGTCGTTGGCTTCAGCAACAGAAATTTATTCTCCCTCAGCTCCGAAGGCCAGAAGCCCAAGGTCAAGGTGTCGGCAAGGTTGGTCCTTCTGAGGGCGGCGAGGGAGGGGTCTGTCCCCGGCCTCTCCCTCTGGCTCCAAGCCGGCCGTCTGCCCCGTCTGTCCACACTGTCTTCTCTCTGTGTCCCCTTGTTATAAGGACACCAGTCACGCTGGCTTCTGGACCCACCCCACACCAGTATGACCTCGTCTTAACTAATCACATCTCTAACAACCCTATTTCTGAATAAGTTCCTACTTTGAGGTATTGGGGTTCAGGACTTGACGATATGAATTTTGGGGGTTACTTGATCCAGAACCAATGGCCTCCCAGAGGAGTGCCTGGGGGAGCTGGGCCAGGTGAGCAGGGCTGGACAGGGGAGGGTGGGGAAAACCCAGACGCTCCCAGCAGCAGGAATGGAGTGAGCAGGCCTTTCTGGCAGGAGCGGCTCTAGAAGGTTCTTCAGACTCCCCGTGGCTGCAGAAGGTCTGCGAGTGCGTGTGTGCACGTGCTGGGGGCTGCGTCCCGCTCACCTCTAGGGTGGAGACAGACAGAGACCCTGTGCGGAGACAGTGGGGGGACCCGGGAAGGGGGCCTGTGCCGTCGGTCTGATTCCCGAGGGTTTGTTTTCAACTTTCCGCTGACTCTGGAAGTGGACCGACACGGGGGTGGGCGAGAGAGAGGCAGAAAGGAGAGCACAGCCTTCGAAGCTGTAGCCAGGGGAAATGTTTTTATTTTCTGCTTCAAAGAAAATGCCAAATACGGATAAAAAAAAAAAGAGGGGGGGAGGTGAAGAGAGAGAGTGAGCGAGACTGCGCGTGTGTGTGCGTGCGTGTGTGGTGTGTGTGTGAGAGAGAGAGAGAGAGGGACAGAGATGGAGAGAGACATCCTGGGTGTGAGAGGCACCCAAGACACCTGGGAAGGAGGGTCAGGCCCTGTTGTCCCTCTTTCCAGATGCCACCACGGGGCCATGGAGTACCAGCGGGGAGCACGGAAGGTGGAGAGCTGGGCGAGACCTCTCTAGCTGGCTTGTTGCCACCCAGGCTGGGTGGCCCTTAGGGAGCTCACTCCACGTCTCTGGGTCGAGGGGCCCTTTTGACGAGTGTCTCAACCATAGGGGCACAGATGTGTGGGACAGAACGAGTGTGCGTGTAGCAGAAAGAACAGTGGAGCGTCACTCGGAGATGGGGGTGCGTGTGTCACACACCAGCAGAGTCAGAGGCAGCCGGAAAACGGGATTCTTCAGGCAGCCGGAGCCGGACTCGACGTCAGCATGGGGAGCTCCTGCCCTCGGGCTCCAGGGCCCACCCTCCCGAGCTCCTGACCACAGCACAGAATGCCTGCCGGCTGCTCCCTGGGTCAGCCTGACCTCACCCCGCCCCAAGCCAAGTGGACTCCCACTGACCTCTGACCTCGGTGCCCTCCCCCAGGCTAGAGCAGGAGAGAAGCCCGTGGAAGGGCGGATGGGCGGGGAAGGGCAGGGCGGAGGGTGGGATGTACAGTGGGGCCCCTGACCTTATCTAGCCCAGGATCGCTCAGGCTGGGGCTCCATGTGTGCCCCCCAGCCCCCCGCCCGAGGGGGCTTGCTGCCACTTCCGAGCTGTGTGAGCTGGTCCCTCCTCCCTCCTGCCCCTCGGCTTTCTCATCTGTTGAATGGATGTGACGGTCCCAAAGCCAGTGGCCCTCAAGGCCTGCACAAAGCAGAGGCCTGTTTGCAGAACAAGGAATTTTCAGACTGAAACAGAGGGGAGGGGGGGCTTCTTCCGCAGAAGGGGGTGGCACAGCCCGGATTTGTAGGGGCTGCGGTGTGAAGGGACGGAGGCGCCTTTGGGGCCAGGCTGGCGGTGGAATTCGCTCCAGAGCTCTGAGCAGGCACAGGCCTGCCAGCCAGGCTTCAGAGGCCGGAACAATGCAGACCGGTGGCAGCAGGAGAAGCGGGCCTCCCGGAGGCCGGGCAGCCCCTCCGGGGGGCCGACTCCCACCCAGGTGCAGCGCCCTCCCCCGCAGACACACCCCTCCCCAAACACACGTGCTGCCAGGCCCTCCATTAGTCACCGCACTGACATACATAAATCCCATTAGTCGCGGCCCCACAAACTCCTCTGCACAACACACCCTGGCACGCCCAGACAAAAGAGGCCCCCAAAGAGGCCTTGTTTATGCCCGGGTCTCGTCCCCAGTGCCTAGCACAGTGTAGGCACCCCAGGCCTCAGGGGGCACGTGGTCAGCCTCCCCCAACCTGCCAATCTCCTGCAACCCGGCGCTGGGGGCCCCGAATAACCACAGCCCCCTCTCCAATGCCCCATCCCCCCTGAGCTCACAAGTGTCCACTAATGGCCCACAAATGCCCTTGGCCATCCCCTCATCCACCCCTCCCCGGAGCGGGGCAGGACTGGCCTGGGGTCCCCCTCCCCACGCTGGTCCTCCGCAGCTCCAGCAAGAAAAACCATTCCCCAAGGTCAGCAGCGCTCTGCGGCGGGCGGCCCCGGAGCTGATTTATGGGTGGTTTATCTGGAGAAACGCTATCGCTCTTGGATTCCGGGGGAAAAACGCTGGCGGTGGACTTTAACCTTGGGCTGAAACCGCAGCGCTTTGTTTTCCGAGGCGCTTCCTGGGGCGCTGCGGCCGGCCCGCCACGGCTCTCCACTCCCGGGCTGCGCTCAGGTTCCTCTGGGCCCCGCCGGAAGGCCTCGGTCCCTCCCGATGTGCTTCTAAAAATTCTAGGAAGGAGCTGAAGCTCCGAGAGTGAGGGCGTTTCAGAGCGAGGTTTGCAAACCTTTCACCTACAGTCCCTGTCGCGGCCCGTTGGCACGGCGAGGCTCTGCGGAGGCGCCCAGGACGGGGGTGACGCCTCCTCCTTTCGCCGCTGTCCTCACCCCCCCCCCCAAGTCCCGTGCAAAGATGGTTCGGAGGTGGTTGTCCCCGATCGCGCGCACGGCCTGCTCGGCTGATGCAGGGCACCCGCGCGGGCCTGTTCCCCGCCCCTCTGGCAAAGAGAGAGCGCTGGTGACATTAAGCGTTATTATTGCAAACGCACCCTTTTCGGGGTAGTCCCCCGAGCGCCTCGTGCCTGTTCGGGTAGAAAGACCGCCGCCGCTACCATGCCGCCACCAGCGCCCCACCGATTCCTGCCTTCCGGATGGTTCGGCTATTTGCGCTAAAGCCGGCGGCCGACCAGGGCGCTGAGCCGGGGCCGGGTGGCGAAAAGCCCCGAGTGTCCTCGGCATGGAGGAGAAGATGGGCTGGCGCGGGGAGGGGAACCAGAGGAGCCCCTGACTCCGGGCGCGGCGTCCGCAGACACCCCGCTTGGTCCTCTCTGCGCAAATAAAGCCCCCCTGCATGGTGCGCCTGCAGAGAGCTCCAAGGGCAGTACGATGGCGCGGGGTTAAGGTGGGGTCTGCGAAGAGGGGTGTCAGGCTGAGTTCTGAGAAACCGCTCTGACTGACCCTGGCGTCTCCCCTGGAGGATGCAAGTGGCATCGGAGTTGGGCGCAGGCGGAGGCGGCGCTCCCAGCCCAGCCTCACCGAGCCTTCCTAGGAGTAAGTGCCCGATTCGGCACCTACCCTAGGCAGCGATCCGGTGAGGCCCGGGTTGCTTCGGGGTCTGGCGACCGCAAGGATGCATGATGGTGGCACCGAGTCGGCGAGGCCGGTCCCTGTCTTTGGCGAACGGGGAAACTGCTGGCCAGGTTCCCCGCACAGTCTCGGGTCCCCCAGGCGCTGACCGGGAGAGCAGGGCGCCCGGTGCGGCCCGGGACGCGAAGCCGGCCGCGAGGCCCCGCGCGTGAGCTGCGGGAAGGAGGGCCCGCGTGGTGATTTATGGCCGCTGCCGGCCCCCTGCGCACCGAGCTCGTCTTCGTCCTCTCCGAGCCAAACAGTGGAGTGGAAGACCCGACCCGGGCCAAGGGAAGAGGCCAGGGCCGGAGGCGGAGCCGAGAGGCGCAGGGATCCGCTGGGGCCGGGCCTGGAGCCTCACCTCTGCTCTGCCCGCCGTGCGCCCCGATCCCCGTGTCGTGCGGGGCTCTGGCGTCGCGTCCCTGGTCTCCCTGGCGAGTCCAGGCCGCTCTCTGCTGGGCTGGCCAAACCTCGGCTCGGCAGTGAATCGTGGCTGAGCCAGTCGCAGCAAGGGGATAGCGAGCTTGGCTGTCCCGGGCGCGGCCTCTCCGGGTTTTAGCGGCGCCCAGGCCGGGAGCTCCCTGGTTGCCAGACCTGGGACCTGGAAACTGGCGCTCAAGCACCTGGCCAAGGCTTCCCGAGCGGGTGGCAGACGAACGCCCGGGGCCCCCTACCCGAGAAGCTGGTGGAGCGCGGGGACTTCGGCCCCCACCGGGAAAGGCGCTTTGGGGCGATGGGTGGAGGTGGCTCGGGTGTCCTGACCTAGTGAAGGATGCCGGTTTTTTTCTGGGGGAGGCGTAAGGGGAGAACGTGTCCACGCGGCCGGCAACACTACGATTCCGGGAAGCGCCGGGTTCGGTCCTGAAATGGGGCAGAAGTGACCGAGACTCGGGGGGGGCTGAGCCCGCGCGACGAAGGCGCGGCCGGGGAGAGCAGGGCGCAAGGGTGGCCTGACCTTCGGTTTTAAAACAAAGGGGCAGGATTTTGTCAGTCGGACCGCGTCCACGAGGCCGGAGACCTAGAAACGCACAAAAGGCCTCGGCCCCGGCGGCCCAGGCTGGCTGCGGACAGCGGCGCTGGCCTGGGCGGGTTCTCCGGGAAGCGCAGTCTGAGGCTTGCGAGGTCCCCCCTCCAGCCGATTTTCCGCCCAGTCAGTACAAAAACATACACATGCACACACTGCGTCAACACACTCTTTCTGGCCACGGATCCCGCCGGGTAAACAAGGATGTGGGGGAGGGGGACGGAAGATGGCGCCCAGGCCTGGTTTTCACGTTTAAACGTGGCCCACCAGAGCGGGGAGGGCGTTTTCCCAGACCCTGGAGCCGGCGAGGGACGCCCCAGAGGCCCCCTACGAAAGGCGGGGGTCTCCGAAGAACCCCAGGCTGCGCCCACCCCTCGGCTGGGGACCTGTCCCCCGCCCCAAGATGGCTCCCGGCCGCTGTTTACCCAGCGACCGCGGGCCAGCAGGGCGCAGGGCGCAGGGCGGAGGAGAGCGCAAAGATCAGGGCGCGCACAGATCGGCCCGGGCCGGTGGCTCCTCGGCGCGGTCGGTTCGCGCCCCATGCACGCTGCAGCTCGCGGAAGGGCGCGGGCAGGGCCAGTCCTGCGCGCCCCGCCCGGCGGCCGGGACCCGGGAGTCGCCGCCGCGTCCCCGGGCCCTGCGCCCCGGCCGGGCTCTGGCAGCGGAGGGTGGCTCGCGCGGTTGCGGGTGTGAGTGCGCGCAGGGAGGGCGGCGCGAGGGGGCTGGGGCCCACAAAGGCCGGGGGGCGAGCTGGGGGGCTGGGGCAGGGGGCCTCGCCTGCCCCGAACTTCGGCCCTAATGAAATGCAGGCTCGGTTCGCCACGCCGACGAGGCGCACACTTGGAAAATGCAAACGCCATTGGCAAATCCAGGGCAAACAGGCAGAATTTTTATTAGCAACTAAATGATTTATGGCACACATACCCCGCCGTCACAATTACGGCGTCTTGGAGCATCCAGGGGTGAAAACATTAAACATTTATAAAAATAGGCTTTTGTTTTTTTCCACCCCTCAAGCCCTTTGTATTTCCCACCGCAACTCTCTCAAGATATACATTTTTTTTTTCCTTGAGCTATATTAAAATAAAGAAAAACATTCCACATCCAGGGCGGGGAGAATGGAGTGGGGGATCAGTCTGGGCTCCGAGTACTGGAGGGCAACCAGGGGGGTGGGGAAGCCATGGGGGCCGGCTGTGGGAGGGTTTACTGGGAACCCACAAAGGCCTCTGGATAAGACTCGGGGCCGCTCGGCGCCCACCCGGGCTGCGCCCCCACGCACGGCCCCTTCCCCTGCCCCGGCTTCCAGCGGCCCCGCGCAGCCCAACTGCATTTATTATATTCCTGCGGCCACCCCCCTCCCCCAATGCACGCAGACACAATACCTCCTTTCTCTAACCCCCCTCTCCTCTCCGTCTTTGCTCCCGGCCGTCCCGGGGCTGCACCGGGAGCCTCCCGCCGCCCCGGCCGCCACTGAGACCTGCGCGCCCTGCTCCAACCGCGGACACCGCCGCTCGTTCCCCTCGGCTCCGGCTATTTTCGTTCCTTTCTTTCCATCTCACTCTTCCCTCCTCCCCCCGCGGAGCTCCAGCTTCCAAAAGAGGGCCGCCTAGAAACCTGCGCAGGCGGCTCCAGGAAGGGCAACTTGAAACTGCCCTCAAGAGGCTGAACTTTTTTTCCCCCCTCAAATTTATACTGGAATTAAATTAGACACCCCCAGTTCACTCTGGAAGCCTACCCCCCTTTTTCTAAAAGTGGAGGAAGGAAAAATAGAACGAATGGGCGCTAACTAGCTCATTTTTTTCCCCCTCCAGAAAAGTTGCCTTAAAAATGGATTAAAAAAAAAAAACAAAATAGAACGAGCGATGCGAAAACGCTGAGTCCGCATCGTGGGGCGAAAGAGCGGGCTTCTCTTGTTTTAATTAAAACCTAATCACCGCGGTTGCTCTCCGAGGCAGGATCGGCAAGGATTTCTGCCCCGCCAAGCTTCCTTTTGAGGGTACGTAATGCCTAGCCGGGCACGGGGCCCTGCGGGGCTGCAGAGAGAGGGGTGCGGGGCCCCCAGGGCGGTCCCTCTGACCGCATCCGCACTCCTCGCGCCCGCAGCCAAGAAGGTTGCCGCGGGCAGCTCCCGGCGACTCAACCCAGAAAGGATTTTGCTGAAAGCGCAAAATAAAAGTACAAAGTCTGGGGGATTGGGGCTCCCCTCCCCCTCCGGCCGCCGCGGCCAGCCAAGCAGTTTTTGGGCTTGGCTGCTGCTGCCTCTGAGCTCAACAGATTTTTTTTTTTTTTTTTCCCGGTCTCGCCCTCCCTGGAGGGGGCGCGGCGGATGGAAGGCGAGAGAGGCCCCCAGCCAAGAGGTTTTTAATATTACACTTTAATAGGTTTCAGAAGGCCCCGTGGAGAAATGCTAATAGGCTGAAATGTCAGAATCGAGAGGGAGTCAGTTCGCGCTCAGCCGATCTAATCCTTTTTTTCTGCTCTGATTTTTTTGGGGCGGGGGGGGGAGAAGGGGAGGGGAGCGCCCACGCAAAGAGAGCTTTGGGGAGGGGCGCGCCGTGCAAAGCGCCGCAGCCCCGGGCCGGGGCCGAGCGGGGGGCGCGCCCCGGCCCGCGTTTCTATAGGAACCGTTTTTAGAAGATTAGAGACTCACCCGCTGCCCGCCGCCGCGGCCTCTCCAAAATATTAATCAGTAACCATCTGACACCGCGTTTCAGGGAGGGACCCGCAGGCCGGGACTAGGAAAACGGCCTTCTCGCCTGCCCGTCCCACCCAACCGCGCTGCTCGGGAAGCGGGAATGAATCGCTGCTTTGTTTTAAAAGGGGGGGGGGGGAGAAAAGGAAAAAGCAGCCCTTGTCTGTTTTCGCGTCTCCACCGCGCGTTCTAGGAGGCGCGCCCCAGGGGAGGTGGGGGGCCGGGGCCCGGGCGTGGGGTGCAGCCCGCCGGGCCCCAGGCCCTTCCCGGCCCGCTTGGCTTGTCACCTCCTCCTGCGAGCAGGAAGCTGACAGGCGGCCCATTAAACCGCGCCTTGCAAAGCCCTGGATTGCGGCGACAACCATCTTCCTCTATTTTGATCACTCAGCCCAGACGCTGGGGGAGGAGGGGAGGAAAAGGGAGGAGAAGGAGGAAGGGGGGGGGGTCCGAGTTGGTGGAGGGGGAGGGCTGCCTAGAAACGGCCCGGAAAAATTCTCACCACCAGTTTTGATCATTCAGCCCCGCCGAGGGGAGCCTGGAAACTGCTGGAGCCCCTTGGTCCGTAATTGGTTTTATAGGAATGGCTGAGGGCCAAGGTGTTTACATGCGCGTGATTGGCGGCGCGCGCGGCCAATGGGCGGGGGCCGGGGGCCGGCCCGGGGGGAGGCGGGCGCCCGGGAACAATGCGTGTTTCATCGCCGGAGAGTACTCCCCTCCCCCAGCCGCCCCCTCCCCCCCCCGCTGGCTTTTTTTTTTTTTTTAGATCCAGCGAGAGGAACTTGAAAGGGGGGTTGTGTAATGTACCTTTTCCAATCCCGGGCTGTATATGGAGATTTGGGATTCTTTAAACCGGCGCTACCTGGATTTTATTAAAAAGCGGGGAGCTCGGCGGGAGGAAAGCTGGCTTTTCCGGGGGCTGCGGGAGCCCGGCCGCGGGAGGGCGGAGGAGTTGGCGCGCCGAGCGCTCGGCCCGGGGAGCGGTTTTCTACCAAAAAAAGGAAAGGCGGGCAAAAAGTGTGAGGCGGCTGCGGGTGGCGAAGGGGAGCAGCGGCCGCGGGATGGCGGGCAGCACGGGCGCCTAACCGCGCCGGGAGCCGGGGCCGCCACCGGAGTCGCCGTCGCCGGAGCCCGGAGCCGGGAGCCCCGCCGCGCCAGGTACGCCGCCGGGCCGCCCTCCCATCCCTGGCCGGGCGCGATGGTCTCCAAACTTCTCCAGCTCGTCCCCGATCCCGCCTCCCCCTCCGGGGGCGCCGGGGCATCCCCGCAGTTTCCCGGCCGCCGAGAACGGAATCGGGGACCGGGGCCGGCGAGATGGGGGCGCCCCGGGAGGGGTGGGGGCAGGCCACTGCGCCCCGGGCGCCCACCTGAGTTCCCAGCCCCGCTCCAGCCCTCCCAGCCGGGCCGAGGGGCGTCGGTTCCCTTCTCGGTTCCCGGCAGGCGGCGGGGGAGCCAGGGACGCCGAGACGTTTTCGATTATAGGCTGTTTTTAATTAAAAGCCGGAATTCAGCCATTTTAACTGCATTTAAGAGGGGGAGAAAAGTAGGGAGGACGCGGCGGAGCCCGCAGATGGCCGAGCCAGAGCCAGCTTCTCTGCCAGAGCGAGGGTGTTCCGGGGGGCTTCACCCCGACTTCTCCAAAGTGGGGCGCCGGGGCTTGCTCCGAAACGCTGGCTTTTAAAAGAAAACTACATAAAGAACATTTTTTACAAAAAAACCCGGAAAGCTCATCGCCTCCTTAAGACATGTGTCCTCGGATGTGGCGATCTTAGATTTTTCGAAAGTAAACGCGGATCTGGTAACCAGAGCCTGACGGGAGAGAGCGAGCGAGGGAGGGAGGGGGTGTTTGTAACCAAAACCGGGTTAAAATAAGCACCCTTAGCAAACTTGGGGAGGGAGGCTGGAGAAGGAGACCTGGGGGGGGTGGTTTGGGCTGAGGGGGTCTGCAGCTCGGGGGGCTGGGCGCGGGGTGCAGGGCGCAGGGCGGGCACCCGGAGCCGGTGGCTTTGGCGTGATCCACGGCTCTCGGATCGCCCTGGCCTCCCGGACTCGGGCATCCGATCTGTCGCGGGCAGACGGAGAGCGAGGGCAGGATTGGCTCCAAGACCCCTCTCCCGCCCCCACGGGAATCGGCAAACGACAGATCTTTTAAACAAACAGCTTTAAACTGGAACTGCAGGGGGATTTACTCAACGCTGGGGGAGGCGCCCCTCGGTCGGCCCGCGCTGCGAAGGTTTTCTTTGTAGGTTATTTTTGGGGGGCGAGGGGGGAAGCTGGGGTAGGAGCGAGGCCCTTCAGCCCTTTCCTTCCCTTCTGACGTCCCCCAAATCCCCCGCGCCAGGCCACGTCCTCGGATCGCAGGATTCCCGGGCCAGGGCGTTGGAAAATGAAACCAAAGCTTGTTTTGGAAGATTCTTTCCAGTCCTCGGGCGAGAATGCCACGTCTCGGGTCCTCGGACCGAGACTCTGCGACTCCCAGTGGCCCAAGGGGGCCGGCGGGAAGGAGCTGCGAGTCTTCTTAAAAATAACAAACCCGCTTTGCACCTCTCTTCCGAAAAAGCCCCACGAATTCGGCGGCTCTCGGGGAAACCAAACTCAGACAAGGGAGGCGAGAGCCCCCAAAGGTTAAATATTAAACTTTGCGCATCAGACAGTGACATAATGTTTAGGGAGACGTTTCAGACTGCTCATGGAAAGGTTTCACGGTTTGAAACCCCGGAGCATGTGACGCCGAGGCTTCAAACCCGTTTGGAGGTTTGCATTTGCGCCGCCCGGGCGCGGCCGAGGGGCCTTCCCCAGTTTCGGGAGGCCGCGCAAGCCGCCGAGGGAGAGTCCGGGCTGGGGCGCAGCGCGCCACCGGCCGCTTTCTGAGTCGGCTCCCCGGGAGCCTAAAGCTGCTGGAGGAAGGAGCATGGATTTTTACTGTTTACGAAAAAGGGGCTACTTCTGATTTTATTTCTGGCCGCCAGATCTGGCCGCCAGCCGCCGATCCCGAACGTCAAGACGACTTTCTGAAACTTGTTTCTTTCTCCCCCCCACCCTTTTTCCTTTTTCCCCCTTCTGTTTCTTCCGCGGCCCATCTCTCCCCGCCAAGACGCCGTGTGCGCCGCCTCGCGCAGCTCCGCCTGGCCGCCCGGAGGGGCCCCACCGCCGGCCGCCTGTGCGCCCCGGGCTCCGGGCCCGCCGCCGAGCGCAAGCCCCGCTGGCCGCCGCCGCCATGCACGCCGCGGAGCCCCCGCCGCCCGAGGACTCTGGGACTACGCCGAGGCCGAACTTTTAGGTCCAACTGAGCGAGGCCCGCGGGCCGGGTGGGGGGCTGGCCGCGGCACTCCCGCGGAGGATGGATGGCCGAGACTTCGGGCCCCCGCGGTCCGTGCACGGCCCCCCGCCGCCGCTGCTCTCCGGCCTGGCCATGGATAGCCACCGCGTGGGCGCGGCCACGGCCGGACGCCTGCCCGCCTCGGGCTTGCCCGGCCCGCTGCCGCCCGGGAAGTACATGGCCGGCCTCAACCTCCACCCGCACCCGGGTAAGTGTCCTGCGCTATGCCCGCCCCTTCCTGTCCCCCCGGGATCCTGGGGAGGGAGGCCCCTGGAAGAACTCCTCGATCTGTCCCCGCCGTTTGCAACGGGGGCGCGGTGCCCCTTCTCCCTCGGCCGGTGCACGGGAGTGCGGGCGGGCTCAGCTCCCGGGGCGGGGAGACCCCTGGGCCCAGAGCAGAGGCCAGTCCGGAGGCCCCGGCAGAGAGGGGCGCGCGGCTCGGCTGTCTTCTCAGGCGAGCCAGGCACTCCCAAGGCGCACGTGTCTGCCAAAATCGGAGCCACTAGCGATGATTCCAACCCCGGAGCCCCTGCGGCTCGAGCTTGGGTTGGAGTTTTAAAAATCTGGGCGAGAAAAGAACAAACGAGTCTCACGCCTTTTGAGACCTCCGCGCCCCCAGCTCGAATCCTTTTCCGGGCAAACGCTCTTGCCGGCTCCAGTCGGCCCGGGTTCCGTTCCTAGCTCCTCCACTCGCGCGGTGCGGGGTCAGGCCAGCCCCGGCGCCCGGGGGTGCGGGGAGGATGATGACCCCAGTTCTGGGACCGTGGCTTCTGGCAGGTGGGCAGAGGCCCTCAGGAGACCCCTCGTCCCCGGGGAAGAGAACGGCGGTCCCAGGAGCCACGCCCCCGTAGGAAGGCAGCGACCCCGGCCCCAGGGACCCCTCGTTCTCCGGTGGGAGGGCGGGCGCGCAGCGCGGCAGGGACGCAGAAACTGGGCCGTCGCCATCCCCGAAGCCACGGGAAGGAGGCGGTGCGGGAGCCGATCGCGCCGGGCACGAGCGGCGGAGGAAAAACCTTGGGTCTGACACCGAACCGTGGAAGGAGGTGGCCGAGAAGGCCCGGAAGCCTCCGCCGTTTCCCCGAGAGGGGCCGGCCAGGCTCGGTGGAGACGGCGCCGGGGAGGGAGAAGCTTGTCGGGGCGCACCGTGGAGCTCCCGCCGGGCGGGGTGGGAAGGGAGCTGCGCGGCCTCCAGACCTGCCCTCGGCCGCCGCGGGAGACCCGGTCCCTCCTCCCCGGCTGCCTCCAGCTTTTGTGCCTGGCACCCGACGCTTCGACTTTTAAAAACTCCACTTTTCTCACTTCCAAGTGTAGTCTAGGACTCTTGCGATTTCTCGGGGACCCCCCAACGCTCTCCTCGGCCTTGGGGTCTTGGAGGGGACACCGGCTGCAGTCCTGCCTTGGCCCTCCCCCCTCCCCCCCAACTGCCCTCTCGGCTGCGCTCGCGGATTTTGTCTCTCTCAGTCGGTTTTTTTCCTGGGACTTTTCAGGAACCAGAGTCCCGGGACTCGGCGGGACAAAGGGCCTTTGTGAGGCGCTGGGCGGGGGAGGGGCGCGCGCGGCCCGGAGCGCGGAGATCCCCGACGGCGGGGGCGCGAAGACCAGGTCGTGGCCCCCCGGAGCTGGAGCCTGCCTTCTGCCCCGGGGGGAGGGGGGGACTGCCACGAGGGCG
Organism: Equus asinus; assembly: GCF_041296235.1. Taxonomy (NCBI): domain Eukaryota; kingdom Metazoa; phylum Chordata; class Mammalia; order Perissodactyla; family Equidae; genus Equus; species Equus asinus. The sequence goes on along the minus strand of NC_091803.1, from coordinate 4,241,166 downwards.
AGGGTTTTCACCCAAGTGGTGCGCTTTGGGCAAAGGACCCTAGAGAGACCCTAGAGGAAGGGCTGGGGGCGGCCCTGCGGTACAAAGGGCCACTTGGGCCATCCCCTTTTGCGCGCCACCCGAGGCCGCGGGAATTTTTGTGTTTGCACGTCTTTTGAGCTCATCGAGTCACTCGGTCCGACCCGGGGTGGTGGCAGAGTTGCATGGCCTGGGAGTCAGATCCCGGCTCTTCCTGGCTGGCGGGGCCTTCGCTCGCCTCCCGAGAGTCAGGGAGAAGGCGCCGAAGACTGCCCGGCTCAGATCTGGCTCGGGCCCGGCAGAGGCCAGGTGCCCTAATCGGAAGCAGGGAAAACAGCCACTCCACGTGGCGCACCTCTGCGGGCGCGCACCGTGCCCGGGCCGCGTCTAGCCAGGAGCAGCAGCCTGAGCGCCCCGCGCCCGTGGGGTAGATGGGGAGGCTGCGGCGGGAGAGGCGAAGTGGCTTGAGCTGGGGGCAGGCAGGACCAGAAGTCCAGCAGGAGGTGGCTGCAGAGGCCTGTCTTGGCGCCTCCTGCCTTAGGAGCTGCCTGACTTCTGCGTGCTCGGTGGCTGAGGTCATGGAGGAAATAGCAGGCGGGCGCGGGAAGCGCTGCCCCTTGGCCGTACCCACTTGGGAGGGAAGCATAGGGGGCTGGCGCTGCCCCTCGCTGCCCCCACTTTGGCTGCTCGGAGACCTCGGACCCCAGGCCAACGCCCAGAGCGCGCTCTGTGCTAATCCTATTAGCCGGGAGGTGGGGAGCTGCTCCCCGTTCACTGCTTGGGGTGGGGCCGGATTACAAATTCCTCAACCCAGCACCCCTCCCCCCCTTTCTTTGCGGGGTGCAGGTGCTAAATTTTCTCTTTCAACGCCCTCTCCTTCTTGGCTGTCAACTCCTTAGGTCTCGCCAGCGTTATCAGCCCTATCTTTGTTTGTTTATTTTTGTACTGGGAAGCTGGGAGAGGCTGAGCCGTTTGCCCGGGGTCACACAGCGAGGTAGTGAGAGGCCCTGTTACCTCTGGACTCCAGCGTGGGCGGGGAGCGCCTGGTGGATGAGTCCTCCCAGGCAGAGGGAGCTGCCACTGGAGGGGACCCTGGCTGGAGCGCGGCTGGGACCCCATCCAGGCACCTCTGGACAGGGAGGTTGCCTCCGGAACGTGGGTCTAGGCTGAGGGGTTTGGTTCTTTTCTCTGCAGAAGAGGAGGTGAAGGTGGTGTTTGGGGTGAAAGTGGCTTTATTTGTCTCTTAACCTTGAGTACTCTTGCAGTGGGAGCCCTTAAATGTTCCCAGAGGGGGGGTGAAATGGACAAGTAAGTGACAAGCACCTGGTCTGCTTGCCTCTGCTCTGGGGTTCCGAGGCCTGGACTGAGTCCTCAGGTTGCAATTAAAGAGCTATTAGCAGGATTTTGTACTTGGCTGTTTATTCTGCCTGCCCCCACTCCCCGGGCTGGCCCCTGGAGGCTATGTGAATGGCGGGTGGGACCCAAGGATCAGGTTGGGGAGGCCCTGCACTTTGGACTGGCCAGTGGACAATAGGGGACCACTAGCCTTCTCCAGGATCCGATCGGCTCGTTCTCTGGAATCCAGCCTGTCAGCCTCCTGGGGTTGATTTAAAAAGATTAATCAGTAGACTGGCTGGTGGAGTGAGGTGATCCCAAAGATAAGAGAGATTTGTTGGGTGCTTCCTCGTCTGGTCAGACACACCAGGGAGGCCTCGGGAAGGTTCTGGAATGTGGAAGAGCCCCCTGGCTCTCGGAGCCTCCTGGTTCTTGAGCTCTCTCCCCCAGCTCTTCCTTCTTTCCACACTTGTTCATTTACTCAGCAGATGATTTCCAAGGCCCTCCTGCGTGCCAGGCACCGCCCTGGCCCTGGGAATCCAGCAGGAACCAAACAAGACAAAAATCTTTGCCCTCATTGGAGCTCCCATCCTAGTGTGGGGCCAGGCAGTGAACACACAGAGTCGCGACGGAGATCATTTTAAATCGAGGTTCAGGTCGTGAAGGAAGGAGAATGTGGGGGTCTGTTGTGGCCAGAGTGGTGAGGGGCTGTGAGCCTGATGGTGGGTGGGTAAGAGGGGGGCGTGGGAGGAGGGTGGACCCTGCAGGTCTCTGGAAGCCAGTAATGAGGTCTTGGAATTTCAAACTGTGAGGAAGGAGAGAGCACTGGAGGGTTTTAAACAGAGGGAGTGACTCAGACAGAGGGACATTTAGAACCCGTCTGGACTCAAAGAATGTCCGTGGCACCCAAGACCGAGGAAGGCGGAGAACCGGTCTTGATTTCAAAGAGGCAGAAAATGTGCTAGCCGAAGGCATGTGTGGCCCTCGATTGCATCTTGGATCAGGGGAGAAATGACTTGGAAGGGCATCATTGGGGCAATTGATGAAATTGGAATGTGGACTGAAGAGTAGCCGATAGGATCAAATCGATATTGTGTTTCATGAAGCTGATAACCTTGCTCCTTGGAAGCGAGAGCGCTGAACCGTTCAGGGGCAAGGGATGCGCTGTCTAGGACTCAGTCTCAGGAGTGGCTCAGGAGCAGAAAAGATAATATCTACAGCTTAGGTATATACGGGAGATGACGATCCGGTGACATCAAATAACATAGCGTGAGAAAGCGGGTAACCATTGCCGGGCCCGGGGAAGGTCGTGTGGCAGGTCGTTGTACTGTTTCAAGTATTCCCTGAATTTGAAATTATTTCAAAATAAGCATTTAACCAGACTAGTCTGGGTTGCTGGCTGGAGGCCGTCTGGTAGATGCGGAGAGAAGCCGGTGACCAGTGAGGAGGTGGTGGAGGAGGGGACAGTGACCAGGGAGGCAGGGTGGAGGTGACTAGGATCTGGTGCCTTGTGGAGGTGGGGCTGCTAAGGTCCGTGTGGACCACAGCCGGGCTTTTGGAAAAGTGCCCCTCGGGCAGGCGTGGAGGGACGGATTTTGGGAAAGGGTGGCATCGGCCCTTCTTGATTTGGATGTGGCCAGCTTAGGGTGCTCCTGGCTCCAGGCATGGACCAGTCTGCGGTCTGATCTGACTTAACTCCCAGCCAGACTCCAGCCCCATCACCCTGACCACCCCTGTCCTCTGCTTCCCAGGCCAGCTTTTGAGGGCACCAATGGGAGCCGCTGTCAGGATAGGTCTTGGGGCTCCCTAGGGGCTGCCGGGAGCCCTGACTGGTGGTTGGTCTTGGCCCCCAGGGCTAGGGTCCTCACTACACCCCACTGCCCACGGAGGCCTGGCATCTAATTTTGGAGGATTCAAGGCCATTATGTGGGAACCGCCAAATCTTCTCGCCACCTTTGAGGGCCACGAACGCACCCACCATCTGCATCCGGGGTTCCTTCACGAGCTCATAAATGGATGGACCCTCAGCCTGGAACAAAAACTCACTTCATACACTCTCGCTAGCAATTTTGCACATTCTGGGCGTTGGTGAGCCAGCTGGGAGCCCTACCTTTTAATCTCCAGATGAAGAACTGCTTTATCTGGAGGCAGGACCGCCTAGGAGCTGAGGATCCATCTGGCTTCTGCACTCACTGGGTGTGGATGATCTCTAAGCCTCGGTTTTCTCGGCTGTAAGATGGGTCCCTCCGTGGTACCGAATTCCTTCGGTTGCTGTGAAGTTTGAATGAGCAAGTGCCAGCCGGGTCCTTCTCGCAGGTACGGCCCTCCGCAAATTAGAGTAAAAGCGATTGCTGTCCTTACGATCCTCATTAGCTGATGACTCACGAATCCTTTGCTGGAGGCCCGTCCCCTCTAAGGGCCTCTGGAATTGTGTAGTAATTGTGTGTGGTCCACGGGCTCCTTAGATGCCATGGTCCCAAGCCGAACTCATCATTTTCATTTTATTTTTCTCCTTTATTTTGTCTGTGTAACAGATACCCTGTAAAATGCTGCAATCTTGAGTGTTCACGATATTGCATTTTTACAAAATGAACTCACCCCGGGGTAGCCGCCAGCCAGCTCGGGCTCAGCGCCCTTCCAGCATCTCGAGGGCTCCCTCTGCTGTCCGCTCGTCACCACCTACCCGCCCCCAACGTCATTCTCCTTTTCTGTTCTTCGATTCGTTTTGCCTATTTTTGAACGGCCTATAAATGGAATCTTACAACGTGCCCTTTTTTGTTTCTGCTGCTTTCGCTCAACCTGATGCTTGGGAGAGTGCCCCGTGCTGTGTGTGGCTGTAGTTTGACTTCTCGTTGCTGTATAGTACTCCACTCCATCAGCTGAGCACAGTTCATTTGCTCTCCTGTGCATGGATTTTTCGGTTCTTTCCAGAGTTTGCTGAGACTAGAGCTGCTCTGAACGTGGCCGTTTGGTGCTCGCAGGCACGCATTTCTTTGGAGAGAGCGATATATAGTCTCTGAGAGTGCAGTTGCTCAGTCACAGGGTGCATGTGGGTTCAGCTTTAGCAGGCATGAGTTTTCCAGTGGTCGTACATTCCCAGCAGTAGTGTTCCCATAGGTGCACGTGTTCGACAACACTTGACATCGTGAGTCTCTTTAAATTCTATTCATTCTGGTGAATACGTAGTAATGGCTAATTGTGTATGCGTTTTTAAACTTTTTTCTCCCTTTATTTTTTTAAGCTTCATTGAGGAATACTTTGCATACTGTAAAATTCACCACTTGAAAGTGCGCGGTTCTGCTTTATGCTTAATATAAACTTTAGAGGAAATGTTGCATATCATTTTATCCCTCTTTTTTGTTTTTGGAGGAAGCTCAGCCCTGAGCTAACATCTGCCAATCCTCCTCTTTTTTTTTTTCTTCGCTGAGGAAGACTGGCCCTGAGCTAACATCCATGCGCATTCTCCTCTACTTTATATGTGGGATGCCTGCCACAGCGTGGCTTGCCAAGGGGTGCCCTGTCCACACCTGTGATCCGAACCTGCAAACCCTGGGCCACCGAAGCGGAACGTGAACACTTAACTGCTGTGCCACCGGGCTGGCCCCTCTCCCATCTATTAGTGTGAGGCCGTGGACGGGTTTGTCTACCTCTTGTCCTCTGCTTTTCTCCTCTGTAAAATGGGGAGTAATAATAAGATCTGCCTGGTTGAGGTTGTTGTGAGGATTAAGTAGTTAATACATGGAAAGCATTTAGTACAGTATCTGGAATATAAAAAGCAATTAGTAAATGCTTATGATTGCTGTTGTTGTAACATCACCCCCCCCCGCCCATTTCTACTTCCTCTATCCCCCCAGTAGGTGTGAAATATACGGTTTATTATTATGGCTTTGGCTTTGTAAATATTGTTTATGTTTGAGGCAAGTGGTATAATAAAATTCATTTCTTTATTTCCTGGGGTTATGAATTGCTTCTTTTTTCTCATTTGCTGAGATCTCTTAGAGTCTCTGTCTTCCGGTCTCTTGGTACCCTTTTCATTTGGTCCGATCTTTTGGACGAGCTGCCTCTTTCTTTTCTGGGATTACCTTCCTAGAATTTTCCATCTTCCTGCTCTCCTCTGCTTCACCTGGTGGGTGCTTGGGCCTGTCGTAGAGCTATCATTCTTCAAACTCACTTTCCCTCTCTGCTGTGTTGGGTCACCTGTTTCCTGCTTCCCATGCTTTCCTTCCTTGTTTTGGCGGAGCACATCCTGCAGTAGCCTTCTGTGAAACCGTACACGGAAGGCAAATTTTTTGAGGCCTAGGATGCCTGAAAATACCTTTATTCCACCTTCAAGCTTGACTGGCATTTTGGAAATAATTTCCCCCTGGTGTCCTGAAGGAATTGCAACATCCCCTTCTCAATTCCACTGTTCCTTTTGAGAAGTGGGATGCTATTTTCATTCTTGATCTTTGTGCGCGAACTTTTTTTAGAGCCACGTAAGAGTTGAGAGCATGGGCTCTGCAATTTGCAGACACATTCTGCCACTTACTAGCCATGTGGCCTTGCCCAGGCTACCTGACCCTCCGCTTCAGTTTTCTCTTTTGTAAAATGAGTCATAGTGCTTGCTTTTTACTTCCATAAAAGGTTTGTGTGAGGACTAATGGGGCTCAGATACCTAAATCCCTGGAACGTTGCTTGGCACAAAGGAAGCCTCACAGATATTAACATTGTTCTTCTTTCCTCACCGGTGTTCTGAAATTTCAAGTTGATGTCCCAACTTTCTGGGGGTCTTTTTTGCCTTTGCTGTGATGGGTGCTCCATAGACCATATCATTCCGGAAACTCAAGTCCGTCAGTCTGAAAGTTTTTTGAAGTGCTATTAATTTTATTAGTATTTTATAACTTTCTTTCCACCCTTTTGGGTCTTCTTTCTAGTACTCCTACTAGATACTGGGTGTCCTGGCTGATCGTCTACTTTTCTTAAACTTTCTTTGCTATTTTCCATCTCTCTTTGTTTTTTCTACTTTCTAGGAGATCTTCTCAGCCGTGTCTTCTAACCCTTCAGTTTAGTTTTTTAAGTAGGCTGTCGTTTTTAATTTCTAGGAATTCTTTCTTATAACCTGGATGCTCCTCTTTCCTTTTTTTTTTTTTATAGCATCCTGTTCTTGTTTCGTGGATACATTTGTTCTCAGCACTTGGAGGATGTCAATTGTATTTTTTCCTGGAATTTTCTTCTCTCATGCATTGCCTCTGTTCCTTTGGATCTTTTTTTTTTCTCATTTGTCCCTCATTTGGTGAAGACTTCTGGGGGCGTCTGGTGACTGATTGGTGACTCTTTGTATTTAATAAGGACACCCTTGGGGCTGGCCCAGTGGCACAGCAGTTAGGTTAGCGTGTTCTGCTTCGGCGGCCCGGCATTCGCTGGTTTGGATCCCGGGTGCCGACATGGCACAGCTTGGCAAGCCATGCTGTGCTAGGCGTCCCACATAGAAAGTAGAGGAAGATGGGCAGGGATGATAGCTCAGGGCCAGTCTTCCTCAGCAAAAAGAGGAGGATTGGCAGCAGATGTTAGCTCAGGGCTAATCTTCCTCAGGGGAAAAAAAAAAAGGAGGCTCTAACAAGGCGCTGGGACTCACATCCAAGGATGGGGCTCCCTGGGTCTGTAGGTTTTTCCTTGCCACCAGTTTCCCTTTCCTGCCTGTGTGCCCCTCCTCCAACACCTGAGTCTACCTTTTAAGGATGGAGACTTGTACCCAGATCCTGTTTTCATTTTGCTCCCCCCTCCCCGCCCCCAGCCCCGGGAATCCAGCCCAAGACCCTCCAAGGCTCCATCGATCCCTCTGTTTTCCCGCTTCCAGTGTCCTGGAGGTGGTCTCCATTCCATTCGTCTTGTTTTCTCCCCTTTTTAAACCACAGCACCGTCATTTCGGGAGCCTTTGGGGAAAGGAGTTGTCGCGATGGAGCGCTGTGCCCCACTTCTGGGGTCCCGCCCGCTGTCTTTGCCGCGGCCCAGGGGCCTGGGGCCCTGGCTCCTCTGTCTCTGCCTGCCCCACACAGAGGGGGCAGCTTTTGCTCCCGCAGCTCCCGGAAGGCCCTCCCTAGATCCCTGCCTCTTCCTCTAGGCCAGGACCTGGCTGGGAGAAGAGGAATCAGTGGGGAAATCCTTTGTAATTGCTGTAGATTCAAGGATGTCTGGAGCCCTGGGGCGAGGCCGAGACCGGGGCGGGTGCCTTTGCATATCACTGGCCGGGTTGGGGCCTCGGCTCTCAGCTGCCTTGAGATTCCCTTTATTTATACTCCGCACCTACTTTGTGGGCTGGATGTCTGGTTGGAGGGGGCGGGGTCCCAGCCCACAGGGGGCCTATATTCGGGGACGGGGAGGGACTGGAGTTAAACCCAGGTTGCCCTTCTCCTGCTGTGGCCTGTGGTGGCAAGGAGCTGGGAGCTCTGGGATGCTAAAAGATGCCTCTAGGGGTCTGACCACCTTGGGGGGGTCAGGGCTGCCTCCCAGCGGAGCCCTGTAGCAAGGGGCAGGGTGGGGTGGGGAGGAGGGGGCAGGCCTCCCGCTTCCCCCAGGCCAGCCTCCAGGTCCACTGGACCCCTCCCCTCCAGGCGGGGTGGGGCAGAGCCGGTTGATCTGGCCTGGTGGCTCCCCCAGCTCCTGGACCTTTGCTTAGCTTGGAGGAACAGAGCAGCCCTAGACCCTTGGCCTGTGCCACAGCGATGGGAGCTCGGAGAAGGCGGCAGTGGCCGCAGATCCCGTGGCCCAGCCACAGCATCAAGAATGCGCTTGGTAAGCCCCCCGCCCGCCACGCCAGCCTTGAGCTCTGCCCCTCAGCCTTGCTTTTCTGTCACGTGGCACCTTCCTCCCGGGAGAGGGGAGTGCCACGAAGCAGAGGACACAAGTGAGGCCCCAGTCACGGCTTCTTCATTTTACTTTAGAGGAAACTAAGGAACAGAGAGGTTGCATTACCTCCCCAAGGTCACACAGCAGGGGGGAAGTGAGGGATCTAGGAGCAGGGCCTGAGCTCTCTGCAAGAGAGCCGAGAGCTGGGGAGAGGGAGGGGTATGAATAAGGATTTTTCTTTCTTGGCTCATTTTTATGTATTTGTTTCGGTTTTTGTAAATTTCATCCACGGAGAGTTCCATGAAAATGACTCACATGGACTCTTTACTGGGCTCGTGTTCAGACTGGCCTCCCTCTGCCCCCGCTGACCTTTCTTTAAAGACGTTTTTTATTGGGGTTTAAGATACACACAGAAATGAGAGCACAGATCATCTGTGTTCAGTTGGACTCGTTTTTCACCATCTGAACCCACCCGTGTCCCCATCAACCAGGTTCAAAAAGAAACCCAGACGCCCCGTTCGGTCACTTCCCCCTCCCTGTCCCATGGGGACCCCTATCTTGGCCTAAACCCGCAGACGCTGGACTCGCCTCCTTGTGTACCTCGTGTTTGGGACGCACACAGTGTGTCCTTTTGCGTGAGGTTGTGAGATTTGTGGGGCTGTGGTTCCTTTTTGCTGGGGGTGTTCCCGTCTATGATAAGGTCATAGTTTGTTTACCCAGCTGTGGATGGGCATTTGGGGCGTTTTCCGTTTTTGGCTGTGGCTGGTGGGAAAATTCTTGAATTCTGAGTGGCGATGCTCACTTGTTCACATACCTACCGGGGTGTGGCTGGATCAGAGAGGTTGCTGGATTCTGCCAGACTGTTCGAGAGTGGTAGTCCTAATTGACAACCCCTCTGGCAGCATATTAATGCTGTCCATCTTTCCTTCTTGACATTTTAACCCTTCGAGTGGGTGGGTAGTAGTTTTAATTCCCACTTTCTCCGAGGTGTAAGAGGCTGAAGATCTTGATGTGGGTTTACTGGCCATTTGACCCCCTTATTTATGATCCTCCGGTCAAGTCTTTTTCCTATTTTTACAGTGAGTTGTCTGCCTTTTTCTTATTGATTTGTCAGAGTTCTTTATATATGCTGGCTATAAGCCCTTCATTGGAGAAATGCCACACAGATCGTTTTCTGTCCAGTGCCTCGCCTTGTCTTTCCCCTTGGCTTGTCTTTCCCCTTGTGGTGTCATGTGATGAATAGAAGTTCCTAATTATAATATAATCTAGTGTCTTTATCTTATGTTTATGGTTAGTGCTTTCCATATGGTCTATAAGAAACCTTTGGCTGCCCTTTGGGTCATGAAAGGATTTTCAGTGTTTTATTCTAGAAGCTTTCTTGTTTTGCCTTTCACATGTGGATCTATGGTCTGCCTGGAATGGGTTTTTACGTGTGGTGTGAAGGAGAGGCTTTTCCCATATGGAGGTCCGAGTGGACCGGTGGTGAGGCCGCACCGGCTGTGTTATTGCGTGTGTGTACCCGTTCTGGTATTCAAGATTCTGAGTTCTCCCACGTGGCTCTTTATCTTCAAGGTCGCCTTGGCTGTTCTTGACCCTTTGTGTTTCTCTATAACGTTTTTTTTTTTAAGCTGGTAAAATACGCATTCCACAAATGTACCGTTTTAACCAGTTCTAGATGTCCAGTTTTGTGGCATTGAGCACATTCGCATTGCTGTGCAGCCATCACCACCATCTGCTTCCAGAACGTTCCATCACCTCAAATTGAAACCCTGTCCCTATTTAACACTACCCCCCACCCCCCGCCTCCCCCAGCCCCTGGCGCCCACCTTTTACACACAGACACACACACACACCCCCTCTGCCAGGGCTTCCATTGGGGTTGCACTGAATCTCGAGGTCAGTGGGCTGCAGCCGGCATCCTAGTCGGTTCACACAAGTCTGGCGGTTTCCGAGGGAGGGACCCCGGAGGCGGATCTGCACCCCTCCACGGGCCCTCCCCAGACCTGCTTGTTTGCTTCCAGAACCTCGGCTCCAGTGGCGGCAGTGTTCCCTCTGCCACTTCCCGCCCCCCGCCTCCCTGCAGCCCAACCCAAAAATGCGCTGATTTGCTAGATGCAAATGACATCATCCTGTTTTCATACTTCTTTGTATGAACTTTTGACTGAATTTGGACTTTTGAGTGAATTTGGACTTTTGAGTGAATTTGGCCATTTCCCGCCCTTCGTTTGTGAGCCGCTTGCGCCTCTTACTGAACCATAAGATGCTTTCTTTATGCGGCGAGGGCGTCAGCCCATCCCCGGCTTAGATGTCACAGAGATCTCCGGATCGGTGGGAGTCTGAGGGTCGCCTCATCCAGGGGGTCCTGCCCATTTGCAGCGGCTGTCATGGAAACGCCTCGGCCGGCCACGTGGCAGCTGGAATGAGCCCTTCTCTGGGCCGTCACCCTGATTGGGTCGTGCTGATAAGATGCTCCAATAGCCTGTGGTGACATCTTAAGGGGAACGCAGTTCCTCTGTGAGGAGGCCAAAACGACCTTTCAGAGTAGAAAGGGAAAGCGTGTTTACTTGTGTTTGGTTAGGGAGGGGCCTTTGGGTGTGAAAACATGAGAATAGAGGTTTAGGGTCTGGGTGGTTTAGAAGAGCATAGATTTTGGAGTCAGAGCCTCAGTTTCCCCATCTGTAAAAGGGACAAAGATCCTCGTTCCCAGAGTTGAGGGGGATGGGGAAACAAGATGAATGGAAGCCTTGAAGCCTCGAGCCACCCCTCTGCCCTCCTCTCTTCAGCCCTAACTGATCACGACCTTGCCCATTGTCTGCTCCATAAGCATTAATTGAGCACCCACTGTGTGCAGTGGGTGGTGGGTCACTGGGGGTGGAGTAAACCCACCTCATCACGCAGAGGTCTGCACGCCATGGCGCCATGGCCGTATCTGGCCCACCTCCCGTTTTTTGTAAATAAAGTTTTGTTGGAACAAAGCCCAATAGTTTAAGTGTGGCCTGTGGCTTCTTCCCCTCCGGCAGGCAGCATAGGCCTGTGATGCTTAAAGTATTTATTATCTGGACCTTTTAAGAAAAAGCTTGCCGACTCCTGTCCCAGTGGGTGGAGAGGGACAATAAACAAAGAATTACAACAGAGCAGGAACTAATGTGTATATGGAATGATAAACAGTGATAAGCACGATGGAGAAAAATAATTCAGGAAAGGGTGGGGGGGTGGTGGGCTGGGTTGCAATTTTAAAAATCGTGGTTAGGGAAGGCGGCATTCATCAAGTGTCACGTGGGCTGTAAGAGAAGAGAGTGAGGTATATGCAGAAGGAGGATACTGATAATTTGCTGTATCTGGAGGGAGGAATGGATTCCAGGCTGCGATGCAAAGGCCCTGGGGTACAGCCTGTGGGTGTGCTGTTCCATTTTCCAGCCCAGCCCGTTTGCAATGATAAAGTCCTCTGAGTCCTTCGCTGTTTACCAAACCTTTGTACCCACGATGATCTCATCGGGTTCTCCCCGCTCCCACCAGCGAGGACTTCAGGTGCCCTTATATAGTCAACTTCTAGAAGGGTCCCCGGCTACTCCATCCATTACAGAGGCAAGATTCCGCTGGCTGGCTGAGGGGGCCTCTCTGTTCTCCTCTCTGGGGTCCTGCCAGCAGTCGGGCAGAGCACAGCCCCTAGTCTGGATGGCCTTCCTTTCCCAGCCCCCAGCCGCCCTGCTTGAGTGACGAGGGAACACGCAGTTTGTCTGGGTTCGAGTTCACCCTTCTGGTGACCGTGGCCAGCCTTGGAGCTGACAAACCCCTGAAGCCCTTCCTGTGTTCTGGGTGTTGGTGACGGGGGTGGCGAGGGCCGGGAACAGGCTGGCCCACACCCCAAGCTCAGGCGTCTCTGCTGTGTTCCCAAGGTGCTTGTCCATGTTGGCAGTGTCAGGGGTGCAAGGGGCTGGGATGTTGGTGGTCCCAGCTGGGGGCAGGGCCTGTTAACTTGGTGCAGGGAGGGGGCACAGACAGGGGAGCTCAGGCCTGGCAGGGTGGGGTGTGTGTGCCCAGCTCCCTGCTGCTGGCCAGGGAATGGCGGGGGGGGCACGTCACCGCATAGCTGGGCCCCGTGTCTCCTTTCGTGCCTGGGGTGGCCCCGGGGACCAGAGAAGGAGAAGGCCATTTTCCAAGCACCTCCAAGGGCCAGGCCCTGTGCGGGGGGCTTCCCTTACTCAGGGTTCAAGGGGCAGGGGGCTGGCGTGGAGCTAAGGGGCGGTTGAGGGGGACTCCCGAGCCGAGGGCTGGGTGTGGCTGTGTGCTTGCAGTGCCGCTGTGCCATGTGGTCCAGGCTCAGTGACCTTGGGCGGCCTCTCTGAGCCTCGGTTTCTTCATCTGTAAAATGGGGGTAACAAGATCCCCTCGCTCCCAGGGCTGCGTGTGGGGGGGGGGGTGGGCCTGGATGGGAAGGTGCCAGGCCAAGGACGGTGGGGCCCGTGGCACTGCTTTGCTTGGGGCCCTGGGGCGCCCCGGGTAGTGCGGCTGGTCCAGGCCCCAGGGTGGGGGGTACTCACAGCCCTGGATTCAGAGGCAGAGGACAGAGCTTACTGTGGTTTTTAAAAAAATAATGGAGCTGGAATTCACACACCGTGGGATTAACCATTTTCCAGCGTGCGAGGAAGCCACTGGTTCATCGTGGGCAGCCTCCAGCGCTCTCCAGCTTCCAAGCTGAATTTTCATTTTAAGGAAGGACAGATGGACTTTGGGTGGAGGAGGTGGTCCTGCTCGGACCCTGACCCGGACCCCTGGGGATCCCCGTGGTGGGGGACCGGCCCGTCAGAGGCCCTGCCACTGCCCTTGCTCCAGTTTCCGGCAAGGAGGAGCCTTCAGCCCAGATGGTGGCTAAATTAAGTCTAAATTAATTAAAATTTAATGAAATAAAAGATGCGGTTCCTCCGTCTCACCAGCCACATTTCAAGGCTCAGTAGCCACAGGCGGCCAGTGTGATACGTACCTGGGTGAGCAGGTGGCACGGAGGCCCCCAGTCACCAGTGGGCGGCCTGAGACCTGGGTGCGACCTTTCCCACCCCAGGCTGTACTGGGAGATTTCCAGCAAAGTCTAGGGAGAGGCCAGTTGGCTTCAGGCCTGACTGGCACTTTCCCCCAGAACCCCGCGGCCTGCAGCCGTCTCGGTGAGCCCCGAAGGCCACCATTGGGTCCCCAGGGGAGAGTGCAAGGAGTCGGGGTGTGTACCTAGACCCTGGGAGAGTGCCAGGCACCAGCAAGGGGGGCCTCAGAAAGCTGTCTGGAGATGCGGATGATGGGGGTGGGGTCAGCTGCCCATCCTCAGCCCCACCCCAGCGAGACCAGGCAGGACAGCCAGGTGGCGCGTGGCGGCCTCGGGGGTCGGGGGCTGCCTTACTTTCCCTCCCGACCTGGATCCCGGTGGTGCGTCTGTCTGTCTTGCCCAGTGAGGTTGGAAAGGATGCTCATGCACTGAGTTGGTCCAAAAGTCTATCCCTGCTGGGGGCCGGGTGCAGATAGCTCCCCCCCAGACACGGATCCACGCTTCCAAGGTGTCCGAGGGGGACACCGTGGTTGGGGGCTTGGATGGCGTGGCCAGGAGGGTGTCTGAGGCACAGGGAAGGCCCTGAGGAGGGGATGATGGGTGTACGAGGACACGGGGGGGGGGGGGGCGGCGCCCTGGGGACCGGGTGGATCCAGCGGTCACACGTTTATCTAATTTGTTTCTGGGGTCCATCCCTCGGCTCTTCGGGAGAGAGTGGGGGCGGAATATGTGCGGATAAATGCTGCTGTCATGCTTGGTGTCCTTGTGGCTGGTGGCGAGGTGGGGATGGTGCCCGTTTTACAGAGCCGCCAACCGCCGCTCTCGGAGAGGCACAGGCTTGCCCACGGTCCCCCCAGGGCACCGGCTTCTCTGGCCGGGGCCCCCCGGGAGGGCGTTTGGCACCGTTGGGGCCCTGTGGCGGGCGGGAGCCGTTGGTGGCATCCGGGCCAGGGAACCGCGGGGCGGGTGTCACAAGCCCAGGCAGGGGCAGGCCTGGGCCACCGGGCTTCCGCGCGGCCGGGGCAGGAAGAGCTGGCGGCTGATGTAAGGCCTTGCGCAAACTTCTGGCTGCCAGCTTCCGGAGCCTTCCACCCGCCTGCCTGCCGAGGAGGAAGTCTGGGGCCTAGCGGGGCTCAGAGGCCCTACTGCCCCGGCTTGGGCCGCATGGGTGGCCGCACCGGCCACCATGGCCCTGGGTCCCGAGGGCTTGGCGCTGGAGTCCGGTGAGGGGCTGGGCGGGGCCGGGCTGGAGTTGGGGGGCTGGCCATGGGGTGTCGGTGATGGCGCATGTGGCCAGAAGGTATCCTCCCGTGGCTCCGCCTGCTGCTGTCTCCGCCCCGAGGACCAAGGTGGATGCCCTGTCCCTTGCAGCCTCAGTTTCCCTATGAGGACCCCAGAGGGTCTAGGTGGACGTTTGGGGATTTTGTGCCACCAGGAGGTGGTGAGTGAGCGCCTGCTGTATACAGGCCTAGCACGCGCGCCGGCTGGAGACCCAGAGGTTGGGTGGGGGGGTCTGTGAGCCCCCTGTGGGCCGGGCTGGGTCCCCTGGGCACCCGAGTAGCACGCATTGTCCGCGTCCCCCCCTGCGGTCACTTCGTTTCTCTGGGGCACCCGCGCCGGCTCTGCGCAGCCTTCCGCCCCACCTCCCGAGGGTACGTGGGAGGATTCAAAACCGCTCGCATGCACACTGCCGGGTGCCCGGGGCCGCGGTGCGTGGGCGCTGCGGCCATTTGTTATTATTGTTGCTAAATACATCCTCCCCTCTTCACCGTGACTCTCAGTAGAGGTGGCATGATCCCCATTTGAGTGAGGGGCGGACTAAGGCCAGGACAGGGGAGCCCAGGGGGCAAGCTTGCCTTTGGCCGTGACCTGGAGGACGGCGGGTGATGATCTAGGGGGGGCGATGATCTTGGGGGGCTGGGCCCCCGGGTGGTGGGGGCGGGGGAGGCACCCATGTACGCGTGGGCCTGGCTGCATGGGGTGTGGCAGGGGTGACGGTCCTTCTGAGCAGCGGTCAGCCACCACTGCCCCCATGTGAGGGACCCTGGTGGCTTCTGCTCTCTGGAGGGACGGCCCCCTGCAATGCAGCCTCACAGGCCCGCTGCCCTCATTCCTTCCCTGATTCATCCGCTAATTCACCATCGTTCGGGGCCGCGCTGCTGGGTGTGCATTCTGACCAGGCACTTGCTGGCTCCGAGCCTCAGTCTCCTCATCTGTAAAATGGGTACCCGGCACCTCCCGCATGGGCCGGCGGAGGATGTGGTGTATCTGGGCCTGTCCTGGGCTGCTGCGGGGTCCTCCGGGAGGTCGGTCTTCAAGTTGCTGTGTCCTCCCCGGTCCAGGGGCTCCGAACGCGAGCAGGGGTTGAGACCACAAGCCCTCCTCCACCTCGGCACTCTGTGGCCTCCGGAGGCCCCCGCCCCCCCCACGGAGCTCAGCTTTCGTCTGCAGATGGGGAGGACTGGCTGGTCCGCATCTGGGTTGGTTGCATGTGGGGACGGTGACGCCCTCCTGCTGAGATGTTGGGTGTCCCAGAGGCCAGGCTCTGCTGTGGGGGCTTTCTTCTGGCCCCCCTCTGTGTCACTGGCAGTTTTCTCAAGCCCTGGGTCCGGGTGAGCTGACCTGGGCCCGTCCTGAGGCCGAGGGCTGGGGTTTGGTCTCCCTGCCCGTGTCAGCTCCGTGCAGTGGGGGAGAGATGGGGATCTGGGGGCGGTGGGCCAGGCGGCGGTGGCCTGGTGGCTGCCTCACAGCGTCCCCTTCTCTCTGCAGGCGAGGCCTTCTTGGGCAGCTTTGTGGCCAGCGGGATGGGGCCCTCGGCCTCGTCCCATGGGAGCCCGGTGCCCCTGCCCTCTGACCTCTCCTTCCGCTCCCCCACCCCCAGCAACCTGCCCATGGTGCAGCTGTGGGCCGCCCACGCCCACGAAGGTAAGGAGCATGCCAGGTGGGAGGGGCTGAGGGCTGCTAGGCTGCCGTCCCCAGACCCTCTCAAGTCTGCCCCTCTCTTCCACCTCCATGGTCACCCCTCCTCGCTGTGGCCGGTGGGGCTCCAGCCCTGTCACCCGGCCTCCGTGCTGTTCTTCAGACGCTCAGTGCTTCCTCTAATCACCGTCACAGGGCCTTTGCACGAGCTGTTCTGCTGCTTGCAGCCCCTCACCCCCACCCCACTGGCTGTCTCCTGTTGCTCCTTCAGGGCTCAGCTCCAACCCCCCTCCCCCATCCCCCATTCCACCTCTCACTTGTGATGACGGGTTTATCTCTGTGTTTTTTGGTGTGTGAGATAGCCATTTTGCCACCAGAGTGAGCTCTGCGGCCAGGGCCTAGTTTGTTCCGCTCGCCCGTCTCCCGGGCGCACAGCAGGCTTGCTAGTAATTGTGGGAGCAATGGGACCAGGGACCACTGGCCTTTCTTGTCGCGGTTCTGCACTGATGCCCCTAAATTTGGAGGGGCTGCGGCCCAGCTTCCTGCTGGCCCTGAGCAAATCTTGGACCTCCCTGGAGCCTCAGTTTCCCCTCTGCATGAAGGGATGGGCCTGGGGGACCCTGCGCTCCTCCCCAACCTGCGCCTCTGGCAGATTCGGGATGCGGGGCGCCAGCTCCCTCCTCCTGCCTCCTGGGCACCCTCTGGTGCTCCTGGTCCTGGAAGATGGGGGTCCTGGGAGCCCCCACTGCAGGCTGAGGGTCCTCCCGGGCCTTCAGCAGCCTGGTCTCCTGCTCCTCCCCTGTGCCGGTGTCTCACCAAGGGCCCTGAATCGGGTGTGCCTGCACAGAGGGGGCGGGCCTGCCTCTGGGCCTGGGATGGCGGGCAGTCAGTCCCTCGGGGCTGGGCTCCCATCTGAGCCTCGCAGTTGAGCCTGCTTACGGGGTGGCTGGAGGGGCCTGAAGAGCAGAGGCCGCGTCCGTGCCCGTGCCCCGTCAGCCGGCTCCTCTGCGCTCCCTCACGCCCGTTCCCCCTTTGCTGACGAGGACTGGGAATGACAGTCAAGACGGCAAATGCCCCAGGCGCTTCTTAGGTCCCAGGGGCTGCGTCCTCGAACCCCTTTGTCCTGAGAACAAGCCGCGAGCTGGGGACTCCTAGGCCCATTTCACAGATGAGAAAGCAGGGGACCAGGCCTGCCGAGGAGCGTGGCTTCAGTGACTAAACGGGACAGAGTGTATCAGGTCGTCTTTGTTACTTTGTGGTGGGTGTTCATCATCATCATCAGGTGATGCTGTGGGAGGAGACGTGGGCCCAGTGTGGCCGGGGACAGGTCCTGCGTCCCCAGGCTCAGAGGGAGCCACTGGGACATGGGGGCCCCTAGTCCCTCAGGAATCTGCAAGGGGCCTGTGGTCCTGTGGGACCCACAACTCGGGCAGAGCGTCAGGACCCTCCTCTGGGCCCAGCGCCTGGCCTTCTGGGCCCTGCCAAGTGGTTCTTGGGCCTCCATTCTCCATATGCCCTTTTCAGTGTCATGTTCTCTCTCCGTGGCCACCCCTTCCTTCCTGTCTTCTCTGTCCCACGAGACCCTGATTCTGGGCATCCCTGGTGGGGGCCTTGTAGGATCCTCAGCAGGAGGAATTCCTTCCTGGCCGCCTGGGACACCCAGGAGCTGGTGATGCCGTGTGGGCTGAGGTTCAGAGAAGGTGAGTGACTTGCTCCAGGTCACACAGCAGAGCAGGGGCCTGTTAAACTAGTAAAGCACTCAGTCGAGTGTGTGTTGGGCTGAGGTTGTGTGTCCTGCTGACCTCAGTTCAAAGCCAGGCTCCTCTGCTGTGTGACCTTGGGCAAGTGGTCCTCTCTGAACCTCAGTTTTCTCATCTGTAAAATGGGTTTATTAAAAGTATGTGTCTCTCAGGAATTTTTTTTTTTTTTGAGGTTTAAATGAGAATAACAGAGGCCAAGCAGTTGACCGTGCTTATTAGCCTGTGATTAGATCTGCCATCATCTTCATCATCACCATCACCACCCTCCTAGTTGGATCCATTCTGATCCTTTTCCTGGGGAACGTCACACCCAAGCCCCTGGGGGCTGCCTGGGCCTGGAGGGGTGCCTGGAGTGCCAGGGTTGGGAGCGGGCAGGCCTGGCCCCGGGCAGCTGGTGGTAAACCTCAGGGAACCCTGCCCCAGGGGGCCGACACCCAGGACCCTTTATGGCCAAGAAGAAGCGAGGGCCGGAAGGGAGCTCCCTGCGGGAGGCAGCGGGGTCCCAGCCCGGCTCCTCGCTTCTCTTTCCAGGCTTCTCCCACCTGCCCAGCGGGCTGTACCCGTCCTACCTCCACCTGAACCACCTGGAGCCCCCCAGCAGCGGGAGCCCCCTCCTCAGCCAGCTGGGCCAGCCCAGCATTTTCGAGACCCAGAAAGGTCAGGAGGCAGGAGTGGGAGACCCGGGGTTGGAGGGTGGGGGACCTTCTGAGGGGCTTCTCTGGGGCCCCCATCACTACTGAGTATTCCAGGCAGCACCCAGCTCTGCCCCCACAGGCTCCCCTGGGCCCACCAAGAGCCTTCTGGTGCCTTCTGGTTGTCTTCTGTTCGTCTAAGTCTCTGGCCTTGTGGGCAGCTCTTAAAACAACCCTAGCCTCGCCCCCTTTCACAGAGGAGGAAACTGAGGCTCAGAGAGGACCTGAGTCGGTGGCCAAGGCTAGAGTTAAACTCAGTTCTATCCGTTTCCGGGGTCTGCCCTCCCAAGGGTTGTGCTGTGCACGGTCCTCCCCACCCCTGGGGTCTTGCAGGGTCCCCTTTGACCCCCCTCAAGGTCCCCCTTCCGCGCTGGGCCGGGCTCACGGCTGCCTTTTTCTTCTCCGCAGACGGCTTCTACCTGCCCGGCCCGGGGGCTGCGGGCGCCCTGCACTCCCACGCGCCCTCCTCCAGGACCCCGGGCGGCCACTCCTCCGGCACCCAAGCCAAAGGCTCGTCGAGGGAAGGTGCAGCCAAGGAGCGCGCGGGCCGCGGCGGGGAGCCGCCCCCGCTGTTCGGCAAGAAGGACCCGCGGGCCCGCGAGGACGCGGCCGGCCCGCGCGGTGTGGTGGACCTGACCCAGGAGGCGCGCGCCGAGGGCCGCCAGGACCGCGGGCCCCCGCGCCTCGCCGAGCGCCTGTCGCCCTTCCTGGCCGAGCCGGGGCCACCGCGGGCGCCGGGCACAGGCCCCGCTGAGTCCAAGGGCAAGAACCTGCCGCCGCCGCCGCCGGCGCTGAGCCTCTGCAACGGGGCGGCCGACGCGGGGCTCCCCGCGCTGGTGGCCAAGGAGGCGGCGCGCCAGGACGAGAGCGCGCGGCTGCGGCGCGCGGAGGCCCTGCTGCCCGGGCCGTGCCCGTGCCCCTCGCCGCTGCCGCCCCCGCCCCCGCCGCCCCCCGGCAAGGGCCCGCCCGCGCCCCCCGCCGCCCCGGCCGGGCCCTTCGCCGCGCCGCAGCCCGCGTCCGCCGGCGTCTACACCATCTTCCCCACGGCGGCGGCGCGCGAGCCGGGCCGCGAGCATCGCGTGGTGGCGCCCACCTTCGTGCCTTCCGTGGAGGCCTTCGACGAGCGCCCTGGGCCCATCCAGATCGCGTCGCAGGCACGCGATGCCCGCGCCCGGGAGCGCGAGGTGGCCAGGCCCGGCGTCCTGCAGGCGCCACCCGGGTCCCCGCGGCCACCCCCGGAACGGCCCGAGAAGAGCTCGGTGATCCGCTCGCTCAAGCGGCCGCAGCCCGCCGAGGCCCCGCCGGCACGGGCCGCGCGCGCCTCCCCGGACCCCCGGGCCTACCTCCCCGCCAAGGAGCTGCTCAAGCCCGAGGCCGAGCCGCGGCCCTGCGAGCGTGTCCCGCGCGGCCCCCCCGCCGCCACCGCCTCCCAGCAGGCCGCCAAGCTCTTCGGCCTGGAGCCCGGGCGACCGCCCCCGCCCGCCGCGCCTGAACCCAAGTGGAAACCTTTCGAGCTGGGCAACTTCGCCACCACGCAGATGGCCGTGCTGGCCGCACAGCACCACCACGCCAGCCGCGCAGAGGAGGAGGCCGCCGCCGCCGCCAAGAAGGCCTACCTGGACCCCGGGGCCACGCTGCCCCGCGCTGCGGCCACCTGCGCCAGGCCGGGCGCCGAGCTGCACCCTGCGGCGCACGGGCCCGGAGAGGCGTCGGCCATGCAGAGCCTCATCAAGTACAGCGGCAGCTTTGCGCGCGAGGCCGTGGCCGTGCGCCCTGGCGGCTGTGGCAAGAAGAGTCCCTTCGGAGGCCTGGGCACCATGAAACCCGAGCCCGTCCCCACGGCCGCGGGCGCCCCGCGCGCTCAGGCCCGCCTCCCCCACCCCGGCGGCCCCACGGGGACCGGGGGTCGGCAGCTGAAGCGGGACCCGGAGAGGCCCGAGAGCGCCAAGGCCTTCGGGCGCGAGGGCTCTGGAGCCCAGGGCGAAGCAGAGGTGCGACACCCGCCCGTGGGCATCGCAGTGGCCGTGGCCCGGCAGAAGGACAGTGGTGGCAGTGGCCGGCTGGGGCCTGGGCTGGCGGACCAGGAGCGCTCCTTGTCACTGAGCAACGTCAAAGGTGGGTCCTGGGTCCCCTTCCACCTTTGCCTTCGGGTTCTTGGTGTCTCCCAGCCTCACTGTGCCTGCTCTTGCCTACCTGCTCCCATGTGTCTTTTTCCACTTGTGGGCCACCTCTGCATTGCTTTTCCCATGATGCACGTGGAGAAATGTGTAAAATGCAGAAAAGGAGGAATAAGAAAAAGGACTGTTTGGTTTTCCCAATATCCTGATCCTTCCTTGGGTTCATTTTCCTGTGCGATTTGTTTCTGCCCGCAGAGTTCCTAGTCACTTAACATTTTGGGCCCCAGTGTTTTTCATGAGTGACAGGGTCCCCTCCTGCTTTTGCAAAATCTCTATAAGTATCTTTTTTTAACTGTTTCCACTGTTCTGTGGAGAGTACACACACGGCTCTTTAGCCATTCCCCTCGTGGGCATTTGAGTTTCTGCTTTTCTGAGGTTTTGTGTTTACAGTGTTGCATTGAATATTTTTATGCATTGCACCTTTCTCATATTTTGAGTCGTTTTCTAAGAATAGGTTCCTAGGAATAGATTAGCTCTAAGCTTTCAGTTCTGTCTTTGGGGGAGCTGACTGTGCCTTACCTATGTCAGCGTCTCCTCTGCCTCGGCTGGGGCCTGGCGCGTAGTAGGTGTTTGATGACTGAGTGACTGAGTGATTGAGTGTGACAGGTAGAAACGAAGGTCCCGATGTTCTTAGGGGTCTTGATGTTTAGTACTTTGGTTGTTACCGGTTTTGTATGCTTGTTAGCAGCGTATGAGTCTGTTTCGTTTTAGACTCTTTAGCATTGTGTTTTGATGTTGTTAAAAGAAAACTAAGGTTGGTAGGGAAGCACGGTGCATTTCTGGGAATTACCAGTGAGGCTGAACATTTTTCCGCCATTGGTTGACTCCTTGCGTCTTCTTTGCCCCTTGCGTTATTTCACCGTTGGAATCCCGCCTGGGGTTTCGGGGAGTTGATCTTTGTGGCCTTTTTGTTGGAACTTTGGACTTGCCTGGCCAGGAGAGTGCCCACTGTGGGGCCAGGGGTCCTGCCCGCCCCTGGCCAGGTTAGTGTGGCCTTGGCGGGCTGGGTCCCCTGCTCCTTGCTCAGGTGCCTTCTCAGCAGCCAGCCTAGGTTTCTTCCCTGCGCCTCTGCCCCCAGCCCCCGGCTCCCCGTCCTCACCGGCTGCGAGCTCAGGCTTGGCCCACGTCTGCGGCCCCTGTTTGTGGCCCCCTTTCCTGCCCCTCCCAGACTTGACTCCCATAGGCTGCAAGGCATCTTGGGTGCATGTCTTCTGGGTCCCATCCCTCCTTTGGTCTCCTTGTGACCAACCCAGCCGACTCCTGTGTTTCATCCTTGGTCCATGGTGAGTGGCCACTGCTGTGTCCTGTCATAGCTGCCTCCTAGACCCGCTGTCTCAGCCTTGCTCTCCCACACCAGCCCAGTAAGCCCAGTCAGCCCAGGAAGGGCTGCCCTGGCCTCTGGCTGGCCCTGCCCATCTGCATGCACACTGCGGCTGCAGAGGATCTTCATCCAGCCTGGGCGCCTCAGGGCGAGCAATGATTAGGGGATGTCTGTTGAGTGACTGACTGAGCCCATTGTTTTGGGTGGAGCCCCTTGGAGCCAAGGAAGCCCGTTCTCTGATCCTGGGGGGCTCGTACGAGGCCCTGCCCGGTCTAGGATTGCAGGAGTGGGCAGCAGCCCTCGGCTTGGAGGTGACCAGCTTGTTGGTGGCCTCCCGCTAGGATAGAGGTTTGGGGCCGTGGACTCCTCTGGAGGGCAAAAGATCTCTTCAGGTCTTCAGGCCCTTTTCCTGGAAGAATGCTCATGTGACATGGTGTGGGACCCCTGTCGGGGGCTCGTGGTCCCCAGAGCTCGTCCTGGAGCCCAGTGTACCTGCCGGGGTGCATGGGGTCGTGTGTGTGAGAGAGAGAAATGAGAGGGGCAGGTTTGGGGTGAGCCCTTCAGGGACTGATTTGACGGACTCTGTTGCTGCTGACCGTTGAGAGTCGGTGGCTGGATTCTCCTGAAGACGTTCCTGGAAGGAGGTGGCTTGTCCCCCGTCTGGGCACCCTTGGTGGGGAGGAGTTGGGGTCCCACTGGCCGAGTGGGTGGTCGTCAGCCCCAGTCTCCTGGTCTCTCCCCCTGCTCCCTGTCTCCTGGTTTGGGGGTGAGCCTTGTGTCCTCGCAGCCATGTGCTCTGGGACGGCTTGAGCCCGCAGCCTGCGGCCAGGGTCCCCGAGTGGCTGCAACGGGCCGCCTCGTTCCACAGTGCCAGGTGGGCTGGTGGCACGCGGTGGCACTTCCTCGACAGGTCTGTGTTTTCTCTGCTCATGTCTAGGGCGTTAGGGTCTTAGAGCTTCCGACCGGGTCTGTGAGCCCTGGATCCTTCTGGAGAAACCCACACAGGGTCTTCTCTGGCTTCAGGGTGTCTGGAGGCCTGAGATGGACTAAGGATGGGCATTGGCTTTACCCCTGGGCCCTGAACAGCCGGCGCCCCGTGCCCTAGATGCCAGCAGAGCAGTGTGTCACTGCCATTTAGTGGGCAGCCCCCCAAGCACGCTCAGTCGTTATGGGGACCGGCCACCATGTCCTCCCAGCAGAGGTGAAGTGACTTGCCTAGGGTTACCTGCACCTCCTCCTCCCACCTGTCTCGCTTGCCTGTCGTCACCTCTCGGGGAGAGGCAAGGTGGGGTTCAGCTCTGGGGGGCGGGGGTGCGAGCAGTGGTGTTGGCCCCGGTCCCTGGGGAGCTAGCCCGTGGGTCAGCCTAGCCCGTGGCAGCCATGTCTGTGGAAACGCTCAGAGGGAGGCGGAGGGGTTGCCATGGGAACCGAGCCCACACTTCGGCCATCGGCCATCGCGGTTGGAGTAGAGCGGGTGACCCGTGAGGGGCGGGCACGGGCCGTGCGTGGGCCCCGGGCTAGGGCTGCAGGTGGGTGATGACAGGGACGCGGCTGTTTCCCCAGCGCCCCCCTGCGCCCGCTCTCTGCAGGAGCGGTGCACACCCCGGGGCTTGGGAAGACCCCTGGGACCCTGGTTTCAGCCGTGCCGCCGCCCTGTCGGTCAGGGTGGGACTGGGCAGCTTCCTCACTGTGCTCGCCTGGAAGGGGACAAGGACTGGGACCACCTCCCGGGTGATGACCAGCGAGTGAGCAAGTGCCCCCAGGGGACCAAGGACCTGTTGGCCACAGGCTGCTCTTACATGCCACTGGTCTCCCAGCTCGTGCCTTGAGGGCTCCGTGGGGTCTGTGTCTTTGGGACCTTGGAGCAGGTGCCCTCTGATGTTCTTTCGCACTCCTGCCTCAGGGCCTTTGCACTTGCTGTTCCCTCTGCATAGCTCACTCTTCCTCTACGTATTTACATGAATCTGTCCATTCATTCGTTCCCCAGGTATTTATCGAGCAGCTTCCTCTGTGCTAGGCGTTGTGTAGGGGAGAGGTGGACAGCAAGAAGTAGGGTTGCTTGAGGCAGAGCAATGCCCAGTCTGATGGAGGAGGTTGACTGGGAATAAGCAGAATATCTGGGTGTTGTGGTCAGTGCTGCACAGGAGACAAATAAGGGAGCATGACGGAGGAGAGGTGGTCGGGCGGGCTTCCTGGAGGAGGTGGCATCTAAGCTGAGATCTGATGGGGGAGCCTGAGTAGTTCCAGGGGAAGGGCATTCTGGGTGGAGGGAACAGCGTATGTGGCCCTGATGTGGGGAAGGGACACATGTGACGAGTGAAGAGAGCCAGGGCAGAGAGGCTAGGGGCACCCTGGAGAGGCTGGCCGGGTGGCACAAGCCAGGCCAGGGGCAGGCGAGGGCTTGGCTCCGTGGGGCTGGCCCCGCAGGCGGGATGGGTATGAGTGGGGCGGGGCAGAGAGGCAGGGCAGACGCAGAAGGGGCCTCGGGCCTGGAGCTGAGGCCTGGCGAGGGCGGAGGGCGTGTCATGTTTCTCCAGAAACCAACCTCATCAGAGGGAGCGGTCTGGAGCTCTGGCCTCAGTGACCCTGGGGACGACGGAGGCTCCCAGACAAGGCCGCCTGCAGACACCTTTCTCTTGGCCAGTGGGGCCTGGGATGGGAAGCCCTGAGACCCTGGGTGGTGACAGCCAGGGCAGTGGAGAGGCATGAGGGCAAAGGGCAGAGGGCTCGGGGCCAGGCTACACCCCAGGTGCTGGGCTCTTCTGGGGACACCAGGAGCTCTGTGCCCAGAGCCTGTCCCCGACCCCCGGTGTCCGGTGGGCGAGAGGGCCCTTGGGGCTCTGTGGGCCTAGGAGGCCATGTCCCCTGTGAGAAGGAAGCCGGGCGTTCGCTCTGACTTCTGGGCCCGGCTGCAGGACTCGGGGTGGCCCTCCACGCCCCAGGCCTGCCTGAAACCCACCATGACCCTTCCCTCAGGGTCCGTGAGCAAGACCCTGACCAGTCCCTTGGATGTGGGAACCACGTGGACGCAGGAGGCCAGGGCACCCTGGATGGGTCTCACCCCCAATCTCGGCGGCATGGCTGTCCCCATGTTGGCCCACCCCCTTCAGCTTCCCTCGCCTGCCTGCCACATGCCGGGAACGGTGGCGGTGACGTGGCGCTGGTGTAGATGGAGTGTCCACTCTGTGCCTTGCTGACCACGGCCTGGGGGAGAGGACTTGGCAGGCGCTCAGGGATGTGCCTCTGCGTCCCTGAGGGCCGAGTCGGGAGGACAGACCACAGACAGGCTCCCCACCTGCCCTCACGCCTGCCTGCCCGCCAGACGCCCCAACTTGCAGGCTTTTCGCTGCTTAAACATGCACGGCGCTTCCCCCGTCCTGGGCCACCCCCAGAACCTCCCAGGCCTGCCCAGGTGGCCCTGCCAGCCTATCTCCAGCTGCCACTCGCTGTGCCTTCTCTCCGGCTCTGATCCTTCGTTCTTGGGCAGGCGGCTCCCCAACCTCCTGAAAGGAAGGGAGTAGCTGGCACCCTGAGCCTCTCCCGGGGCTCTGTTCCTTGGGAGCTCCTGGTTTTGGGGGTGCAGGAAGGGAGAAATGAGGGAGGGCACCCGACGGCAGCATTCCAAGTGGGATCCTCGCCCATGAGGGTCGGGAGTGTGGAGGCTGCTGGTGGAGCCCCTGGGGGCCCAGGACACTTGTCTCCCGTCGAGCAGTCAGGTCTGTGTGCTGGGGGCTGGGGGCGGCCTGCTCCCTGGGCCCACCTTCTAAGCTGGCTGGACCTGGGGGCCGAGGCTGCCTGAGGCTTCCTGGGGTCCTCAGGGCGGGTGGGTGTGCCCTGCTGGTGGGTCCTGGGCTTAGCGCCCATCTGCCACCCACAGCAGCCCCAGCCAGGTGGCAGGGAGGACCCCACCCTGGCAGCCCCAGGGGGGCCGACCCTGAGAGAGGGGTCAGTCCAGCCTCAGCAGGTTTCTCCTTTAAGATCAGTCTCAACCTCTCGCTGTGTGGCCTCTGCCACCAGTGACCGCTGCCTCCCGTCCCCAGGGCTGCCAGACGTGCACGGATTTGTGGCTCATGTACAACCGCCTGGGAAGAGGGATGGGGCAGGGCTGGTGGAAGGTGGCCGGGCCAGGAGGGGCAACGGTGCCACAGGCTCTTGGCCCCTGCACCCCTGCCCTGTAGCGATGAGCTGTATGCCAGGCTGGACTCAGGGACTCGCTTTCTCTGCCCTGGGAGGGGGCGTGGGGGTACTAGGGTGGGGATGGGCTGACCCGGGGGCAGCGCCCACATCCTCCACTCCTCGCCACATGGACAGTGTTCTCTGGTTTTACTTTTCTGTCTGGATTTTAAGAAGGTTAGCCACACGTCTGCAATAGCCCCGCAGCGTGGCAGCTGAGACCCGTCACCTGGGTCTGGCCAGGTTTCTGAAGGGCGGCTGCCTTCTGGGGCTGTGGTTTCCCCTCCGCCCGGCCCCGGCCCTCTCAGTGTCACGGTGTGGAGCAGGGTGAGCCCCTCAGGCCTCTTTGCTGCGACCCCCGTGCCTGTGAGTTAGGTCGCGACCACGGCTGCTGAGCACGACAGCACAGATCAGCTCTTGGGGTGACGGAGGGATGTCCCCTGGCTCAGAGGAGCCCTGGCCAGGGGTCAGAGGGCGCAGGTGCATCGTGAGGGGAGGCATTCCCGGGTGAAGCCCTGCTTGGATGCAGAGTGGGGGGCCCTGGCCCTGGCCTGGGGCTCACTCCCGGCTCCCCTCCCCTCAGGGCACGGCCGGGCTGACGAGGAGTGTGTGGATGAGCGGGCCCGGCACCGGGAGGACCGGCTGCTGGGGGCGCGGCTGGACCGGGACCAGGAGAAGCTGCTCAGGTGTGGGGTCACGCTGCCTGGGGGCCTGGGAGCCCCCGGGAGGAGGGTGGATGACGCTGGGTGGGCGTGGCCCCTCGACCACTGGGCTGTGATCCTGAGCACGGGTTTGCCTGACCCAGGACCCGGATCCAGTGAGGGGCCCCCGGGGGCCTTCTTTGCTGAGTGTGAGCTCGCTTTCTGGAAGCCGGGTGCAGTGCTGACCTGACAGCCAGCCTGGGTGTCCCCAGTTCCTTCTGGGGACCCCTCTGCTTTCCTACCTGTCCCTGGAGCCTTCTGGGCCGTTGCTGAAGCCTCTGTTCCTTTCCAGAGAAAGTAAGGAGCTGGCCGACTTGGCCCGCCTGCACCCCAGCAGCTGTGCTGCTAACGGCTTAAACCCCAACCTCATGGTGACCGGGGGCTCTGCGCTGGCAGGCTCGGGTCGCTGGTCTGCCGACCCTGCGGCCCACCTGGCCACTCACACCTGGCTGCCCCGCTCGGGCAGCACGTCCATGTGGCTTGCCGGACACCCCTATGGTGAGTGGGGGGGCAACTTCTCCCTTACCCGGTGGGAGGGGGCTGGGTGAGGGGGCTGGAGCATGGCGCTGGGGGCTGGTGCAGGGGTGGGAGCCTCCTCCTCCTGTGCTCTGGCTCCCTGTTTCGTCCAGGAGGGTCATTACTACAGCACCAGACTCGTGGGGTTTCTTGGCCAAGCCCATCTGGGGACGGTGTCCGGGGGCTATGTGTGTGCTTGTGGTCAGCCAGCCCTCGCTTCTCTGCGTCCTGTGTGGTGGCCCCCAGAGGTGGAGGACAGGGGCGTGGGCAGGAGAGGGGCTGGCCTGGCCCTAGGCAGGGGCTGGCCTGGCCGCAGCACTGACTCGGGCCCATGTCTCTCCCAGGCCTGGGCCCCCACTCTCTGCACCAGGGCATGGCACCCGCCTTCCCACCCGGCCTGGGGGGCTCCCTGCCCTCAGCCTACCAGTTCATCAGGGACCCCCAGTCAGGCCAGCTGGTGGTCATTCCCAGCGATCACCTGCCTCACTTTGGTAAGTGGCAGCCCCAGGGTGGGGGGCCGTGGTTCCGGTGGCCTTGCCCGGCGAGACCATCTCTTAACGCAAGGGCCTCCTGTTGCGGGGCGGGGGTCTACCCAGCGGAACAGGGTCGGGGGCAGACTGGGACTCAGAGAGGACGTCCTGACATCCGTGGTCTCTACGTGTCGTAAAGCCACAGGGGTCCTTGTTTCGATGAGCTCCTGCCCAGAAAGCCCACGTGGAGGGCCGAAGCAGGGCCACCCCGGCTGGGGCCTGGACCCCTGCCTTGGCCCCCGTCCCTTGGGAATCCACTTTGTAGACCACGGGGTGTGGTGGGGGGAGCTGGAGCCCCATGTTGGTGTGCTCCGGCTGTGAGACCTTGGGCACCTCCCACGGGGTTATGGACAGGGCCCGTTCCGTAGACCTGGGATGCGGGTGCCAAGGGAGGCCAGGCGTCCTGGCGCCCAGCTGGCACTGGGGGCCTGGCCTAGCCCGCCTCCACTGCTGTGAGCGCCTGCTCTCTGGCCTCGGCTTCCCCATCTGTGAGTGGGGGCACGGGGCGGTGGTGGCGGGTGCAGCCTCAGTGTCTGTCTTGTCCCCAGCGGAGCTGATGGAGCGGGCCGCCGTGCCGCCCCTCTGGCCTGCCCTGTACCCGCCGGGCCGCAGCTCCCTGCACCACGCCCAGCAGTTGCAGCTCTTCTCCCAGCAGCACTTCCTGCGGCAGCAGGAGCTCCTGTACCTGCAGCAGCAGGCGGCCCAGGCCCTGGAGCTGCAGAGAAGCGCCCAGCTGGTGGTGAGTGGGGGTGGGCGTTCACCGGGGCCGAGGGGCAGCCCCCCGCCGACGGCGAGGCAGACGGGTCAGCTGGCAGAAACCCCCAACAGTTGTGGACTATGAGGGAGGACAGACGAGAGGGGCTGGTGGTCAGGGAAGGCCTCCTGGAGGAGGGGACGTGTGCCCAGAGGCCTGAAGGAGTCAACCGTGGCGGGGCCCTCCCAGCAGAGGGGACACTGAGCAAGGCCAGAGCTGCATGCAGGCTGGGGGGGGCAGGGCGCAGGGAGCAGTGGGGAAACCAAGGCAGGAGACAGCTCGGGGCCTGGAGATGTTTGATGGGATGCCCAGGGCATCCGGGCGGGCTCCTGCCTGAGCCCCGCCTGACCTCCTCTCCGGGCTGCCTGCCTGATGGCCCTGGCTCCCCTTTCGGGCCGGGGCTGGTCTCTGACACGTGTGTCACCTGACCCTGTGAGACAGGAGACATGAGGCGCCCCCTGTGGGTGGACTCCTAAAGCCCCCAGCCCTCCTGCCTTCGAGAAAGTTCAGGCGGTGCGTCCTCTGCTCGTCTGTGGCCTTCCTCCCTGTGCAACAGAGGTGGCCCATCGGCAGATGGCCCCGGGTGTGAACCTTAGCCCTGCCACGCCTGGCTCAGTGACTTCACCTTTCTGGGCTTCAAGTTTCCTCCTCTGGAAAACAGAGATGCTAGGAATTCCTCCGTTCTCTGGGTTGTTCAGTGAGATTTAATAATTGGGGGAGCTGCTGGGGCTCGGAGCCTTTCTTCCCGGGTGCTTTATGTGCTGGTTGCCCCGACCCCAGCAGCAGCCAGGCGCTTCCCTGCCCTGGCTGTGAACATGGCTGCCCTTGAGCCTACTCCCTGCCGTGTCCTCAGAAGTCAGCCGAGGCAGGAAAAGGCTCCTCCTGCCCTTGGAGGTGTTTTGGAGAACATTAGGTGGTAGTGAGTTCCCCGAGAAGGGAGCTATCCTAATGCCGGAAGGTGGGGGGAGTAGGGCAGCTTCTTCGTCTTCCAGGGCCTCACGCCTCTGCCTGGCCCCTTACCCTGACTGTGAGGGTCCCCGCGGCCCCCACCCTGTCTGCTGGGGTTCTAGAAGGAACACTGTGCTTGTTACACACGGGCCGTGGCGGAATGCCCCTCTCAGCTGGGAGGGCGGGTGGCCCGCCCCGACCTGGCGCGGGCTGTGGGGCCGGGGACGTGGCCGGTGCCGGGGCTGGCCCTGCCGCGCTGACCCCGCCCGCCGGCCGCCCCCCCAGCAGGAGCGGCTGAAGGCCCAGGAGCACCGGGCGGAGATGGAGGAGAAGGTGAGCAAGCGGAGCCTGGAGGCCGCGGGCAAGGCCGGCCTGGCCGCCTCGGGCCCCGGGCTGCTGCCTCGGAAGCCCCCCGGCCTGGCCACCGGCCCTGCGGGCACCTACGGCAAGACCGTGAGCCCCCCGCCATCTCCTCGCGCTTCCCCTGTGGCTGCCCTGAAGGCCAAGGTCATCCAGAAGCTAGAGGACGCGTCCAAGCCGCCCGGCTACGCCTACCCCGCCACGCCCAGCTCGCACCCCAGCAGCCCGCCGCCCGCCTCCCCGCCGCCCACCCCCGGCCTCACCCGCAAGGAGGAGGCGCCCGAGAACGTGGTCGAGAAGAAGGACCTGGAGCTGGAGAAGGAGGCCCCCAGCCCCTTCCAGGCCCTGTTCCCAGGTAGGAGCCGGGCCCCTGAGTTTCTGTCGCCTCTGACTCTGGCCTGGCCGCCCGGGGAATGGGTCCCCTGTGCGCTTCCTCATCCATTCGTCCCTTCCTTCCTCCGGTCTCTGTTCCTCTGCACACGGCCCCCTGCCGCTTGTGGACCAAACGTGCGAACACACGGTCGGCCGTGACCTCTCTCCAGCCCCCGAGTAGTCGGGTCAGAGAAGCGGACTAGAACCCAGCTCGGGGGCTGGTCCTGAGCATCGAGCCGCATGAGCCTGTAGGACACTTAGGGTCTTGCTGGCACACACGGTCATTGCGAGTTGCCACGTTGGGTGTGACGGTACAGGGATGCCCCCTCTGCAGCAGCCCCGGCCCCGTGGGCTGTGTGCACGCGCCCTTCCCTGTCCTGTGTCAGTGGGCACGGGCGGCAGGTGCCCTGATGGGGCCCGGGGCTCGCCTCCCTCCTCCTGGGGCTAAGAGCATGAGCTCGCGCTTGGGAGGACTCGAGTTCCACTTCAGATCCTGCCAGAATGCTGTGTGCTCTTGGGCAAGTGGCTCCCGCCTCCCTGGGGAGATGTGGTGCTGGGCTGATGTCGAGCGCCGAGCGCGTGCCTGACCCCGGAGGCTCCGCACCTGTCTCCCTGGGCAGGCTCCTGTGGAGCGGCGAGCCGGGCCCAGAGCCCCTTGGGGTCCCATGCGCCCCTGCTGCTCTTGGTGATCACACTCAGCTGGGAGCTTGGAAGAGAAGAGGCGGGGTGGCACTGGGGTCCTCTTCCTTCTGAACAGCTCGGGCGCCCCGCTGTGCTTTAGTAGGGTGGGGTGGAGGCCAGAGATGGTGCAGCCTTGGTGGGGACGCTTTTGGGGTCTTGTGAAACACTGGCTTCTGTCCGGCCTTGCTCTGAGTGCTGAGGGGAAGGGACTAGAGAAGGAGCTGACTGTGGTTTCTGCCTTTGAGCCTGGAAACCCTCGGGGACAGGATGGTGGCCAGTTTTTCTCTCTGTCGCCCAGACGTGCAGAAAGGCTCCGGGTTCCTCTGAGGCGGCCTGGAAGAGACGCCCCCGGCCCCAGGCTGGCCGAGCAGAGCGGGTCCTGGGGTCTGTCCTGGAGGGCGGGCGGCTGTCAATGGGACATGCAGAAGAAGGGGCCCCCGCTTACCCTTGGTGTCTTTGCAGACATCCCGCCCAGGTACCCGTTCCCAGCGTTGCCGCCGCACTACGGGAGGCCGTACCCGTTCCTGCTGCAGCCCACGGCGGCCGCCGACGCCGACGGCCTGGCTCCCGACGTGCCACTGCAGGCCGATGGGCCCGAGCGCCTGGCGCTCTCACCCGAAGACAAGCCCCTCCGTCTGTCACCCTCCAAGATCCCCGAGCCGCTGCGGGAGGGCCCGGACACCGAGCCGCTGGTGGAGCGGGAGGTGAAGGCGGAGGTGGAGGACATGGACGAGGGCCCCGCCGAGCTGCCCTCCCTCGAGTCCCCGCTGCCGCCTGAGGATGCCATGGGCCCCTCGAGCCCCGTGGGGGGCTGCGGAGGCGGCCTGCTGGAGGCGCAGGCGCTGAGCGCCAGCGGGCAGGGTGCCGGGGAGCCCCCGGGAGGCCCGGACTTCGCCGAGGGGGCCGAAGCGCGGGCGGACTCTCCGGGCCGGACAGAAGCCTGCACAGCCGCCCCGGAGCTGGTGGCACGGCTGCCACCCGAGCCGCTGGTTGAGGCCAAGGAGGAGCCGGTGGAGGTGCCCGTGGCTGTGCCCATGGCTGTGGCTGTGGCGGAGGCAGTGCCCGAAGAGGGCCTGGTGCAGGTGGCCCAGAGCGAGCCCCGGCCTGGCCTGGGACTGGCGGACTGCGACGTGCCTGCCGGGGATGGCAAGGGCCTGAGCCGGGAAGCCCGGGAGGTGGCCCCTGTTCCCAGCAGCGCCTGCTTCCTGGAAGAGGCGGGCCCCAACCAGTTCCTGCCCGGCCTGGAGGACCCACTGGCCGGTATGAACGCCTTGGCGGCGGCCGCGGAGCTGCCCCAGGCCAGGCCTCTGCCCGCCCCGGGCCCTGGAGCCCAGGCCCTGGAGCAGCTGGAGGCAGCGCAAAGCCTCGTCCTGGAGCAGAGCTTCCTGCACGGCATCACCCTCCTGAGCGAGATCGCCGAGCTGGAGCTGGAGAAGAGGAGCCAGGAGGTGGGAGGTGAGCCACGCTGGCCGCGGGTTTCTGCGGGGTGCTGTTTTCATTTTAATGAGATTTTAAAACTTTGGAAAAGCACAGGATATGGTCTATTCGCATTCACTTTTTAAAAACTGTGGTAAAATCCACATAAAGTTTGCCATCTTAACTGTTTTGAAGTGTATGGGTTCAGTCATGTTAGGTACATACACGTTTTGCAACGAATCTCTGGGTTTTTTACTGGTGAAATTTCTCCTCATCCTGTCACTGGTGAATTTCGTGTTAGCTAGGCTCTTTGGATTGCAAAGGACAGAAACTCTCATTTTAACTGACTTAGAAAAAGGCGGGGGAAATTTATTGGCTCATGGAGCCAAAGTACAGCAGTAATTGGGTGCTTAGTTTCAGGTATGGCTGGATCCAGGTGCTCAAACCAAGTCATCAGGAGTTTCTTTCCCTGCCCTTTCCTGTCTCTATCTCTCTCCCCTTGCTCCAGTTTTCTTTTTCTTGGCTTCATTCAGGGCAGGCCCGGTGTCCTCATGGGGGTCACCAATACTTCCTTCCAGGCCCATGGGTCTGCTCAGCTCAGCAGACTCCCAAAAGAGGCCACCTTACCCCTGGTGGCCCTGGCAAAGATGCTGAGATTCCTTCTCACTGAATGACTCAGGTTCATGCTTTTTTGTAGAAGCAAATCCTGCAACCCAGGAGATGGCATGGCTTGGACTGCTCAGGCGCCGCCCTTGACGGGGGTGTCACCTCTTGGGTGTAGGGAGGGGTGGTCATCAAAAGAGCACGGGTGTCTTCCACAGAAGGGGCAGTGAATTCTGGGCTGGACACAAAACCCCACTGTGCAACAGAGAAAATCAGGGTGCTCCAAGAAAGGGGTGAGAAAGGGGCCATGATGGGCACACCCCTCGGCACCCCTCACTTGCCCAGCTGCCAGCGGAGGGGCCCCGACGACAGCTGTGGAGAGAGAATAATAGTGCCACCCGTGTGTGGTGTCTCCTAGGACTTTTTCTACACCGCACACGCTGCTCAAATTACGATCATTTTGTAAACAGAGTTCTGGAACGTGCACTTTTTACTTGGTACGTTCTTTCTTAAACATTTTCCAAAGTTGTGTGTCGTACGAGAAGTTTTTTGTGGGATACCTGGTTTTCTGCCCAGTGGTGGCCCTGGCCTTCGAGGGCCCGATCCTGGACGGTCAGGCATTTAGTGGGCTTTTTTTCTTTCTTTGGCTGCTGTTGATGACGTGATGGTTCCCCTTGAAGAAGAGCCTTTGCTCAGGCCTCTGACTTGCCCGGGGGTACCGCCCCGGGGGAGAACTGCTGGCTCACAGGGCCACGTTTTCGAGGCTTGCTCATCGTCGTGGTCAGATGGCCCTCGGGAGCTTGGACCAGGCCCCCCCCCCCAGCCAGGGCGTCTGTTTTGTTGTGGTTCTAAGGTTCATTGTCTCTTTTCTCTCATTTAAATAGTTCAGTACAAAAAAACTTTTTTTTCAGCAGAAAATTAAAACCCTCTTGATCCTACCAATCGGCAGTGGGTTTTTGGTGGGGACGGCGGAGGGCCAGGGACATCAGGAGGGAGGAATGAGGGTGGGTCACCCACTTTGGGGGCCCTGCCTCCCCTTTTCACACCCTGGCCTCACATTCTGTTTGGGGGACCCACATACTGTTGCTCATCAAATCCTCGTTAGGCTCCTACTGTGTGCCCGGCACTGTGTTTGGCGCTGGGGCCTGGCAGTGAACCAGGCCGTCCATGTGCAGCCCTTGGCACTGTCAGGTGGTGGCAGGCGGGCAGTGGGAACTTGGGAAGGGGGCAGGGCAGAGATGGGAGGGTGGGCTCTTATAGGGGATGGCCAGGTGACCCGAAGAAGGTGAGACTTCTGGGGAAAACCATGCCAGGCTGAAGGAACAGCAGATGCAAAGGCCCTGTGGTGACAGCATGTGTGGCATATTGGAAGAAGAGCAAGGAGACCAGGGGCTGGAGCAGAGGGGGAGGGGGAAGTGGTGGTGAGCGGGTAACGGGGGTGGGGCAGGGTTGGATCCCTGGGAGCCCTTTACTTGGAGTGAAATGGACACCTGATATAGTAGAAGATGGTTTTGAGTTGGAGTGACAGGACTAGACTTAGATAGGGGCCTATGTGGGGAACTGAGGCAGGGTCTTGGGCGGGGGCCCGGGGTGGTGGGGGCGAGGTGCAGGTGGGGTTGGGTGGGCGTTGAGGTGGAGCCAGCAGGCTTTGCTGGTGGATGGATGTGGTGTGAGAGGATTCCGGGGTTGGGCCTGAGGCGCTGCAGACCAGATCTGGCAGTTTCTGCGGGGCGGTGGCAGGGACAGGTTTTGGGGGAAGAGCAGCAGCTGGGTTGGACCTGGAAGCTGGAGACGCCCTGTGGTGCCGCGCGGTGGATCCAGTGCTGGGGCTGCTTCTGGGCTGGAAAGTGCACCTGGAGGCGAGGTGTGCAGGGGTGTGACCCACAGTGACTGGGGGCGGGTCCTGGTGGCCTCTGCTCTTCCCAGCAGTCGCTGATGGAACTCTGAGCATCAGTCCCTGTGGTTTGCGTCCAGAGCCGGGCAGTGAATGGCCCCCGTCACCCAGCAGGTCTGAGGCTCCTAGGCTGCTTGGAGCTTTGCCCACGGCTCACGCCATGTCCTGGGGCTGCCAGCGCCCCCTGTTCCCCCTCCTACCTGTGCGGCTGCCTCCAATTGTGAGTGAGCCGGGGTGGCCCTCCTCCCGCGGCCCTGCCAGCCCTGCACCTCCGTGGCTGACTCCTGGCCCCACGGGGTCCGGGGTGCGTCTCGCTTCTGCGCTGGGAAAGCCACAAGGCTGCCGAATTAGTGAGCTAGGGCACGGCCTGGGGGCTTCAGTAACAGGATCATGTGGTCTCATGGTCCTGGAGGCTGGAAGCTCTGGATCAAGGTGTTGGCAGAGCTGGTTCCTTCGCAGGCCTGTGTCCTTGGCGTGTGGACTGTCACCTTCTCCCTACTTCACGCGGCCTTCCTGCTGTGGGTGTCTGTGTCCAGAGCTCCCCTTTTTATGAGGACACGGTCACACTGGATTATGGCCCACCCTAACCACGTCACTTGAACTGGATGACCTCTGTAAAGACTGTCTCCAAAGGAGGCCACCTTCTGAGGTCCCAGGGTTAGGACTTGGACATATGGATTTGGGTGGGCACAGTTCAACCATGGCAGCTGGCCTGGAGGTCACTTTGGCTGCCCTGGGCTGGCAGTCATAAGCGCCTCAGCAAGACCTGTTTGTTGGAGGATGAAGGAGGTGACAGAGCCGCACCTTGGTCCCCTCCTCCATGAGGGAGCAGCTCTCTCTTTATGGCTCGAAGGACCTTGAAGGGGGCGCAGTGGCCAGACAGCGTCAGTCTAATACCCATCCTTGGGAGCCGATGGAGTTCACTGCTTTGTGGCCTCTGTTTCTGGAAGGACGGAGATGAGCAAAACCAGCGACTCTCAACTGGCAGGGACACTTGGTTGTCACCGCTTGGGGGGATACTGCTGCCATCTAGTGGGTACAGGCCAGGATGCCGCGCAGCCTCCTAGCTGAGCCTGAATGACAGCCCGGAAAGCAGCGGGCACAGCGAGCGCACGGTGGCGAAGCCCTGATCCATGCGATGCACTGTGAAGGTTGATTTCGTGGAACTGTACACCTCGATGGTGGAGAATACACTATTTTCCTCGAGGACACGTGGAACCTTCACAAAATTGATCATATATTAGATCACAAAATATCAGTTAAC
The DNA here is from genome assembly GCF_041296235.1 of Equus asinus. Taxonomy (NCBI): domain Eukaryota; kingdom Metazoa; phylum Chordata; class Mammalia; order Perissodactyla; family Equidae; genus Equus; species Equus asinus. The sequence continues at coordinate 4,204,872 of NC_091803.1, read as the reverse complement.
AAATGAAAATGTTCAATGTTAACTTGGAGAGACTGTGGGGGACACAGGCTCTCAGGTACCACCACTGGGATGCTGGGATGCTGGGATGCTGAGTTGCTGCAGCCTTTCCGAAGGGCAGGTGCAGCATTGTCAGAGATGGGCGCTCGTCCCTCTGTCACGCTGACCGCACGGGTGGGATTCTCCTAACACATATCTTGGCCGTGCGTGTGTCCGTCCACTAGAGAAATAATCAGAAACGACCTCAGTGCCACCCGGGGGGACTATTAAACTCAAACTCATCAGTGTGAGAGAATTGCATGCTGCTGCTATTAGGTTTGGCTGTATCAAATTGCTGATAGCCTTGTCTTTTTGACCTACAGAAATGGTGATTGTTTTTAAGACTAAAGCTAATATGAACGCAGTAGATCTTTGTCACGTGCTAAAATGAAGATATTAAGTAGGAAAAAAGCAAAGCGTGGTGTGGCACGTCGTGAGTGACACCATTTTTATACTTAGAAAGGTTGCCCATGTCCGTTATGTGTGTTTGAATGTGCGTAAACGTTTCTGGAACCATCTACAGAAACCGTCAGCTGTGGCCCCATCCAAGGAGGAGATGGCTCGTTTCTTCACACCTTTCTGTTTGCTTTGTGGTTTTTATCATATGTGCCTATTACTTTTTTACAGTTTACAAAACTTAACTTCGGGCTCTTTTTTTCTGATTACAAAAACCGTGCATGGTTCTCATGAAAAATTTTAAGGACAGATAAGCAAAAAGAGAGCCCTGCTCCTCGAGGGACCCCGTGCTGGCCTTGGGTGACCCTCCACAGGTTTGCTCTGCACTGGCAGACGTTGGAAGAGCAGGACCAGGCTGGCTAGCTGGCTGGCGCGCTCGCCTGTTCTTCTCACTTAGCGCGCTTTCAGCAGCTCGGAAAGGCTGCGGTCCAGGCAGCAGCCCACGAGGCCACGTGGCTGCGGGCAGGTCCTCAGCTCGCTCTGAGCCTCAGCGTCCTCCCCGTTTGAGGTCCAAGAGGGGGCTGGCTGTGATGCTCGTGCATCCTGCCCACCCAGGGAGCACGGGCTCACCCGTTTCCTGTCTGCAGGAGCCGAGCGAGGCCTGGCGGTGCGGCCCTCGCTGGAGAGCCTGCTGGCGGCCAGCAGCCACATGCTGAAGGAGGTGCTGGACAGCCCCTTCGTGGACCCGCTTAAGAACCTGCGGCTTCCGCGGGAGCTGAACCCCAACAAGAAGTACAGTTGGATGCAGAAGAAGGAGGAGCGGGTGAGGCCTTCTGGGCCCATCTCCTCCTGCCTGTGGGGCAGGGGTGGGGGCGGGAGCCGGGGCAGGGTCCCCCTCCAGAGACGCCATCTTGCCTGGGTGTGGCTGGCTTTGGAGTCTAAGGGCCTGATCTGCATCCAGCTTCCTCTGCCGACTTACTGTGTGGTCCCGGGCAAGTCGTTTCCCCTCCCTGGGCCTCAGTTTATCCAATTGCTAAGGTGTCAAGAGCAGGTCCCACGGGGTGCAGCTTGGTGGACCGGGAAGAGCAGACCTGGCCGTGCCCCTTGCTGCCTGTGGGCCTTGGGTGAGTGGCCTCTCCTCTGAGCCCCACGTGTAACCGAGAGCTAACGTGATAGCCCACGCAGCTCAGGCCGTGGTTATGGGCTAGCTCGGCCTTGACACAGCCTCGCAGGGCCGCTTTTGCGGTCCCCCTGTGCCGACGAAGAGTCTGCATTTTGCCCAAGGCCACAGCTAGTGAGTGGCAGGAATGGGACTCAGGCTGGGCCCCCATCTTCACCAGGACGTCTTGCCACCCCCGTCTGAGGGAGTGGGTGCCTGGCGGCTGGGGCCAATGGCCGTCGGCCTCCTCACCCCCCTCTACCCCGCAGATGTATGCCATGAAGTCCTCCCTGGAAAACATGGACGCCATGGAGCTGGACTTCCGGATGCGGCTGGCAGAGGTCCAGCGGCAGTACAAGGAGAAGCAGCGGGAGCTGGTGAAGCTGCAGAGACGGCGCGATTCCGAGTGAGTCTGCACCCCGCTACCCCTGCGGGCCCCGGCCGGCGGTGATGAGGCCGTGGCGAGGCGGCACCCCCGCCGGGCTCTCATAGGCGCTGGCGCTCAGTAGGTCGGCTGTGCTAGGCCGTCAGAAGTGTGTGTGGACCCGAGTGACGTGTGCGCATCGTGTGTCCTCTCTCCGCGCCCCCTCCACCCCCCAGGTTCACAGCCAAGCGTGTGATTCTTTTTAAGGGACAGGCGCGAGGAACCCCATAGAAGCTTGGCACGCAGAGGCCCTGGCAGGCCACGGAAACGGACCCACGCCCTGAGCGCCCTGTCGCCCCCCCGCAAGAGAGGGAAGAGCCGCAACAGTAGCGGAAAGTAAGGCTGGCCCCTCGGCGGGTCGGGGACTGGCACAGAGCTCGGAGGGGAGGAGCGTGGCCCCTGTGGGGCCTGTGTCTGGGCGCCGGGGACCTCGAGTCCCTCAGGCTCTGACCCATCTGGATCGGTAGCTGTTAGGGAACACGGCGCACATGGCCCAGGCCAGGAAGGTGAGCCAGGTGTGGAACAGACAGGCACTTGTCCCCGTGCTGAGCGGGCTAATGACCCCAGCAAGGAAGGTTCCTGTGCTGTCACCCAAGCGCTTCGCCCATCTTCCTGCCATGTCTGCTTCCTCCACGGCTAGGGACTAATTCCTGCTCTGCTCCAGGCACCTCCTCCCTGCAGAGGGACCCACTGAGCTGCCAGCCCTGCTGGGACAGGCTCATACTTGTGCTGTCGCTTCGTTCCCTCCGGGCCAGACAGTGTCATTCCCGTCCTGGCTCGTCGTGCCAGAGCCTGCTTCTTGCCGCCGGGGCCACTTCCTTCATGCACTCTGGGGATGAGCTCCGTGGGTGGCAGCAGAAGCTACATGTGGTTTTCTTGAATGCTGGCTGGAATGAGAGCTTTTCCTCTAGGCTGGGCGTGGATCGGAAAGATGCTGTGCGCTCCCTAGGTGTTGGGGAGCAGCATGGGCTGCGGGAGGCCCAGCGAAGGAAGGGGGTTGGAATGGGCTTCAGCGTGGGACATCAGGGCGGGGTGGATGCTACGAGGCCCAGTGCTTGGCTTGAGGAAGCAGAGGGGCCACGGGCTACCTTCTAAAGGCACAGGAGAGGCTGTGGGCCAGCCACAGGTTTTCTCAGGAGAAGATGGCCCCAAGCGCCCCCACAGGATGTTCCTGACTGAGGAGAGGATGAGGGAAGGAAGAAATACCCATCACCAGCCATAGGAGGGGAGGGAAGCAGCTCCTGGAGAAGACAGCAGAGGCTGGGCTGCCAGCGAGCAGGCCCCCTGGTTAGGAGAGTGGACCCTAGCGGCGGTTGTGCTTCCTGCTTTCGAGTCCCAGGTCCGCCCCTCACTGTGACCTCGGCCAGGTGTTAGCTTTTCTGAGCCTGTTTCTTCCTCTGTAAAGAACAGCGTGTAGAACAAAGTGTCATTTTGTGGCTAAAATCTAAAGCACTAACACGGAGCAGGACACACAGTGAGTGCCACGTACGGATGGGCCAATTCTCTCGCTTGGGAGGGCTGAGCTTAAAGCAGGCAGGAGAAACCTTTGAGCCGGGCCCACGTCCCACTGCCGTGCCCCCAAGGCTGCAGGAGACCGGCCAGTGGCTCCTTCAGAGAAGCCCTTGATCTGCATCCCCCTCATCCTGGCGCCTTTCCGTGGCATTTCTGATCCTTGTTCTTGGCACCTTTTGGTGAACAGGTTTCTAACCAAAGATGTGTGTGCGAGCGTGTGTGGAGGAGCACGAGAGAGAAAGAGGCCAGCAGAGACTGACTTGGAGTTCTTCTTTCACCTTCAACTCTCGTTCTGCCTCATTCACAAATATCCCACCATTCCAGCACTATAGTTTTGCAGGATACGTCTCCCTAGACTCGTCACTCTGTCATCACTGTGTGTGCTTGGACATCCAGAGCCCACCCTTCCGGGCCACGAGGGGCGACCCCTGCCCTCGAGGGCCGCCTGGCCGGGTGCTGACCAACGGTGCCTCTGGGTTTCAGGCTGAGCAGCAAGCCCCTGCTGACAGCGGATGACTACGAGCTGGGAGCAGGGATGAGGAAGAGACACAAGGGGCCCGAGGAGGAACATGATGGCCTCGTTGGGACGGGGAAAGCTAGGGGCAGGAGCCAGCCTTGGGATGAGCATGAAGCCTCGTCGGACTTCATGAGTCAGGTCAGTAACCCTGGCTCCCAGGTGTGCTGCCATCTTGGGGCGGAAGGTCTGTAGGGTGTGCCGGAGTTCGTGCGCCCTTTGCAGATCTGTTCGCCCTGCTGCTGCAGAGAAACTGCGGACACGATTGCCTTAGTGCCAGAGTGACTCTTCAATCTTCCTTATTGTGCAGAGGGGGAAAGTCCAGAGGTCCAGAGGCGGTCTGACACTTGCCAAAGTAACACAGCCTCAGGTGGAGCTGAGACTGACAGCCATGTGCCCTGTGTGTGCTCTGACCCTGTGCTGAAGCTCAGCAGAGGGAGTGCAAGTTCTTAACCAAATGATGTGATCACTCTCTTGTTTGCTGCTGTAATTGTTTAATGGGCGGCTTCACCATTCTGCCGGTGTAAGAAACAGTGGCTTGGTGCCATTGTAGTTTCCTCTGTGAACTCTCCAGGGGTCGAGGGGTAAGAGCCAAGTTCTGGATTTTTCTTATTTCTGCAGAGCACTGAAATCATCCACTTAAGGCCCTTGTTTCTAAACACGAGGGTCCCTTGTCATTCCTCCCTGTACAGCCCTGTGCGAGGGGGCTGTTTTGGTTGATCTGGCCACCAGCGGCACACACTCACCCAGGGAGACTGGATCTGGGGTGGGCGGGAAGAGAGCCAGTGTGTACGTCAGGATCCTCTCTACTCAAATCGTGAAGGATGCTTTTGTTGTTGCTTAAATGACACTCTCCCAACTTTTTCCTCCTTATGCAATGTTACCTGATTAAAGAAAATAGAGAGAAAACATTCAGACGAGGGGCATTAACGCCTTTGAAACCGCACATCTCACTTCCCCGGCAAATGACTGCCGCTGACGAGAGACATGCGGGCAGGAATTTAATCTGTGAAATCTCTGGTGGTTCTCCCTGCGTCAGGCATGCCAGGCACACTCGAGGCGTTTTCTTGGCAGCTTCGGCCCACGGAGCTGGACGGGCTGACTTAGGCTGTGCCGCAGTCTCCCTGCCATGTTTTAGATGGTTGAGATAAGCCGATAAGCAGAGCTGTGATCTGGGTTTCCCGCCTGGGTTCCCCGCCTCCCTCTGCCCTCAGTCTGGCTGCCTTCTCCTGCTCATCAGCGTTGCGGCTGGTTTAAAGTGCTTCCCCAGGAGGCACCAGATGGCACCGGATGGCCAGAGCCGGGATGCCTGTGCCTGCGAGCACTGTAACCAGAGTCCCGGCTATTTGAGTGCGTCATGCGCCTTATCTCGGTGCATCTTCAGAATGGCCCTGGGATGCCCCCGCGTAACCACCCCCATTTTACAGAGTGGAAGAACTGAGGCTGCAAGGAGTTAAGCAACTTGCCCGAAGCCCCTGAGGCAGGAGGAGGAGGAGGAGGAGGAGGATTGGGGCCCAGGCTCCTCCGAGCTCCTGCGCCCAAACCCGCCATCCTCTTCTGCCCCATGTCTTAACCCGTGACTTCCCCACTTTCCCCTGCAGCTCAAGATCAAGAAGAAGAAGATGGCCAGCGACCAGGAGCAGCTGGCCAGCAAGCTGGACAAGGCCCTGTCCCTCACCAAGCAGGACAAGCTCAAGTCGCCCTTCAAGTTCTCGGACAGTTCCGGGGGGAAGGGGAAGCCAAGCGGGGGCTGCGGCAGGTACCTGACGCCCTATGACAGCCTGCTGGGCAAGGACAGGAAGGCGCTGGCCAAGGGCCTCGGCCTGTCTCTCAAGGCCTCCAGAGAAGGTAAACCCAAAAGGGCCGCCAAAGCCCGGAAGATGGAGGCCGGGTTCAAGGCCAGAGGCCAGCCCAAGTCGGCCCACTCCCCGTTCGCCTCGGAAGTGAGCAGCTACTCCTACAGTAAGTAGCGGACGCCGCACCGCCTCGGGGCCGCTTCTCCTCTCCCTCTTCCCGCCTCTTTCTCTCAGGGCGTCGTCGGTCTGTCTTTTCACCGCTTCCGGGGCTCCAGGCCGGAAGTGGGTTGAGGGCGGGGCGCTTGAAGTGGAAGTGCCTATGATTGGTGGGCGCTGTGCCGGGCGGGCGCCTGTGATTGGTGGGCCCCGTGATCGGCAGGTGGGAGCGGAAGTCCTCTTGGCCTCTCATGCCGTCCTTCCGTTTGTTGGCCGGAAAGCCACCGTGCGGAGGCCTTACGCCACCGAGTTTTCGGCTGCTCGGCCCAGAGCGGCCGCCGGTGACCATAGAGATGACGCGGCCTCCCCTGCCCACAGGCGGCTCTCCGTCGTGGGGCCGAGAGTTAGTGAAGGTGGCGTCCGTGGGGCTCGGGCTCTGCGGGCCGTGTCTATGTGACAGCTCTCCCGGTGGCTACTGGTGGTGTTCCCGAGGGTGGGTCCTGCCGCGGCGGACGCGGGCTGCGCGCCGCTCGGACCGCGGGGCACGCAGCTGTCGAGCCCTCGAGACGTCCCGGCCGGGCGTCCTGGGGGACCCTGGAGCTCCTCCGCGGGACTCGGGGCGTGTGGTTTCCCTGCCCCGGGCAGCCTGGGATCCCCTCACCGCCTCTCCCGGGCTCTGGTTGCCCTGAGCCCCTCCCTGGCCTGTAACGGGGTCTCAGTAAGTATTTGTGGGCGGCACCCCGAATGCCCAGGACGGAGGGCCAGGAGGGCTGCCTGGCTCCTGGCTCGTGTCCGCGGGGTCGGTGCTGGGGGACCCCAGGCCGTGGCTGGGGGGGGGAGCGCTTTTTCGTTGGTGACTGCCCGGATCTGTGGGCCTTGGGCCTTTGACTTGGCTCTGCCTGGCTTATGGAGGGGAGTTTGAATGTCAAGGGCGAGAAATAGCCGCGTTTGATGTTATAACAAAGTGTTCTCTTAAGGAAGGAAAATAAAGGTTTTATGATCTTGGGGTTGGGATGGCATCATTTGCCGCCCAGGGTTGTCAGCTCGAAGTGGGCTCACGTCGGTACAGAGCTGGAGGTGGCACCTGCCACCAGATTAAGCTTCTGCTGTTGTTTTTTAGAAACAGTTGATGTTTCTGGTTGCCCTGGCTCAGGAGGTCGTGGGTCAAGCAGCTCCTCTCTGCCTCCTTTGCTAAGAACACGTGTAGTTGCCATAACTTCTGTGATCCTCCGATTCGGATGTTGTGATGTGAACAGCGCTGCCCAGGCCCCTGGCCACTGTGGGCGAGTTTCAGAGACTTGGAGCTCCGAAGAAAGAGGCAAGGGCTTTGCTCTCTTCTTCTCTGCTCACTTTGGAATAACGAAGAGGGAGTGAGGAAGATTGCTGGTTCTTTGATCTTTCGAGGGAGAGTGGTCCATGAATGTGGCCTGGTTGGTTGCTGGAAGAATCCTCCGTTCCTTCACTTACAAGTGGATGTGGACGGAGCATAGCCCTGGGTTAGAGGTGTAAACTCTGTCCCTGAGGTCTTCTGGTTGCCCTGAGTCGGCGAGTCCACTGCAACAGATGTGTGCACTCAAGAAGCAGTGTTCACGTTCCTGAAACTCTCCTGTCTAGGTGTGAGAAGTGAGTTAACGTTGCACCGAGGAGGTCAGAAGGCCTGTCTGCAACTAGATGTTGGATTTGATATGCAGCTGGCTGTTGAGACAGTTCCTCTCTTTATGTGTTATATTGGCTTTTGTGCAATTTTAGGCAAACGAGTGTATGGTCACTAAAAGGTCAGTGTTTCTTAACAGAGAGCCGCTGTGCCTGCAGGAGGTGGGAGGAGAGAACGCTGCGCCTTGCTTTTTCACTTCAGGTTGTAGGGGTGGGGTGGCCTGCCTGATGGCTTCTTAGGGGAGGCCAAGTTGGTCATCATCACCCATGGGTGTATCCAGTATGGGATGTGGTTTTGGGAGGGACTGGATGGAGCACATGGGAGGGAGAGCTGTGGTGAGGGGATGGGCAGGGGCTCGTCCTTGTCCTTGTCCTACTCAGAGTTGCCAGGCCATCCTGCAACTGGGCTTGCGGTTGGACTGGGAATCACAGATGTTGGAGGAGGCAGCCAGTGCCCCCGCCCCGTGTAGTTTCTCTTGGACTTGGAGATGGCAGGCGCTGCTGGGGCTGTAGCTGCATCCGCTCACGTTCCTTGTGTGGAGAGCAGGTCCCGGATCAAGGGATTATACTCTTTGGCTTCGGAGCCTTTTGTTCCCACGAAATCCTACTTGACAGGCCTCTATGTAAAACGGATGAAAATGGTGTCTGTTTGGGGTGCGGTTGGCAGGGGCCAGAGCTGTGCCCACTGGACACCCCCAGTCCTCAAAGCCGGTCGGCCCTCTCCCAGGAGAGCTTGGAACCCTCGGCCTCGCCTGAGTAAGAAGGCCTGAGACTTGTCGGAGGCCGGCAGCGGGGTGCTGGTAGCTGGTCTCTGAGCCCTGAGTTGTCACGTCATTTGTGTGTCCTTGGTGTAGCTGCTCTCCCTGTGGTCTGTTTCAAACTGCCATCGTGAAGTCGTTGAGCGGGGCCTTGGAAGGAGGTGTGCCGTGGTGTGTCTGCACTCGCCAGCCCAGCACACCACTGGGGTTCCGGGGCAGAAGCGTTTGAACGGAGCCCTTCCCCTCCTGGGCCTTGTCTCTGCCCAGAAGGAGCCCCTGGGCTGGGTGCAGTTCCGTGGGATAGCCGGGACCTCTGTGAGCAGGGGAGAGACCTTCCTGCGAATGAGGCTCCTCTCTCCCCAGGGCCTGCAAAGGCTGTTCACTGAGGGGGCCGTACGGTGGGTGACACTGGCAGCAGCCGGCCTAGAAGGGGCCTTGGTCTAAGCCCACGAACGACGGGCTGTGTGATGCTCGGAGGCCCAGGCTGGAGAGCTGGAGGTGGTGTACCAGCTTGTTCCGTGGCCAGCAGGCCGCTGGACCTCTCTGTTCTGGCACGTACCAGGCTGTTCTCACAGCCTCTGGGATAAGGACAGAAAGACCCCAGCCCTTCCCTCCCCTGCCTCTGCGACTTATCTTTATCGCAAACTGCTTTGACTACAGATACCGACTCAGAGGAAGAGGAAGAATTCCTGAAGGATGAGTGGCCTGCCCAAGGCCCCTCCAGCTCCAAGCTGACATCTTCCATCCTGTGTGGCCTGGTGGCCAAGAGCAGCAAGCCGGCGGGGGGCCCCAAGCTGAGCAAGAGGGGCCTGGCGGCCGCCCGGACTCTGAAAGCCAAGCCGGCTGCCGGCAGGAAGCAGCCGTTTGGCTTGCTGCTTCCCGAGCTCGAGGCCCGCTCCTCCTTCAGCGATTCTTCGGAGGACTCGTTTGACCAAGGTTACTAGCTCCAAACACAAAATACCTTCCGTGTTTTATAGCGCGAGAGTGAGTGCGAGCGAGAGAGCGAGAGCGAGCGAGAGCACAGAGAGATGGCCGTGCTGCGGTGGCCCTCGGGGTGGCCTCGGCCGCGCCATCTCGGTTCTTGGCAGCGTAGCCTGCTATCGGCCTAAGGCTTTTTATCCTTGTTGATCTGTACCTGTATCATTGTGATAATATCACCGGCTAGCTCTTTTTGAGCTTTTATACGGACTGTTTTAGTCTCCACTTTCCTCCACTCTGCCCTCCGCCCCACCCCACGTCTCGCCCCTCTGCCCTGGACCGCAGGCCTGGGCCGGGTGCCCTCGGCAGGGCCTCCCGAGGGACGCTTTGTAAAGGGGGTTCTGTCGTGTGGGCGTGTGACTTGATGTTTGTACCGCGATTTTGGTAATGCCAAGCTTTATTAAACATACCGAGTTCATTTTTAACTAAACCCGTGTGCCTTGTCTCTCTTGCTGTGTCCTTACTAGATGTTAGGTGCCGCTTCCCCGTTGTTCCTCCCCTCCCCCGCTCACCCCAGACGGGAGAGATGGAATAATGCAGTCTGCGCTTTCCTCTATTATTCAAATATCCCTGGGAGCTGTTGGCATGCTTTTCATTTCTCAGGTTTAAAGTCAGCTGCTTTCACCTCCAGCTTCATCCTTTTTTTTTTAAGCTGCTTGTTTGTCTTTTTTTTTTTTCCCCTTAAAGCTCTGTATTGTTACGCAACAGTGGTTTGGAAATATTTACAGACACTTGTTTTCTAACACCTGTTTCTGTTTTGAAGGGCGTGTAGGCAGTGCAGGGTCAAGGCCATTGGCTGTCCCCAGGTTTTCTTGTGAAATTTGACAGTGGGGGCTTATTGCCCTGTCCAGGGGCAAAGCACGGCCCTTTGGAGAGGGCCCTGGCCTGTGGCCTGGTCTGCTCTCAGCTCAGGTCGGGGTCGGCTCAGTGACCCCTGCGAGCATCCTGGTTCTGACGCTCTGGCGTCACAGTTGGACTTCTGAGCTTAGAGGTGTGGGAGCCCACCAGGCCCTCCAGTCACAAATGTCCCGGTTTAGGGTTTGCTCCAGGGATCCCAGAGCCTGGATAGCAGCACCCCACTCAGAGCCCAGGCCCCAATCGCCCCCAGTGAGGCCTGGGCATGTCAGGGCCAGGGCCAGCCTGGGTGGGAACGCTGCCCCGATTCTAGCCGAAATCTTGAGTCCCGGTCTGCCTCTTCCTCGAATACCTCCCTTCCTGATCAGCCAAGATCCATGTTGGGTGACCCAGGAGATGGCGCAGCGGCGGCCCGGTGCCCTCGGCACTGACGTTCTCCTGAGCTCCTGCCCCGCCTGAGCAAATGCAATCTGGGCCGAGGAGAGAGGCCACTAGCTCGCCACGCAGCCTCATTTTCCCAGGCCTCCCCAGCCTGGGCCTCTGTGGATGAGTCTGGCTGGTGCACCACACCCCGCTCCCTGCCCCTCCCCGGGCTGGACCCCCATGCCCCCTTCCTCTTAAAACTAGAGTTCTAGCTTCCAGGTTTTTGAGCTCTCTTGTCCCAGCTCAGACCCCATAGAGAAGCAGGCAGCCCTCAGATCTCTTAGGAAGGAGACATTTGCCCAGAGGGAGCAGGGGCCCCTCAGACCAGGGTGAGACGCAGCAGTGGACCGAGCTCAGATAGCAGGAGTGGAGGGGTGTGGGGAGGTGCCCCCGCTACACAGACCGTTGGTCAGGTCTTAAAAGGGATATTTGGGTAATAGGGCCTTACTGACAGCTGATACTAAAACACCTAATTGGCTTGGCTTTTCTAGTGTGTCTGCTTTCTCCTCCCAGCAGCTTGACCATACCTTCACCCTTGACCCCTACCCATGATGCTTTGAATGTCTGTTTTGGTCTCTTGCATTTGCTCTCACGCTGCACTCTGGACGCAAAGCGAAGGCTGGGAGTAGGGCAGACGGCGCAGCGGGTCACTGAGCTTGGGTCCGAGCCTGGCTCGTTGCTCCGTAGGTAGGCAAAACCCTTTTCTTTGTGTCCCCTCTGCACCTCCCGTCCTCGGGGTTTGCCCCCATCGGCTATGGCAGCAGCGGATCGCTTGGGCATTTATGGATCAGGTTTTGGAAAACCAAACCAAGTTCCAGCAGCCACCCCCACATGCTGAGCCAAGAGTTTTTTGATAAAAACGTTTTTCTGCGTTTCCTTGGGTCTCTTTGTTGGGACTTTTTCTCTGCCTGCCCTTGGCAGGCTCTGTTGCCTCAGGTGTGGACAGCTCCAGAAAGGCTTTCTTGGTCCTGAGACCCCCTTCTGCTCCCCTTGCCCCGCAGACCTGGCCTGAGCAGACCGGCCCCCCCGGGGAGGCAGCCAGGGCAGGCTAGTCGGGCTCGCGGGAGCGGGAGAGGGGGGTCCCGGGAGCCCAAGATAATTGGCGTCTCTTGTGTGCAGAGCACACCTGGTTTTCGGCTTTGGCTGTCCAAACCCTCTTCCATCTCAAGGTGCTGGGTTTGGGCTGCTCCGGGCTTTCTGGGATCTGAAGTCGACCTTCCGGGCAGCCGGAAACCCGGAGCAGCCCTCCTCTGCTGGACCCTGCCGGTGGAGAATCCTTCTGGATGGGAGAGAGTTCTGGAGTCTCCACACCTGAGCAGCCCAGGAAGGATGTTTCTAGAAGGGAAGGCTGGCCACCCCGTCCCGTGCCCCCACCCCAGCCAGCCCCTGCCCGCCACCCTGCTCAAATTGGCCAACCCCGGGGGGGCCTGCGTGGGGGACCCAGGCGCTGTGAAAGTCTGCCTACCCTTAGCCTGCTTTGCCGCTGTGGCCCACTGGGGCGGAGACAGAACCATGTGACGTCCGCACTGTGAATGGATCGCAAGTGTGCACTGCCTGCCGCCTGCCTGCCCCGCCCCGCCGGCCTCCATCCTGCTTCATCCGTCACTCTGCTCTGGGAGCGGGCTCAGTCTCTCCCCCCTTAACCCACCTCCTCTCTCTCTCTGCCTCCTTCCTCTCTCGACGCCCCGCGGGGATTCCTTAAGCTCATCACCGCCTCCCTCGCCAAGGGTCACTCAGATATGTGGGTGGACAGAGAACCTCTGCCCTCACTGGCACCCCCGGGGCCACCCCTTTTGGCTGCTGGTGGCTCTCCAGCCAGCAGGCAGCGTGGGGTGTTGGCAGGAGAACGTGGACTTGGCTGTCCGTCTGCCCTCTCCTCCCCGTGGCCCCCAAACAGGGTCCAGAGGGGAGATGGCTCCCCGTCTCTCCCTCCCCGCTTTGCTTGCTAGACAGGCGTCTCCAGCCTCGCTGGGGCCTGCCCTTGGCCACCGGCGCTCTGTGTAGACAGGTTCCTTCGGGCGGGTGTCCCTCAGTGGCTCCTTGGCCGTGGTGTCTCGGCCAGAGTCGGCCCAGATGCTCTCCTGCCTGCTCGTCCTGGGAGGGTCAGAAGCAAGCTTGTGCTTCCAGTCTCTCGCCTTGGTGGAGGGTGGCGTTCTCCCTGCCCTCTGCCGCTCGGCCCACTTCTGTCCCAGTGGTCTGCGCCAGGCTCAGGCTGCAGGTGCAGGCGGCAGGGCTGCTTCCTGGGGAGAGGCATGGCTCTTTGTCAAGCGGAGAGGCAGGCAGGGGCTTCTTTAGGGTCTCTTTCCATGAGCCCATGGGCGACAAGACGGCCAGCCAGCCTTGGGGCCGAGTCCTGTGCTGCTGCCCCAGTGCCTGACCAGGCCAGTCCCTGGTCTCCTGGTGCAGAGCCGCCTGACCCAGCTGCTCCCCCGGGGTCAGGAAGCACAGGCAGCTTGTGGCTCCCTCAGCGGTGGGGACAGTACAATTTCTTGTTGCAGGACGGGGTGGCCCCGTTTCTGTTGGATCCTCTTTGCGCCTGCAAAGCGCTTTCTCCTACCTACATGTGATCCTGTTTGGACCCCACCCCAAGATGCGTGGGTGGCTGGGACGGCCACCCCGTGCTGCAGATGAGAAAATACGGGCTCAGAGAGGGCCAGGGATTTGCCCTAGGCTTCCCAGCCTGGGTGGGAGTCAACTTTGGACCCCAGAGTCTGCTCAGGGCTTCAACTGTGGGTTCTCCCCCACCCCACCCCCAAAGAGACCAAACTCCACCTTCTCCTGCCACCCCTAGGCCTCCAGCTGGTGAAAGTGCCCCCAGGTGCCTGTGCCCGGAACCCCAGGCTGAGCCCCTTTCCACTCCTCCCTCGCCTCCTCTCTCCTCTCCTCTCCTGCCTCCCTCCTCAGCCTTCATGTTGTACGTTGGGGCGTGTGTGCGCGTGCGTGAGGCCGTGGAGAGCGCTGTCTCCAGTCCTTGTCCGTGTGTCTGTCCCCCTCCCCACAGCACAGGTGCATGTTGGTGTTCCCCGTACGGAAACCCACTCTGATTCCCAAAGCCGCTGTCCACCTCTGGGCTGTTGAGGATGCCCACGGCTTGGGCTCGCTTTGATGGGGGCACTGGGCCGTGGGGGGCCTCGTGGGCTGGTTCTGGATCCACCCGCAGCTGGTGAGGAGTGAGGAGCTAGGCTGGAGCTGTGGCAGCCCCTCTGGTGCTCCGGCTGAGTGGGGGGCGGTGGGGGGCCATCCACCCCAGGCCAAGGCTCTGACTCGCCCCCTGTTTTCTGCACGCCAGATGAGAGCTCCGAGGAGGACGAGGAGGATGAGCTGGAGGAGGAGGAAGAGGCCGGTGGCGGCTATAGGCTGGGGGCCCGGGAGCGGGCCCTGTCGCCAGGCCTGGAGGAGAGCGGGCTGGGTCTGCTGGCCCGCTTTGCAGCCAGCGCCCTCCCCAGCCCCACGGTGGGGCCGGCCCTGTCGGTGGTGCAGCTGGAGGCCAAGCAGAAGGCCCGGAAGAAGGAGGAGCGGCAGAGCCTGATGGGTGAGTACCGGCTGGTGGGCTGCAGAGGCGTGGGTACCACTACCTAGTGCAGGTGAGGACCCTCTGGCTCGGCGAACGATAGGAGCAGTGCTGGGGGCTGGTGGAGCCCTGCCTCGTGGGCCAGCCCCATCCTGAGCATCCAGGGCTGCTGGTAATGTGGGCCTGGCCTGCTGTTCCCCAGGGGGTCTCCAGAGCCCTGCAGAGTGACCGTCACTGTCCATGCTCCCGGCAAACACGGCCTGGCCCCTGTTTCAGGTGCCCGCTGTCGGGCAGTTCTTGGAGGCAGAGAGGCCTCAGCTCAGCACCGCAGGGGCTGGGGGGCCCAAGGGAGGCTGGTGACACCCAGGCTGATGCCTGAGAGAGAACGAGGAGGAGCTGGCCGAGCCTCTGTGGGAGAAACAGGTGCAGGCTGAGGGGACGGGCCTTGCAAAGGAGGCAGGGGAGGCTCTTTGCAGTTGGGGCGTTAGAGTGGGTGCGTTTGGTGAGCTGGGGGGGCCCAGATGGGGCAGGCCTCATGGACCTGCGTTGGGGCCTGGAGGAGGTCGTTGGTGGGGGTGGTGCCAGGGCTGTGTCCTTCTGATGGGCACACGGAGGCCGCAGGCACTGACACTCCAGCGAGAGGCTCACGTCCTGCTGGCCCCGCCTCCTTCCTCTCTGCATCTCCAGTCATATCCCTGCCTTCTTGGGACAGACAGACACCTCCAGACCCTCTCCTGGGCCCATCCCCCTTCTCACCAGGCCAGGTGTCCCCCTGTGGACCCAGCCCACCTGCACTGGGGTTGGCGTTCAAGGCTGCACTGTCCCGCATGTGTTCAGGGCGTGAGCTCACCTGGCCTCAGTGGAGGCCTCGCGTAGCTGCTCCGGCCTCCCTGCTCATCCCCTCGTGCCCTTTGCTGAGCCTCAGGTGCCCATGAGGGCCCTCCTGGCATGTGGCTGGCACAGGGAAGACGGGCCCTGTGGTGCTGCCCTGCCGCCCCCCCGGGCCTCCCCCTGTGCCTCTGGCTTCCCGCACTCTGCAGGCTCCAGGGCGTCCTGCAACCCCATCTCTGGGGCAGCCTCCCTCTCCCTGCACCCACCCCAGCCTCCCGGCCCTGGCCCTGCCTCCTTCCTCTCCCTTCTCCCTCCCTCTCCCTGCCGTGTCCTCCCTCGGGCCTGGCCTTCCCCTGGGCTTGCTCCTCTCCGGTCTTCTTTACATGGAAGCAGCTGGAGAGCTTTTCCTCCATGCTCAAGCTTGATCTGGCTGCTTCTCTGCCTAGAACCCTGGACTGGCTCCCCATTGCCCTCCGGCCAACTTCCACCTGGCTGACCCTCCTCCCTCAGGTGTGCTGACCACACAGTATCGTCCTGGCCACAGTCCCCAGCCCCGCGCCTGATGCACCGGCTTTGCTGCAGCATTCAGGCTTCTGCGCTTGCCCCAGGCGTCCGTTTCATCCAGAGTGTCAGAGGCACTGGCAGAGCGTTCAGATTATCCTCTTTCTCTATTTTTAATGTCTGAGGGGTTTGGCGTGACGCGTCCTTTGTCATTGCTGATATAGATGATTTGTTTCTCCTCTTCTTGATCAGTCTGGCTCGAAGTTATTGCTTTCATTGATTTCTGCTCTTTCTCTCCTTCCTTCTCTTCACTTTGGATGTCATTTCCAACACTTCCCATTTCTTCAGGTGCAAGCTTAGGTCATCAACTTGGGACCTTCTTTTTTTCTAGAGATGTTTACAGCTACGAACCTGTCTCGAAACACTGCTTTACTTGCATCTCACACATTTTTGTTATGTTGTCATATTTTCTTATTATTCAGTTCAAAATTTGAAATATATTTTAATTGGTATTAAATAGTAGTCACTCTAGCTTTCTTGCTTATCTTTTGCATCTTCCTCCATCCATTTACTCTCATTTTACCTTTGTCTTCAGATTTAAAGTCAGTCTTTTGTAGACAGCTTATATTTGGGTCGTTTTTTTTAATCCTTTTTGAAATCTCTGTCTTTCATTGGAGTGTTTAATCTATTAATATTTAATGTAACTATTGCTATGGTTGGATTTGAATCTACCCTTTTTATAAAGTAACAGCTTTGCTGAGACATAATTTCCACACCGTAAAGTTCACCCCTTTAGAGTATATAATTAGGTGGTTTTTGTTGTCTTCACCGAGTTGTGCAACCATCATCACTGTCTCATTTCAGAGCATTTTCTTCACCCCGGAAAGTAACCCGATACCCGTTCCCTTGAAGCCCAGCCCTAGGCAACCACCACTTTCTGTCTCTTGGGATCTCCCTCTTCCGGACGGTTCATGCCAGTGAAATCCATACACTGTGGCCTTTTGTGTCTGGCTTCCTTCACTTAGTGTAATTGTTTGGAGGTTCCTCCGTGTTGTAACGTGTCTCCTTACTTCATTCCTTTTTGTTTAAATAGACCTGTTGTTTAGAGCAGTTTTAGGTTCACAGCAAAGTGGAGAGGAAGATGCAGAGATTTCCCGTATACTCACTGCCCCCGCACGTCCATAGCCCCCCATCAGCAGCAGTCCCCACCGAGTGGTGCCTTTGTTATAGTTGGTGAACCTACACTGACACATCCTTATCGCCCAGATCCATTGTTTACCTTAGGGTTTGCTCTTGGTGTTGGACATTCTGTGGGTTTGGGCAAATGTATAATGGTGTGTGTCCACCATCTCAGCATCATCCAGAGTAGTTTCACTGCCCTGAAAGTCCCCTGTGCCCACCTGTTCATCTCCCTGCCCCCAACCCCTGGCAACCACGAATCGTTTACTGTCTCCACAGTTGTGCTTTTTCCAGAATGTCATAGAGCTGGAATCACACAGGATGTCGCCTTTCCAGATTGGCTCCTTTCACTTAGTCATATGCATGTAAGGTTCCTCCGTGTCTTTTCATGGCTCGATAGCTCATTTCTTTTTAGGGCTGAGTAATATTCCACTGTCTGCATGGACTGCAATTCATTTATCCATTCATCTACTTTAGGACACTGAGGCCATCTTGTTTTGGCAGTTGGCAGTTTTGGCAGTTTCCAGGTTTTGGCAGTTTTGACTAAAGCCACCATCAACATCTGTGCACAGGTTTTTGTGTGGACACAAGTTTTCAGCTCCTCTGAGTAAATACCAGGGAGGGCGATGGCTGGGTCATATGGTAAGAGTGTACTTCGTTTTGTAAGAAACCGCCAAACTGCCTTCCAAAGTGGCTGTGCCATTTTGCATCCCCACCAGCAGCCAATGAGAATTCCTGTTCCTCCACATCCCCGCCAGCATTTGGTGTTAGTGTTTGGACGTTAACCATTCTCAGGAGTGTGTAGTAGTATTTCACTGTGGTTGTAATTTGCATTTCCCTAATGGCATATGATGTGGAGCGTCTTTTCATCTGCCTGTTTGCCATCTGTATATCTTCTTTGATAAAGTGTCTGTTAAGGTTTTAGGCTCATTTTCCAATCGGATTATTTATTTTCCTAACGTTGTTTTAATTATATATTTTAGGTAACGGTCCTTTATCAGATGTGTCTTTTCAAAATATTTTCTCCCATTCTATGGCTTGTTTTTTTATTCTCTTGAACGTGTCTTTCACAAAGCAGGAATTTTTTATTTTAATGAAGTCCAGCTTATCAGTTCTTTCTTTCATGGATGACGCCTTTGGTGTCTTGTCTCAGATTTCACTGCCAAACCCAACCAAGTTCATCTAGATTTTCTTCAATGTAGCTAGGAGTTTTATAGTTTTGCATTTTACATTCAGGCCTGTGATCCATTTCGAGTTAATTTTTGTGAAGAGTGTAAGATCTGTTTCTGGATTCTTTTTTTTTGTTTTGCATGTGGATGTCCAATGGTTTTAGCACTATTTGTTGAAAAGACTGTCTTTTCTCTGTTGTATTGGCTTTACTGCTTTGTCGAAGGTCAATTGACTAAATTTATGGGAGTCTATTTCTAGACTCTCTTTGGTTCCATTGATCTATTTGTCTCTTCTTTTGCCCATACCTCACTCTCTTAACTCCTGTAGCTTTGTTGTAAGTCTTGAACTCAGGTGCTGCCCTTCTTCTGACTCTGTTCTTCTCCCTTGGTACTGAGTTGACTATTCTGTCTTTCGCCTGTCCGTGTAAACTTTATAGTTAGCATGTTAACATCTGCAAAATAACGGGCTGGGATTTTGATTGGGATTGCATCAAATCTCTAGATCAAGTTGGGAGGAATTGACCTCTTGACAATATCGTCTTCCTGTCCATGAACATGGAACATCTTCGATTTCTTTCAACAATTTTGTAGTTTTTCCTTGTATAGATCTTGTACATATTTTGTTACATTCAATCTAAGTATTTAATTTTCCAGACTGCTAATGTAAATGGTATTGTGTGTTTAATTTCAAATTCCAACTTGTTCATTGCTAATAGGTAGGAAAGTGACTGACTTTTGTGTATTAATCTTGTATTATGCAACCTTGCTATAATCACGTCTTAGTTCCAGGAGATTTTTTTTTTGGCAGTTTTTTTTTCTTTTTTGATAATCATGTCATCTGTGAACAAAGTTTTATTTTTTCCTTCTCCAATCAGTGTACCTTTTATTTCCTTTTCTTGTCTTCTTGCATTAGCTAGGACTTCCAGTGTGATGTTGAAAAGCATCGATGAGAGGGGGTGCCCTTGCCTTGTTCCTGATCTAAGTTTCTCACGTATTCTCACAAGTATGATGTTGGCTGTAGGTTTTTTGCAGATATTCTTTATAAAGTTGGGGAAGTTCCCCCCTCTATTCCCGGTTTAGTGAGAGTTTTCATCATGAATGGATATTGGATTTCGTCAAATGCTTTTTCTGCATCTATTGCTGTGATCATGTGGTTTTTCTTCTTTAGCCTGTGGGTTACATTAATTGGTTTTTGAATGTCAAGCCAGCCTTGCATACCTGAGATAAATCCCACTTGGTTGTGGTTCTGTAGTTCTTTTGTTTTGCATGTGGATGTCCAATGGTTTTAGCACTATTTGTTGAAAAGACTGTCTTTTCTCTGTTGTATTGGCTTTACTCCTTTGTCGAAGGTCAATTGACTATATTTATGGGAGTCTATTTCTAGACTCTCTTTGGTTCCATTTTTAGTTTTTTTGGTTCCATTTTTGGTTCATTGTTGGGTTTGATTTGCTAATGTTTTGTTGAAGATTTTTGCATCTGTGTTCGTGAGAGATACTGTTCTCTAGTTTTCTTTTCTTGGAGTGTCTTTGTCTGGTTTTGGTTTTAGGGTAATGCTGGCCTCATCGAATGACTTAGAAAGTATTATCTCTTCTTCTGTCTTTTGAAACAGATTGTAGAGGATTAGGATAATTTCTTCCTTAAAATATTTGGTCAAATTCACCAGTGAACTCACCTAGGCCTGGCACTTTCTGTTTTAGAAGGTTATTAATTATTGATTTAGATATAGGCTCTTTCAGATTGTCTATTTTTTCTCGCATGACTTTGTTCCTTTTTATGGCTAAATAATATTCCATTTTATGGGTTTACCACATAGTATCTACTTTTTTTGTTTTTTTTTTCGTGCTTTGGGGCTATCATGAATGATGCTGCTGTGAGCTTTCATGTACACGTTTTTGTGTGGACATGTTTTCAGTTCTCCTGGGTACAAATCTAGGAGTAAAATTGCTGGGTCATTTGCAAACTTTATGTATAACTTTTTAAGGAACTGCCAGGCTTTTCCAAAGTGGGCTGCACTGTTTTATATTCCCACCAGCAGTGTATAAGGGTTCCAATTTCTCCACATCCTCGCCAATACTTGTGATCTTTTTCATGATAGCCATCCTAGTGGGTATGCAGTGGTATCTATCTCATTATGGTTTTGATTTACATTTCTTTAATAACAAATGACGTTGAGCATCCTTTCGTATGCTTAGAATTCATTTGTATGCCGTTTTAGGAGAACTGTCTATTTAAATCCTTTATGCATTTTTTTAATTGGGTTATTTGTCTTTTTGTTGTTGAGTGAGAGTTCTTTATGTGTTTTGGCTATAACTTTCTTATCAGATTCATGGTTTGCAAGTATTTTCTCCCATTCTGGAGTTGTCTCTTCTCTTTCTTGATAGTATTGTTTGAAACAAAAGTTTTAAATTTTGATGAAGTCCAATTTATCTATTTCTTCTGAAAGGTTGGCACCTGAGCTAACAACTGTTGCCAATCTTCTTTTTTTCCCCCCTCTTTCTGCTCTTTCTCCCCAAATCCCCCCAGTACATAGTTGTATATTCTAGTTGTGGGTCCTTCTAGTTGTGGCATGTGGGATACCGCCTCAGTGTGACCTGACGAGTGGTGCCATGTCTGCACCCAGGATCCAAACCAGCAAAACCCTGGGCCGCCGTAATGGAGCACGCAAACTTAACCACTCGGCCATGGGGCTGGCCCCTCTCCTAAGAGTTTTATAGTTTGGGACTTTTTTAGGTCTATGACCCATTTTGAGTTAGTTTTTCTGTATGGTGTGGTGTGTTTTCCATGTGGAGATCCAGTTGTCCCAGTATCATGTTGAAAGTCTGTTCTTTCCCCATTGAATGCTTTTGGTGCCCTTGTGAAAAATCAATTGAACGCAAATATGAAGGATTATTTCTGGACCCTCAGATCTATTCCATTGATCTATTTGTCTCTTCTTACGCCACTACCACATTGTCTTGATTACGATAGGAATTATCATAGGAAGCTTTGAAAATGGGAAGTACGAGTCCGCCATCTTTGTTCTTTTTCAAGATGGGCTTGGTGCTTCAGAGTCCCTTCCGTTTCCATGTGGATTTTAGGATCAGCTTGTCAGTTTCTGCAAAAAAGCCAACTGGGATTCTGGCAGGAATTATGTTGAACTGGTAGATCATATTGGGGAGTATTGGCATCTTATAACAATCTAAGTTTTTCAATCCATGATCATGGGATATCTTTCCATTTATTTGGGTCTTTAATTTCTTTCAACACTGTTGTAGCTTTCACTGTCCAAGTCTTGCACTTCTTTTGTTAAATTTACTCCTAAGTATTTTTTTTTTTATGCTATTGTAAATGGAATTCTCTTCTTTTTATTTTTGGAGTGTTCATTGCCAGTATATAGAAATACAGTTGATTTTTGTATGTTTATCTTGTATCCTGCAACCTTGCTGAACTCGTTTATTAGTTCTAATAGGTTTTGGTAAATTCTTAGGATTTTCTGTAATGCAAGGTCATGTCATCTGCAAATAGAGATAGTTTTACTTATTCCTTTCCAATGTGTATACGTTTTATTTCTTTTTCTTGCCTCGTTACCCTGACTAACCCCTCCCATACAATGTTGAGTAGAAGTGGTAAGAACAGATATCCTTGTCTTCTGATCTTAGGGAGAAAACATTCATTCTTTGACCATTAAGTGTGATATTAGTCGTCATCATACTGCTCATGGATGTCCTCTGTCAGGTTGAGGAAGTTCCTTCTATTTCTAGTTCGTTGACTGATTTTATCATGAAAGGGGTTAGATTTTGTCAGTTATTTTTTATGTACCTGTTGAGGGGTTCGTTTGGTTTTTGTCCTTTATTCTATTAATATGGTGTGTTAACATTGACTTTCCTGTATGTTGAACCAACCTTGCCCTCCTGGAATAAATCCCACTTGGTCGTGGTGTATAATCTTATGTATTTCTGGAATATATTCGCGTATGTTTATAATCGTTATGTCTTCCTGATAGAGTGACCATTTTATCATTTTAAAATGTCCTTCTTTGTCACTAGTAACAATTTTTGTCTTGAAGTCTCTCTTGTCTGATGTTAGGATAGCCCCTCCAGCTGTCTTTTGGTTACTATTTACAGGTGTATCTTTCTCATCCTTTGACTTTCACCTGTTTGTGTCTAGCTCTTTTGTTTGTCCTTTTTTGTCTGTTGTTTTCTTCCTCTGCGTCTCCTTTACTGCCTTAGTTCCTTGGGAGGAGGCAGGAGCACAGGATGCTTTCTCCAACTCTGTCTTACCCCTGTAGCTCCAGTCTGCCCCTTGCAAGCGTGTGTCTACTCTCCAGTACTCCCGCCCTGTGTGGTACACCTGCATTGTTTATGTGCGTCTAGGTTTTCTGGGGGTCTCCTGCAGGGGGGTTGTCATCAGGTGGGGTCTCATTCCGTAATACCCAGCAGCAGAATTCCCCAGGCTGTGTTTTATGGCCTGCACCCTAATCAGCCATGAAAGCCCCCAGCTGCCTCCCTGTGCAGCGGGAAGTCTGTTAACAAAAGATTAGCTAATGGGATCATTAAGCTTTGCAAATGGCTCCTTCCTCCCCTCACTCTGGTCCCTGTTACTGTGGCTGCATCTGTTGCGGCTATGGGGCCTGCCCTCCCACAGGAGCCCTCGTGGGCAGGCTGCCGGCTGCCGAGGGGTCAGGAGGCCTGGGGTTCATCCTGGCTTCTCGGCTCATGTGCTGTAGGATCCAGGGCAAGCCTTCCTCTGGGGTGGTCAACCCATGGGGAGACGTGGACGGGAACCCTGCAATGGGATATGTGCATGTGGTGATGGGGGTGTGCACAGAGGACTCCCCAGGGTGCTGAGCGGGTCTTCTCAGAAAGAAGGCTGCAGTTTTCCAGGTAGGGGTCCGGGGAGAGGTGGTGCTCTGGGCAGAGGGACCCGCAGAAACAGGCCTGGAGCTCTGACAGGTCAGAGGACAGCCGGGGGTTGGTGAGAGGTTGTGTGTTCAAGGAGCCCAGGAGCTGGGCCCTGAGACCCAGGGCTGGCCTGTAACTGAGGGAAGCTGGCCCCTTGGCTGTGGGAAGGGGCGGCCTCGGGTAGGAGGGGCTGGGCCCCCGGGCTGTGGGTTCTGGTGGGGCCTCTGCAAAGGGGAGTGGGTGCCAGGGACGGCCCAGCTCTGAGAAGTGGCCCCAGGCAGGGGAACAGGGCCCCCGCTGCGCTCGGGGCTTTCACATGGGCTTTCCCCACCGGCCTCCCATGGCGATGCCTGCTCTGCAGGTGCGGGGCCTTCCCCAGCTGCCTGCCCTGGCTTCTGGGCTCCCCATGGGCACACGGGAGGCAGTGGGGAAGCTCGCATGGCCCAGGCAGGAGTCTGCACATCCTCAGAGGGTGCCTTTGGGGTGAGGGGTTCGGAGCAGGGTCTGGGCAGCCACGGGGGTTCGGGACAGGAGTGGAGCCAGCAGGACCTGCCACTCACAGGCCTGTGGCCAGGTGAGTCCTCCCTGGGCCTCAGGTTCCTCCCCTGGACACGGGGAGCAGCCTCCCGTGGCAGAGAGGGCCCTTGCAGGAGGAACGAGTCTGTAGCCTTTCTGCTCGTGGCCAGGGTGGCTGGCTGGGTGGGAAGTGGGGTCCCGGAGCCCCTGCCCACAGCCCCCTCCCTCACCCCACGTTCAGGCACGGAGTTCGAGTACACCGACTCGGAGAGTGAGGTCAAGGTGCGGAAGCGGTCACCTGCCGGCCTGCTGCGGCCCAAGAAGGGACCGGGGGAGCCGGGCCCCTCCCTGGCTGCGCCCGCGCCCGGCACCCGGGGCCCCGGCCCCACCAGCCCCGACAAGGCCAAGCTGGTGGCAGAGAAGGGGCGCAAGGCTCGCAAGCTACGCGGCCCCAAGGAGCCCGGCTTCGAGGCAGGGCCCGAGGCCAGCGACGACGACCTGTGGACGCGGAGGCGCAGCGAGCGCATCTTCCTGCACGACGCCGCGGCCCCGGCGCCCAGCAGCGCAGCGCCCGTGGTCACCAAGCCCAGCCGCTGTGGCAAGGGCGGCCCGCTGAGCCCGCGCAAGGACGCCGGCCGCGCCAAGGACAGGAAGGACCCCAGGAAGGTAGGGCTTGGCGCACAGGTGGGGGCAGTGGGAAGGGCCCCGAGTGCCAGGCCCTGCCCCTCCCAGCCTTAGGGGGCGGCCTCACTGTCTGCCATGGACCCTTTGCCCCCCATCTCAGAGTAGCGTGCTAAACCGTGAGTGAATGCATGAGTCCAAGGGAAACAGGGATTCTGCAAGCCCCGTCTGTGCTGCGGCCTCTGCATGCCCCTCGTGAGTGTCCTTGTCCCCAGCAGCGGGTCTGGTAATGCCGTCATCCTAAAGCGATGAGCTTAAACGGGATTTCAAGGCCTCTGTTGACTGTTATGCGCTACACGGCAGTGATTTCGGTTGGTGGCAAAGTCTCAGACACTGTTGGTCCTGCTGTGGTTGGTGGCCTCCACTCACACCTGAAGGAAACCTCATTTCTTCAGATGTTAGTGAAAATAGAGATGGGATTTATTTATTCCCATCCAAGTTCACAGATTCCCTAAATTCTCTCTGTGGACACCCCAGGTTGAGAACACTTGCTTTTCAAGAACTTTATGATGATTAGATCTATTATCCTTTTTGCTTTGGCTGCTAGGAAGCTAATGGCTGGTGGTTCCCCCTTTAGGTGGTTAGAGAACTTAGAGCTCTTGACAGTTGTCTGTGACTCAGGCCTCGCGTCCTAATGTCCCTGATATCCTGATGGAGGATGACCCTCAAATAACAGTGACATTCTAGAGAAAGTCCCAAAAAGGGATGGGACTCGGCGTTGGTTTCCTAATAACAGGAAATAGTGAGGAAGGGGCCGCATTGAGTGTCCTCCACAAGCACCTTGATCTGTGCTCGCCTCTTGTTTCCTCATGGCTGTGGCTGTCTCAGAGTTTTCAGGGTCCAGGAGAGGCCCTGTTGGAATAATACATAATGATGATGGCAGCCGTGCCGGGTGACCCAGGGTAGGGCCCAGGAGTGTGCTGACCGCTTGACCGCCTTCACCTCTTTATTGATAAAGGAAAACTCATTTCCTCTACTCACCGCCCTTCGACACTAAGTACCTGGAGTTGGCGCAGACCCCACGGGTTAGGGGCTCAGTCCCACAAAACTGCGCCCCCCGCCCCCCGCAGCTTCAGATGCCAGTCGCAAGTCCCAGTGTCACCTGTGCTTCTGACCGACTGGCTGTAAGTCAGCGCTTTTCTTGACCTCCGCCTGAGCTTGGATCATTCCCCAGAAGGACTCCTGGCACTCGGAAAACATGCGCCTCCCTGCTGCTGTTGGTTGTGAAGGCCCCGACGCAGGGGCAGGCGTGGAGGAGATGCACAGGCCAGGGGGCGCACGGGGCTGCCAGCACCCCGCTGTGGTCAGACCCCGTCATGTGGGGGTTTTTATGGAGGTTTCATCCCGTTGGCGTGATCGATTGTTAACTCAGTCTTCAGCACCTCTCCCCTCCCTCCCTGGGGATGGGGTGTGCGGCTGGAAATTCCAGACTTCCAGTTGGGGCTCGGCTTCCTGGGGACCAGCTCACCCTGAAGCTGTCTATCAGGGGCTCACCGAGGGTGGCCCCCCTTAGAGCGGAAGACGCCCCCGTGACCCAGGACGTTCCAAGGGATTTTGAGCCCCGCACCAGGCACGGGGCAGAGGCCACATGGAGACTTCCTCCTGCCCCGATCGAGCGCTCACGGAGCCACGTGAGGCAGGTCCTCGCGCCAACCACGTTGCCCAGGGGCCCTGTGCCTGCAGCAGGTCATGGCACGCATGCTCAATCTGGGCTGAGCTTTGAACACTGGGGGTCCTGCACCAGAGCTGGGGCCCTAACCACGTGCCCACACGGTCTCTCTGGGCCTGTCCCAAGGTGGTGCCTTCTGGTGGGGAGAGGCCCAGGGGCTCACCCAATCCCGGCCTCCTGATGAGACAGTGAGAGACCGGAACAGAGCAGGATAATGGTCGGCGCGGGGAGAAGTCAGACGCCCAGCAGACCCCCGAGGAGCCGTGGTTCCCACTTGTGAGATGCGCTTTGTACCCTGCTTTTTAGACTCAGCTTTACAGCTTGTGCATTCCCACATATGGTGTGCTTCTGTTTCACTTTTCTTAATCAATATTTCTAAATGGCTGGGTGACACCCTGCCCTCTGGCTGTCCCTGGTTTCCGTCGTCTGCCGCCATCAGCCATGCTGGCCGTCGGTGGTTTGGTTGACGATGGTATTTTGCCGTCGTAATTACCACGGCAGTGACCATCTCTATTCTGTGTGCCGACTTGTCACGTTTGAGGTTCTTTTCTTATTTAAAAAAGAAATAAGCTCCCCAGAAATGGGCTTTCTGGTCAGCGGGAAAGAGGCAGTCACGTTTGCTCCGATCGTAACAGTGCCCTGGGCCGTGGAGAGAGACCCACTCGGAACTGCTTTTGCTGCCGTTCTTTCCCCAAGCGTCCAGCTGCAGAGACGGGCCCCGTCACATGAGCTGTCCGTTAACAACAGACGTTAGGGGAAGGGAAACGGGCCCAGGTTAGAAACGTTCCTTCAGCCCGCAGTGCCTTCTGACTTCGGAGACGTGACCAGGCCTACAACAGGCATGAGAAACGGGACCATAGAATGTCCGTGTGTGTGTTAGTCATATGCTTTTTACCCAAACGGGGATTAAACTGGATACCTTTTATCCCCGTAACATTTCCCATCTTGTCCCTTTTAATGCTGTTGACTTTGAATGTCGCGCATCCGATGCAGAAGCTGTGACTTCCGTAGGCTTGGTAACATGTGCCCGGCACTAGCTTTTTCTATTTCCTTCACCTCCTCTGGGCTCTTGACTTGGTCGTTCTGTAGTAGGAATGTCTCTTTTCAAAAGCCTGGCATCGCCCCCCGCCCCGCCCCCCGCCGCCCCTCCGGATGAGGCTGGGTGTGCTAGGAGCCTGCCATTGGCACACAGTTGTCCTCCCGCTCGCCCACGCCATGGCCTCTTCCTCGGAGCAGGACTCTTGGCTCTGTGCTGAAGCTTGGAACCACGTCTGTCTGGGCTCCGGCCTTCCCGTGACAGGTGGCTGGCCATCCAGGTGTTTCCGAGTCCTTGCTTTGATGAATGAAGCCGGCCACGGTGCAGTGCCCTGGACCGTTTCTGCCCCAGCTGGGAGGGGGCGCCCCGTTCCACCACGCCGGGGGGCTGTGGGCTGGGCTGGAGGGGCGCCCCCCGCTGCTGGGGCCGGTGGAAAGTGATGCAGGCCTCCCGGAGCCCCCCTGGCAGCAGCCAACTGGTCTTAAGAGCTACTCCCATAAATGTGTCCTTAGATCTAATAGGGACTGTTGGTTTTTGTGGCATCATTTGAAAGAGCAGAAAAATGGAGGCAGCCCACGCGTCCAGCGTTAGAGGAGTGGCGAAAGGAAGTGCAGTTCCCCACGCCCGGCACGTTGGACAGCCGTTAAAAATAAAAGATGCGCTGCCTCCCTCTGTGCGTATCAGACATACTGGGGGGAAAAAGTTGCGAAGCAGGACTTTTGGTAAATTCCCATCTGTGTTAAAAAAAAATACCGTGTGCGCACGGATGTGTCTGCATAGGCTTCATGTTTACAGGCTTGTAGGTGCTTGTAGAAAGTTCTGGAGGCTACACCACCCTGTTACTGTGGCTTTGGTTACCTCTGTACAGTTGGTAGGATCGTTGGAGAGGAACTTGCATGTAAACACACTTGGGTGTTTCTTTCTTTTCTTTTTAACGAGTAATATATAGAAGTAATAAAACAGCTCAGATTGAAACCAGAAACGCTGGGGGGGGAGGCAGGGTTTCGCTCTCTCGGGAGGGTGAGTGGTTGGGGAGGCCGGGCCAGCCCTGCCCCCTGAGGGCTCCGCTCTGTTGCTTCCCCCCCAGAAGAAGAAGGGGAAGGAGGCGGGGTCCGGAGCTGCGCTGCCCCCGCCCCGCGCCCCCGCCCTGCCGCCCGAGGCCCGGGGCCCTCACGCCAGCTCCCCGGCCGCCGCCAAGAGGAGCAAGGCCAAGGCCAAGGGGAAGGAGGTGAAGAAGGAGGTGAGGCTGGGCGGCGTTCTTTGCTCGGTTGACAGCGGGGCGCATGCCTGGTGTGCCCGCCCTCCACAGCGGCTGGGTTTCCCCAGGTCCATTGTGTGAGCTGGATGGGCTGCCTCAGCAGGTGTGGGCCCCGGCTGGGGGGTTCTGGGTCCATCTCATCCTCCCTGTGGCCTGTGCACACGTGGCAGACTCCCCGGCAGCCCCTGCCCCCGAGTTTCCAGGGAGGGTCGTAGCTGGGCAGGACTCTGATGGCAGGTCCTAAACTGTTGGTCTGCCCCGCTCTGTCCCCAGAACCGGGGGAAGGGAGGAGCTGTGAGCAAGCTGATGGAGAGCATGGCTGCCGAGGAGGACTTCGAACCCAACCAGGACTCGAGCTTCTCTGAGGATGAGCACTTGCCACGCGGTGGGGCTGTGGAGCGGCCGCTAACTCCGGGTGAGTGCTTGCAATGCTGTGTTGCCCTGGGCCTGGAATATGGGGGCCAGGAGGTTCCCCTGGGGAAGTTACCAGGGCTGGGAGTCTGGCGCTCCGAGGGGAGATTGAGGGTGTAGATTGGGTGGGGCAGGTGGGGACAAGAGGAGGAGCCGGGCCAGCCCTAAGGAACTTGGTGCCCTCTCTGGGGGTGTAGAGTCCGCAGTTGCTGAGGGACCAGCCGCCACTCAGTGGCGATGGTGAATGGCAGTAAGTATCTGTGCCTCCGTTGTCTGCGGCGGGGCCGGGCTGCCCCCAGCTGGGCTCCCACGATAATGGGATGCGGGGGCGACGAAGGGCCTTGGGGCAGAGCGAGTCACATGTCGTGCCCGACATGGAGAGGTGGGAAGTCCGCTCTGCCCACAGGGAGGCCATGGCAAGGGTGTGGGCGCAGGCAGGAAAGAAGTGCACTGGTGGTTCCGTCCATGTCCCCCTGACGCATGGTCACAACAGGGTGGGGCCGGGCTGGAGGTCCCGCAAAAGGAAGAGCAGGCTCAGGAGGCCGCAGAAGCCTGGAGGAGACCTGAGGAGGGCCTGGCATGGGGCTGCTGGGAGGGGAGGCTTAAGCCAAGGGGCGAGGCCGCCTGGGGCTGACGACTAAGGATGGGGAGATGGGGTGCTGGGAGCAGTGATCGTTGCCCTGTCGGGATGTTTGCCCGTTGGGGCCTGAGTTCCAGAACAAACATCCTTCCAGGTGGAGAAAAAGCCAATGCAAACCCCCAGAGGTTTGGTCGAATGGGCCGATGACCCAGAACCTCATGCACGGGTTCGGGGGGCGGGGGTGTGGGGGGCCCATGCAGGCTGTCACCCCTGGTTCACACCCACTCGGGGTCTTTTCAGGCGCCTGGGGCTAGGAGGGGAGGGGCTGCACATGGCCCCCGCCATGTGCACACTGGTGCGTGCATGCACATCCCCGCACAAGGCTCATCTGTGCGGGCACGTAGGTGTGCACACATGGACACACACATGCCCCGCAGGCCCCCCCAGGCACCCCAGGCCTTATGCTCTGAGAGGGATGAGTCGAGGTTGACCAGGCGGGCCTGAGGGGAGGGAGGGAGGTTATCCCGGGGCCTCACTGCCTGCCCTCCTGTAGCTCCACGCTCCTGCATCATCGACAAGGATGAGCTGAAAGACGGCTTGCGTGTGCTCATCCCCATGGATGACAAGCTGCTGTACGCCGGGCACGTGCAGACAGTGCACTCGCCAGACATGTGAGTCAGGGGCCGGGGGGCCAGCCAGGGGCAGCACCCGGCTCAGAGCCTGAGGAACCTCACCCAGTCCTGCATCCAGGGTGCCTTGCTGGGTCTCTGTGGGCAGGTTGCTTCCCCTCTCTGAGCTGCAGCTTCCCTTCCATAGAACCAGGCAAATGGTGCCGACCTCGCAGGGGTGTTGGAGGGCTCAGAAGACACTGGGAGGACAGTATGCTCAGGGTGTGCCAGGATGGACATGGCTGGCCCCAAGTGGCAGGGGGCTCAGCAGGAAGAAGTGTGAGAGACCGTGCTGGCCTCTCTTGGATTTGCAACTCCTAGTTGTACAGATGAGGGAACTGAGACCCAGAAGGGGAGAGATACAGCAAGTCAGCAAACTCTCAGGCTCTGATGTCACGTCTCCGTGGTCTGGGAGGCAGAGCTCGTGCTGGTGGGGCTTGGATTCTTGGCGTAGGGGTCCCTGTTGGGCAGTCGCCAATTGTCACCTCACACCACCCCTGCCCTGGCCTTGCAGCTACCGTGTGGTGGTGGAGGGAGAACGTGGGAACCGGCCCCACATCTACTGCCTGGAGCAGCTGCTGCAGGAGGCGGTGAGCGGGAGAGGAGGCAGGCTGCTGGGGGCTGGGGGGCCGGGGCTGTGCCTGGTCACCACCTGGCGCTCAATCCTTCGCCTTCTCAGATCATTGACGTGAGGCCAGCCTCCACTCGCTTCTTGCCACAAGGGACCAGGATCGCGGCCTACTGGAGCCAGCAGTACCGTTGCCTCTACCCGGGCACTGTGGTCCGAGGTGAGATGCTCCCACACCCCCCTCCTCCCCGGCGCCCCCGTTTCCTAATGTATCAGTATGGATTCGTGGGGTTGAAACCCAATTCTAACTGGCCCAAGATGAAGGATTTCATCGGCTCGTGTAACTGGAACCACATAGGGCCTTTGGGCTTGGTTGACCTCTGCACTGTTTGCATGGTGGCATCAGGACCTGGGGCCGCAGTGCCTGTCAGCACTGCTCTCGTCTGTGCTGGCTTCACACCCAGCTCCTTGGGGACTCTGTTTCACCATCTTAACAAATCCTATCATCAGAGAACTGGCTTTTCCCATGTAAGTCCTAGGATGGAATCCTACTCACCTGGCCTGGGTTGTGTGGATTTCACGGACCCCACTGCTGTGAGGCTGAGTGACTGGGCCTGGGTTGTGTGCTTGTCCCTGAAGCTGATGCGTGAGGTCAGCTTCCTAATTTTACACATGGCCTGAGAGAGGTGGGATGTTGTTAGTAGAATAAGAGACTGGAAGCTGAGCAGACAAAAATAACAGGTACCTCAGAAGACATAGATATGGATGTCAGACAGACAAAAGTGGCAGATGCTCAAATGGTGCACCCCTTAGCTATTGCAAAACCAGCGCATCCAGGAGATGGGGATGTGGATGTTCGTTGCATCCAAAAAAAAAAAAAAAGTCACATAACAGTCCACCCCTTGTCCACCTAACATCCATACATATCCAGAAGATGGGAGCAGGGACGCTGGGCAAGAATATGGTGAAAATATGGTGAAAATTCGTCCTGATTCTGGTCTCCCAGAGCTTTCTGTCCCCTGAATCATGATGGGCTAGCTGCTTTCCAGGCCTGCTGCGTGGGTGTCGTTGCCCTTGGGACTTGCCTGTGCCATCATTCGCAGAATTCTGTCTCTCTCCTGTGTTGGACTCGTGTCTTTCTCTTCCTTGTCTCATTCCCTCATTGTCGTTGAGGATCTTTCCAAAGCTTTCTGAGAAAGGGCCGGGGGAGGTAAATTCCTCAAGTATGTGTGTGCCTGAAATCTCTGTTCTGTTCTATTCCTTAGAGATAGTTGAGCTGGGTATAAATTCTAGGCTGGAAATAATTTTCCCCCATCATTTCAGTTCCTGTATTGTCTTCTTCATTTCTGATTGGTTCTTTTTTATATTTTCCCATTCTTTGTTGAAGTTCTCACTGAGTTCATCCATCCTTCTCCCATGATCAGTGAACATCCTTATGACTTTTTGTTTGAACTGGTTGTTAGGTAGATTGTTTATTTCTGTTTCGTTTAGTTCTTTTTCTGAGCTTTTGTCCTGTTCTCTTACTTGGAACGTATTCCTTTGTCTCCTCATTTTGCCTCTTTTTCTGTGCTTTTATCTATGTATTAGGTAGATTAGCTGTATCTCCCCATCTTGGAGAGGTGGCCTTGTGTAAGAAACGCCTTGTGAGGCTCAGTATGTGCTTCCCTCTCATCATGAGTTCTAAATGTTCCAGCAATGTGGCCTGTATGGGCTACGTGTGTCCTTCTGTTGTGGCAGGGTTGCTCTTGCTGCAGGTGCCCAGGGAGCCTAGGCTGTCCCCCTGGCTGGCTGGTTGTAATGCTCAGCTGCGTGTGGCTGCTATGGTCCCTTCAGTCACTTTGTCAGGCATGAGGAGCCCCAGCACAGTTGGCTGCAAGGTCTAATAGCACATTCCTGTTACAGTTTTTCTGATAAGTGAGTAGGCCCCCAGCATGGCTGGTTGCTAGGTTCAGGGGCTTACAATTGCTGTAGGCCTCCAGCCTGCAAGGCTCTTATCAGGTCTCTCAGGATTGCAGCTGAATGGAGCTGGCCCCAGGCGTAGGAAGATCCAATTGTTTCATGCTTTGGAAGGTGGGGCTGATGCCCTATGTGGCTGTTTGGGAAGCACATGTCTGCTGCAGCTGACAAGCCCCACTGCCTGCAGGGCCACACACCCCATCAACACAGTCCTGCCTCGTGTACACGCCCCAACCACTGAAGTGGATGTGGTGGCCCCACACACTCCAACAATTCAGGCCTGCTCCTCATGCATGCCCTGCCCCACAGAGGGGGACCCACTTGCTGGGCTGCAGAGGATCCAGGCACCCCACCTATGCAGGCCCACAAGTTGCCTGAGGGCTTGCTGTCGTGTGGGGCCTGTCCCTAGGGTGGGCTGCCTGCCCTGGCTGAGCTGGATTAAATCAGTGCTCTCGTGGGTGGGACAGACCCTGGGCTAACAGGCCAGGGGGAGAACCTCAGTGGTGTCTGCCAGCGCCTGTGTGAGCATGCCTGAACTAGGTTGTGATAATGGCTGCCACCAATGTCTCAGTCCCTGGAGAGGTCTCACCTCTCACTGAGACACACCCAGAGCCCATCAGGTGAGTCTCTTTCCACCAAAGGACTGTGCACCTTTCTTTCTGGTGATTTTAGGTTGCTTTCCAAAATGGGTGCATTTGTGCATGGGCCCTTTAAGAGCTGGCTTTTTTTCCTTTATGTCAGATAGCTTTTCTGGGGGAATTCCCCGTGGTTGTTAATAGCCAGCAAAGCCAGGTATTATGTCACTCATCTTGATTGTGCTGAGTCCAAAAGCTGCTCACGGTGGTAACACTCCCCCGCTCAGCTCCCTCACTCCTCCTGGGAAGGCTGTGTGCCTTAGGCTTGCTCCCGCTGGCTGTGAAGCGCTGCGGCTCGAACGTGGCTTTTTCCTCTCCAGAAAGGCATTTCCGCCTCTTCCACCTTGGTCAGCACTGTCCCTTGTTGTGGGGGTTCTTGTCATCCGGTTTTCAGCTCTCTCTCAGGGGTGATTGTTCCCAGAATGGTTGTGAATTTGTCGTGTCCATGGAGGAGGTGGGTTTAGAGTCTGCCTAGGCCACTTCTTGACACCGTCCTCCCCCGTCATTTCAAAGTCACTGCTCCATTTTTATCTAGCGTCCAGTGCTGTCTGAGACGTTCAAAGCCACGATTATTCCCAAGTCTTTGTAGGAGGCCTGCCTTTTCTCTCCGGAAGCTTTTGGGATCTCATTACTCCTAGATCTGGAATTCCGTGCAGTTTTCGTGTGTGTGTGTGTCTGTGTCTGTGTCTGTGTGTGTGTGCTGGATAGTTGGGGGGGGCCTTTGATTTTGAAGCAAATTTCATTTCATCTTGGAAACGTCTCATATTGCTTCTTTGAGAATTTCTTTTCTTCATTTACTCTCTTTTCCCTGGAACTCAGACTCGTCTGATGGCCCTCAGTGCTGGTAGCTTTTTTCCTATCATTACTTTTTCCTTTATGTTTTTGTTCAACCTTCTGGGAGATCTCCCCAACTTTACCTTCTGGCCTTTCTATTCTCTTGTGTTTTTGAAATTTCTGCTATCATTTAAAAGATTCCTAAGTTCGTTCTTCTTCTTTGAGTGTTCCTTTTTTTTCCTGTAACCTCTTTTTGTTTCGTGGGTACATTTTCTTTTTTTGAATTTCTCTGAGGACCTGTTGTTTTCATTTTAGATTTCTTTGGCTCCCTTCCTCCCAGGTCTCCCTTGCCACCTCTCTGGGTTCTGTGTTCCTTCTTGAGCTGCCCTCCCCTCTCTGTTCCGTGTCTGCCTCTCATTAGAGGCCCACCTTGCGTCTCTGGAGATCCTAATCAAGCAGATTGGGAGTTCTCTGCGTGGGCAAGGCCTCTGGACATGGTGGGCAGGAATGTTTTGTCAGGGACCCCAAGTGCCAGCACCTGTGGCTCTTCCCCAGCAGCCGGTCAGGTGGCCCAAGGCCTCTGTCCCCCGGGAGCTGGGCTTGGCTGGCACTTGGGAATGGGGGTTACTATTCAGTAGGAGCTTTCCCATCACCCTGGCTGGTGTGGCACCCACCCATGTGCCTCTCCTGTGTCCGGTGTCCGTCAGAGCCTCTCCCCAGACATAAACCTCCCGGTTCCTGCTGCGGTGCAGCCCTCAGCCTGTCCAGCGTTGGGGTCCCTTAAGCCCGCCTCCAGAGGTGCTTGGTGCCTCCAGGGCCCAAGCCTTGGTGGGCTTCCCTTGTGAACACCAGCTTCCTTTTCATTGGCATTGCCTCCTTCCAAGCCCCTGGCAGAGCAGAGAAAGCCGAGATCAAAGTCGGTTCCCACTTGTCCACGCAGATGTCATCTTCTGGAACGCTGGCACTGATGCTGGCACTGTTACCTGCTGGCATCCCCTTGCCCACTCCCTCTGTCCTTGATGGTTCCCGCTTCTGCTGTTGCTTAATGTTGCTTTGGGAAGGGCCCTGGGAGTAATTGGGCACAGATACGTGTCCCCGAAGTCAGGACACATGCTCGGCTGGAATGGGGAGCCAGTGCTCCCGTCGCGACTGTGGCTCTGAGGCCCACGTTCTGCACACTACGTACCTGCCCTCACACAGCCTGCACCCAGGGCCGCTTACTGGCTGATTCTGCTCTCGTGGCCTCCGGGAGCTGCCTGTCCGCGGGCCTCCACTGACCCTGCCCCTCCTCCAACAGGCTTGCTGGGCCTCGAGGACGACGGGGACCTGATCACCGTGGAGTTCGATGATGGAGACACAGGGAGAATTCCGCTCTCACACATCCGCCTCCTGCCTCCCGACTATAAGATCCAGTGTGAGTGGTGGTCCTGCTGCCTAGGCTGGGGGCTGACCCCAGGCCCTCGCCTCGCTTCCCTCGGAGCCTGGCTCTGGGCTTTGTCTGCCTTTTGGACCACTTGCACCCAGGGGATGGAAATGGCAGAAACCGTGGGTGGAGGCTCCCAGAACGCGTTCAGAGGAGGGGATCCCAGAGCTCCCTGGGTCTGCACCCCGTGGCCCATGAGGCCAGGCGGCCAGGGCTGTGGGAGCCATCAGTAGTTGTTGATGTTTCTGTGCTCTGTAGGTCCATGATAGCGTTGAATTCTTGGCTCTGTCCTGTGTGTCCAGAAATACTGTCCCCTTTGACTAACCAGTACAAAACTCAGGTTTAGAGAGGTAAAATGACTTACCCGCGGTCCCATGACTAGTTAGGGGCAGAGCTAGGACTCGGACCTCTAGGACTTCAGCTAGGACTGCCTGACTTCAGGGGTCCAGAACCTCAGTGGTTTTGAGCACCACTCCACGGGAATCATAAAAAACATACAAGTCAGCATCTCTTCTCAGCCCCTGCCAGGGCATGCCTTCGGGGAGCCTCCACTGAGCTGCTGGTGTGTACAGACACCTGAGCTGAGTCCCTGCAGATGGGCCCCCCACCCCAACCACACAGCCTATCCAGGCAGGCCGAGGGGGGTCAGCCACACAGTGCCGTGAGGCTCCTCCCCATCCCTGCTCCCCATGACAGACAGTGCTCCTGAGGTTGGGGGAGTGGAGACCCGGGCCTGAGCCACTGTCTGTCTGTCCTGCCCTGCAGGTGCTGAGCCGTCCCCAGCCCTCCTGGTGCCGAGCGCCAAGCGCCGCAGCCGGAAGACCAGCAAAGATACTGGGGACAGCAAAGATGGGGGCGCGCCAGGGTCCGAGGAACCTGGCGCCAAGGCGCGAGGGCGCGGGCGGAAACCGAGTGCCAAAGCCAAGGGTGGTAGGTGGCCCAGGCCGTGCCCAGCGGAGACGCAGGGGCAGGGCAGGTGGGGGCGGGCACTCAGCACAGAGACCACTCCCGCCCCGTGGGGCCTCTGCTCTTGGACCGCTGTGACCAGTGAGGCGCTGAGGCTCAGGGAGGCGGAGCCAAGGTGCACCCGGGGCCTGTTTGCTCCAGAGTCCAAAGAAGAGGGCTTCAGGCTAACAGCCAAGGCCACCAAGGGCCCCTTTAGGGTCACAATGCGTGGGATGACTGGGATGCGAGAGCCGCGGCCCCGAGGCCCACAGAGGGCACAGGCTGGCAGAGCAGCGCTGGGCAGGCTCTCTGGCTCGGCGAACCCCCACTCTGGCCTCACATCTGTTCTTTCCTTCTCTCTTCTAGACAGAACTGCCGTCCTGGAGGAGGGGGGCTCCACAGATGAGGTCCCCAGTGCCCCGTTGGCCCTAGAGCCGATCAGTACCCCAAGTTCCAAGAAGAGCCCTCCAGAACCCGCAGACAAGCGGGCCAAAGCCCCCAAGGCTCGCCCAACACCCCCTCAGCCCAGCCCGGCGCCGCCCACCTTCGCCAGCTGCCCGGCCCCCGAGCCCTTTGGGGAGCTGCCGGCCCCCACCGCCACCACCCTGGCCCCGGCCCCCCTCGTTGCCATGCCCATCACCATGCCTGCCACCCGCCCCAAGCCCAAGAAGGCCCGGGCTGCTGAGGAGTTGGCCACCAAGGGCACTCGGAGGCCCGGGGAGGAGGCCGAGCTGCTCGTCAAGCTGGACCATGAGGGTGTAACGTCACCCAAAAGCAAGAAGGCCAAGGAAGCTCTGCTTCTACGGGAGGACCCCGGGGCCGGGGGCTGGCAGGAGCCCAAGACCCTCCTGGGCCTGGGCGGCTACCCCCCGGCAGCGGGCGGCAGCGAGCCCAAGGCGGCCCGGCCCAAGGCCGGGGACGGCGACCTGGCCCAGGAGCCCGGAGGTGGGCTCACGTTCGAGGACTCGGGGAACCCCAAGAGCCCGGACAAGGGCCAGGCTGAGCAGGACGGGGCCGAGGAGTCGGAGAGCAGCAGCAGCAGCAGCAGTAGCAGCAGCAGCAGCAGCAGCGACAGTGGCAGCAGCAGCAGCAGCAGCTCGGAGACAGAGGGAGAGGAGGAAGGCCGGGGCGGCGGGGGCCGGAACTGCGGGGCCTCCAGCTCCAGGGCCTCCTCCTCGTCCTCCTCGTCCTCCTCATCCTCCTCCTCGTCCTCCTCTTCTTCCTCCTCCTCCTCGTCCTCCTCCTCGTCCTCCTCGTCTTCCTCCTCGTCCTCGTCCTCTTCCTCCTCCTCCTCGTCCTCCTCCTCTTCCTCCTCCTCCTCCTCCTCCTCCTCCACCACAGACGATTCTTCCTGCAGCTCGGACGATGAGGCGGCCCCTGCCCCCGCGGCCGGTCCCTCCGCCCCACCAGCCCTCCCCAGCAAGGCCCCCAAGCAGACTGGCAAGGCGCGCTCCTCGGCCCACTCCCCGGGCAAGAAGGCGCCGGCGCCCGCGCCCCAGGCCCCCCCGCCGCAGCCCCCGCAGCCTCTGCAGCCCAAGGCTCAGGCCGGGGCCGGGGCCAAGAGCCGCCCCAAAAAGAGAGAGGGCGTCCACCTGCCCACCACCAAGGAGCTGGCCAAGCGGCAGCGCCTGCCGTCAGTGGAGAACCGGCCCAAGATCGCCGCCTTCCTGCCTGCGCGCCAGCTGTGGAAGTGGTTTGGCAAGCCCACCCAGGTAGCGCGGGCACGCGGGCTGGGGGCGCTACCTGCTTTTGGTGGCTGACTGTCGCCGGCCCACCCTTCCTTCCCCCTCATCTGTGGTGGAGGGCTGGGGCGAGCTGCCGGGACCCCCCTTGTGGATGGCACGCTGAGTGTCGGCACCCGGGGACACTCAGCTCTGGTGGCTGCAGAGCCCATGTCCTTAGAGCAGCAGGCCCTCCAGGCCCTGCACCGGCCATCCCTGCAGGGCCCAGGCCCGACTGCGTGCCAGGGCCAGTGCGTGGCTGTTGAGGCCCACGCAGCTGGGCTCTCGAAACCTCCTGGCCAAACAGCCTGGTTTCCTTGGCGTTCGCTTCATTTCGGCTGCTATTCAACCTCCCCTGGCGGAGTGCTGCTGGCCTCCGGCCCCGCTACTAGTGGCCACAGCAGAGGGCCCTTCTGTCCCCGTGCGCGCCCCTGAGCTGACCAGGGTGGCTTGAGAGGCAGAGCCTTCTGGCTGGCCGGGGCTGGGTCACCAGGACACCCTATGTAGAGGACGGCTGGTTCTCTAGGAGGAGCCCTCTGGACCCTCCCTGTGCCTGCCTGCCGCCTGCACATGTGGACATGCAACACACGTGGGCACGCACACACATGCACACTCACGCGCACACACGGAGCTTCCACGGGCAGGAGAGGAACTCTTTTATAGTCACCAGTCTGTCCCATGTCCCTGGACAGGAAGAGCCTGTGGGCTTTTGTCCTCCAGCCACGTGAGCTTGTCCACAGGCGCAGCGGCCAGCTTTGCCCGCCGCATCCATGTCGCTGGGCCAGAGTCCTTGGAGGCCGCCCTGAGATGGGCTGGGAGCAGATGCCCTGTGGGCTTTGTACCTCTCCTGAGGTGGTCCTGCCAGGCGAGCCAGGGCCTTGGGGGTTGACAGCAGTGAGCTTGTGGGGTCTCTGGCAATGCTCCTCTTAAGAGCTCGGGAAGCGTCTGGTGTGTTTGTGTTCTCTCAGCTCCCTGGTGTGTGTCAGCAAGGCCAGAACAGTCGAGGGATGGTCTGAATCAAGACTCTAGCTTTGGGTTCTGTCTTAGCAGCTTGTAGGCCCTCCCACACCCTCAAGGACACTTAGACTCCCCCCCCCCCCCCCCGCCCAGTGGGAGAGGACAGCTCCATCTGCCCCAGGCTGTGCCCCCAGGCAGGAGGTCCAGGAGGGCTCCCCACCTCCAGCTCCTGCTCTCCTTAGGCCACCCTGCCTTTGAGGCCCTGACTAGAACCTGGGGTGGGTGCCCTGCTTCTCCGCCCTGCAGGACAAGGGGTAGCTGACGTCCCACACTCTTGGGTTGCTGGCTCCAGGCCGAAAGAGCCTCTCTAGGCAAGGCCACCTCTTGAGACAGCAAAGTTGACACATAGATTCTCGAGGATCTTCTGTAAGGAGCCTCACCCAGACATTCCAGACTGGGCCCCCTGGAGCTCTCATCCTGCAGGTGCTTTATTGAGGGGGCATCCAAGTGGTGACAACTTCTGAGCCAAGGACAGGCACATCCTTGCTGTCCTGCCCCCATGGTGACCGACCCATTCCTTATTTTAGCATCTGCCATTTGCAAGTTCCAATGTTAGTGTCACTGAGGGCCTTACAGCTGCAGAGAACAGAGCACAGGGCCAAACTTACTGGCCTCTTTAATAAAAAAGTCCAGGGCTGTTTGGCTTCAGGTACAGCTGGATCCAGGGACTCAAAGGCTGTCTTCAGACTCACTCTTGGGTCTGTGCTCCAGGCTTCAGTTTCTCCTTCCTTTCTACTGGTCTCCTTCTCAGGCAGCCCCAGTAGCTTTCAGCTCACGATCTACCAGCTCAGAAGTGACAGCAGGAAGGAAGTATCTTTGTCCCAAGTGTTCAGGCTAAAGTTGGTGGAATATCTGTGGCTTGGGTCCTCACCCTACCCCTGAGCCAATCACAATTTCCAGGAGGAGGATGGGATGTTTGGACTGGCCAGACTGAGTCCTGTGCCCACCCCAGGGATGGGATCAGCCCCACTGGGGAACCCTGTGGACCGGGGTGGGCCCTGTGGGAAGGGGAGTAGCCACTCGGTGCCAGAAACCTGGCTGCTGTCAAAGAGTCGCTTTAGGAGTCTGAGCTGTTGCTCTCATCTTGAACTGATTTACTCCACGCCTTGAACTGGAAAGAATTTGAGCAGTTTACAGAACATATGAAATTAGCTATTCGGACATCAGAAAGCCTGTCACCACCAGGAATCCAGTGAATTAAAGGCAGAAAAGGGGCTGCTGGCTAGGTAGGAAATTGGCATGGAGGTTTCTACTATTTAGGCAACAAAACTGCCATTGAGCCACCTAGCAGCCAGTGTAAGAAGGGAAAATGACTTTTAGGACTTGGTTTGAGAAGAGCAAATGCCTGTTCCACAGGAGGGCAGAGCTTTGCTTGGGCTTGGGTTCATGGGTCAGGACAGGGGCGTCCCCTAGGGACAGTGACAGGCCCTGGAGCTGTCTGGTGCTGTGCTGGGTCCCTTCTCAGAGCCTGCACATCTGTCCCAGTGCCAGCCCAGGCTCAGGTACCGAGGAGACTGCAGGAGATGTTTGTTGAGTGAACAAACAAACGCCCAGCCTGTCGTGGGGCCTGGCAGCCTGGCAGACGTGGGCCCAGTGCTGGATCCTGCGGGCCTGGGCTCTGCCCTTCGTCAGCAGCTTCCCTCTCCAGGGGCAGTCGGCCATGCCTGGGCGTTGACGTCCCAGGGACAGCCCTCAGCCCGTGTCCCTTGCTCCCGCGGCCCTGGTCAAGCCATGGAGGGTTGAGTCATGCCGAGCCCCTGCGCCCTTTGTGGCAGTGTAGGTGGAGGCTGCCCAGTGAGTGGCGAGCTCTGTGGCCCCCCGGGGGTGTGTTGAATGAATCAGTGCTTTGTGGTGGCCTCCACACGTGAGACGGCCGGGGGAGGTGGAGCCGTGAGCGAGCCCCGTGGCTTCACTGTCCCCGTCTCCTCCCCGGCCCTCCCCGCCCTGTTGGGAAGTGGGGATCAGAGCAGGGGCTGCCGGGCCTCGAAGGCCAGCGGCGGGAGCGGGGTCCGCGGCCTCCGGGCGGCCCTGGCCCGCACGGCTCTGGAACAGGCTCGCTTAGCTGCGCGAGGCTGAGTGTAAACGGAGTCCCTCTTGGGGACGCTGGGTGCCGGAGATGAGAGGGCCCCCGGTTAGAGCAGGAAGGGGCCGCCTGGCCCGTGGCCGCCTTGCGCCCTGACCGCCGTGTCCCGCAGCGCCGCGGCATGAAGGGCAAGGCCCGCAAGCTCTTCTACAAGGCCATCGTGCGCGGCAAGGAGATGATCCGCATCGGCGACTGCGCCGTCTTCCTGTCGGCCGGCCGCCCCAACCTGCCCTACATCGGCCGCATCCAGAGCATGTGGGAGTCCTGGGGCAGCAACATGGTGGTCCGCGTCAAGTGGTTCTACCACCCCGAGGAGACCAGCCCGGGCAAGCGCCTGCACGAGGGCCAGGTGGGCGCCGGGCCCGGGGCGGGGGCGGGGCGGGGCGGGTGGGGCCGGCCGGGCTCACACCGCCCTGTCTGTCGCCCGCAGCACTGGGACCAGAAGTCCGGCCGCAGCCTCCCCGCGGCCCTGCGGGCCTCCAGCCAGAGGAAGGACTTCATGGAGGTAGGAGGGCGGGGCCCCAGCCTCCGGTCCCCGGGCTGCCCTGCCGGGTCCTGCCTCTGTCTGTCGCTTTCCGGCTCTTACTCTTCAGGGGTCTGTGTCTCTCTTGGTCTCTGTCTCCCAGGCTCTGTCTCTTTCAGTCTGGGTCTCTCTGGGGGTCTGTATGTCTCTGGGTCTCTGTCTCTCAGTCTCTGGGTTTCTCTGGGGATCTCTCTGTCTCTGAGTCTCCATCTCTGTGTCTCTTGGTCTTTGAGTCTCTCTCTGTCTCTAGGTGTCTCTGTGTCTTTATGTGTCTCTGACTCTGTCTCTTTGTCTCTGTGTCTCTCAGTCTCTGGTATTCTCTCTCTGTCTCTGGGTCTCTCTGTGTCTCTGTGTGTCTCTCTTTGTGTCTCAGTCTCTGGGGTTTTCTCTGTCTCTGGGTCTCTCTGTGTCTTTGTGTCTCTCCGTCTCTGTGTCTGTCGGGGGGGGTCTGTCTCTCTCGGTCTCTGGCTCTCTGCCTTCAAGGCTTTCTCTGGTCCTCTGGACCGGGGGGTCTTCCTGTCCCCTGACGCCGCCCATCATGCCCGCAGCGTGCCCTGTACCAGTCCTCCCACGTGGACGAGAATGACGTGCAGACGGTGTCGCACAAGTGCCTGGTGGTGGGCCTGGAGCAGTACGAGCAGATGCTCAAGACCAAGAAGTACCAGGACAGCGAGGGCCTGTACTACCTCGCGGGCACCTACGAGCCCACCACGGGCATGATTTTCTCCACCGACGGCGTGCCCGTGCTCTGCTGAGCGCCCGCGCCCGCCTGCCACCCAGGGCCCCTCACCATCACTGCCATGGCTCGGGGGCCACGTGCGTCGGGTGTGTGCATGCGAGTGTGCCCGTGGGTGCCCTGGCGCGCGCGAGTGTACATGTGTGTGCCTGTATGCATGCACGTGTGTGCACACATGTGCACACGTCCCCAGCCCCTTTCCCAACTCCTCGGTGGCCCCAGGACAGGGGCTCCCCTCCGCTGCCAGCGTGGGGCTCTGCCCGCCCCCCTCGGGGCCTCCCTCCAGCACCTTGTCGCCCTCAGCAGGCGGGCCCCCCAGCCCGGGCCGCGGCACTGGGGGTCATTCGTGGGCCACCCGCAGTCCCCCCGGAGCTCCCCAGTCCTGCCCCCTTGGCACGGAGCCCACCCCAAGCCTCCCGCCGTGGGCCGGCCTCCTCCCTCAGGAAGGCCTGGACTCGGGGGACGGAGCCCGGGAGGGGGCCCCGAGCCTCACACTACAGACAACCCCATGGTGCTGCAGGCCTCGCCGCCGCCCAGAGGAGGCGGCCCTCGGGACCTGTACAGTTTTATTGTACCGGCCACGAGCCCTGCCCTGTATCATACGCCTTTCCAGGAGGCCACTTTTTAATTATATATATAAAGATAAATATATATAAATATATATAAATATAAACTTTTTAAAACTGTGAAAAATAGCTATGAAATTATAAAAAAAAAACGAACACATTCTGACGTGCAGAATATTATTTTTTATTTCCT
Organism: Equus asinus; assembly: GCF_041296235.1. Taxonomy (NCBI): domain Eukaryota; kingdom Metazoa; phylum Chordata; class Mammalia; order Perissodactyla; family Equidae; genus Equus; species Equus asinus. Next base: position 4,162,182 of record NC_091803.1, on the reverse strand, counting down.
GTTAGATCGTGAGTGTCTAGCACCCAGCTTCACGGGCCCCCGTCCCCAGCACACCCCGCCCGCCCAGGTGTCCTGTCCTCGCCCCCAGGATGGAGAGAGTTAGGGAGAGCAGAGGCTGAGGGGCGAGCGAGCTGCCCCGCCGGCACTTAGCGCCCCGCGCCCAGGGCCGGGCGGCCTCGTCCAGACAATCTTAAGGGAAGGAAAAGCCAGACTTCGGTTTTGTTTTTTGGGGGAATTATTGTTTTCCTTTTTTTTTTTTAAAGTTTCTTTTGGAATTTTGTTTGTTGGCGAATTCTGTGTGATCTTTTTCATAAAAAAAAGAAAAGAAAAGAAAAAGCTATCATTGGAAAAGTACCGTTGTCTGTAGTGGCTCATTTCAGGGGCCCGGGTGGGCTCTGGGGCGGGGTGGGGCGCGGGGCCGCCCAGTCCAGTGCGCACGGGCCACACGTGGCGTTTGAAATTCAGCTCTTTTACACGAAGGGACCGGAGAAGTTTCTCGGTTGCACCGGCCACGTTTCCAGACATGGCGAATGGCTACTGTCTAGGGTAGCCGAGGTGGAGACGGTCCCCATCAGCGTAGAAAGTTGACTCCTGGTCAGTGCGCGGCTGGAGGGCGCATCTCCTTTTTCTTCCTTTAAAATGCCAGCTGAGCGCGCCCAGCCACGTCCACGCCTGACAACGACGATGCTGGTGGTCTGGCCCTGAGCCGGTGCAGAAGGGAGGGGCTGCAGGGGCGGGGAGGCTGGGCCGGGGTCCTGGCGCTGCCGCCCCCTCCCTCCCCGAGGTCAGCTCCCAGCCTGACCCCGCGGTACCGCCCAGCGACCCGGTGCGCTCGGTGTGCATGGGACGCGGACGACATTCTGGGCTGTGTCATCTCAGGGCCGCGGGAAGAGGTCACAGCGGCAACTGAAAGCGTTAACACAGAAGGCGGTCAGCTCGGCCCTGGCCGGGGAAGGGCGTTTCGGAGAAACTGAGTCCCGGGCGGGGGCGGCCCCGCCCACACCGAGTCGCGGGAGGAGCAGCGCGCCGGCGACACCTGGCTGCCCCTGCGGCGTCGCCCCTCGTGGTCCCGGCCCACGTGGCCGCCCGGGGCTCCCGGGGGCGGGGCCTGCCGGTGGGTGGGTCCCCGAGCCCGCGAGGGACCTACACCAAAGAGGGGACCAACCCCACACCTCGGGGAAACTAAGGCACCGAACAGAGCGGGGATTGGGCCCCATCACACGAATCAGCAACAGAGTCGGGACTGGAGCCCAGACCCTCAGCCTCAGGACCCGGCTGAGCCCCGGGGGCGGGGCCCGGCTGACCCGAGGACACAAGGGCCACCGAGGCGCCGTCCAAACACCAAATACCCCCGTCCTCAGCCCTCCACACAAAACCGGCCCGGCCCCCAGGTACGACACCCTCCTGCTGCCTGACGCCCCCCAACCCCAGAAACTTCAGGCCTGCACACAGGTGGGCCCTACAGCCGGGAAGGCAGGGCCCAGCTCTGAGGGTGGCCTTGTCCCACCAGGCCCCCCCTGCCCCCAGATGGCGGCGGTAGCCCTGCCCACATAGACGCTGCTCTGGAGGCGGCGGTGGGGCATCTCTGCCTTCATCTTTTAATGGCCAGTGCGGTACAGTCAGTGGACAGACACGTGGACAGGACACAGTGGGGGGGTGGGCACGGCTGCGCCGTGGGTGTGCAAGGGCAGGCCAGGCGCCCCCTGGAAAAGCCCGTCTTTGGCAGGATGCTCTGGAGGGTCCGGGCTTGCGTGGGACCTCTGCCCCTCCTGACTTTCCTGGGACTGGTGGGCATGTCACATCCCTCCTTGGGCCTCGTCCCATGTGGAGCAAGGCCTGGGTCAAGCTGACTTCAGTCAGGGCGTGGGGCCCTGCTCTGTGGCCCCCATACTGTGCCCACTCCTGTATCACGGTCACAGGAGGAGTCCGTGGAGGGGCCGGAGAAGTCGATGGGGGTCCCCAGTCAGGCACAGACCCCCCCAGGCCCGCAGCCTCAGGTGGGTGCCGGGGTGGGTGGCATGGGTGTGCCCAGCTGTGGGTGCACCAAAGCCGTGGTCACAGAGGGGCCGGTGTGGACCGCGGTCCGAGCCCGTCCAGACCCGGGCTACGATCCCATTATGGCAGATGCGTTCTGTTCTGGAGAACCAGCATTTGAGAGCAGGGGACAGGCAGAGGCCGTGGGGTAACAAGGCTGGGGATGGACCCTCTCCACTGAGGTCTTCACGCTCAGGACGAGGGGCCCCCATGAAGGAAGGGCTGGCTCAGGTGCACCCTCACAGGTGCCACGGATGGTGTGAAGGGGGGCGGGGGCCTCCAGGCGGGGACACTGGCTGGTGTCTGCTCTCCTGGGTGGGGATGGCTGTGAGTGACCCCCCCAGGGCTGGGGCCCCTGGGTGCAGCCAGAGGGCGCAGGGCTGGCGGGGCCCCGGGTGGCAGCAGGCACTGCAGGTGGCGGGCCCGGCTCAGGGCCCGGCGGGGAGCGAGGCGTTGGCGGTGGCGGGGAAGCAGCTGCGGCGGGCGCCCCGCGTGAGGCTGTAGGTACCGTAGGCCACGGCCGAGCCCAGCGTCAGCCCCGTCATGTAGGACACGGTCATGGTGTTCCCTGTGGACGAGGCCGGACTGAGCCCGAGGGATGGAGGGACGGAGGGACGGGGCGGTGTGCGGCCCTCGGGGGACCACGGCGGTGACCGCCGCCCGCTCCCGGGAGGTGGCTATCTGAGGACTGTCCCCCGTTTGAACACATGGGGCGCCCCAGGCCCTGCCTGCTTCCTTTTATCTCCAGCCTCCCATCTCCACAGCCTCCTCGTCCCAGACACCGTGGGGTGTCTGCTGGGCATCTCCAACCTCCCAGAGCTGGTCCCCAAATCCAGTGCCCCTCCCACCACGCCCCCTCCCCAGCTCAGTGGACGCCAATCCAAGCTTGTTCCCCTGAGCGGCAGGCCCCAATCTGGGGAGTCCTTCTTGATGCCGTGTCCCTTTCTCACACCCTGTCTCCCAGTCTGTCAGCCGGGCCTACGGGCTCTCCTGTCAAAACAGATCCAGGATCCCACGGCACCCCCACCCTGGTCCAAGCCCATGGCCTCTTGGGCCAGGACTGTTGCAGTAGCTCCTCACTGATGCCCTTTCTCTGCCTGGTCCCTCTTCGCTGTCTGAGCAGCACCAAAGGGGTCGACAGTCAGACCCTGTCCCTCCTCCGTACCCAGCCTCACAGCGACCCTCCCACCTCCTCCCTCCCCCGCCCTTGGCACACACTGCTGCTTCTGCCTCAGGGCCTTTGCACATGCTATTCCCACTTCCTGGAATGCTCTTCCCTTGCATTATCATGTGGCTGACTCCCTCACTACTTCATCTAGGTCTTGGCTCAAAAGTCACCTCCTCAGCGAAGCCTTCCCAGACTGCTCAGCTCCTCTGGGATCATTGTTTTATCACCACTGTCTCCCCAGCACCTAGAACAGTGCTTGGAGGGGGGCTCCCGAGCTGTCCCCCGGGCAGGCCAAGCGGGGCCTCACCTGCCAGCTCCCGCTGCTTGGGGCTCACTTTGCCGGCCGCCAGGATCATGGGCACACTGCCGAAGTAGCCGTTGCTGATGCCCATGAGCAGCGAGAACACGCAGGGCCAGGCGGGGTGGCGGAGGGCGGGCGCGCCGCTCGGGTACACGCACAGGATGAAGAGTGGGATGAAGACCAAGCGCAGGCAGGCGCAGGCCAGCAGGTGCGGGCCCCGCCAGTCCACCGGCAGGGCCGCCAGGATCTGCGGGGAGCCCGGCGTGAGGGCCCGCTGGCCTGGCCCATCCCCTGGACCCCCGGACCCCTCCTTACAGCCGGCATAGGCCTGCCGCGGGCCTGGACCCATCGCCACCCTGCCCACGTCCCCCTGTCAGTCCTCATGGCACCTTTGCGGGCGGGGGCCCTGGAGAAATGAGGACACCGCGGCCCAGAGGGTCACGCCCAGTTGTGTCACCTCGCACAGCGGGAGCACCAGGACGGGCAGCTGGGCCAGCTAAGGAAGCCGCGCTCCCTCTCGAAGCACAGACTTGTTTCCTGGCCCTCTAGCTGTGTGACTGCACGCAAATGGCTTGCCCTCTCTGAGCCTCTTCTGCGTTCATCTAGAGAAGGCCTGACCCAGAAATGGCAGCTTTGTTCCGGCTCCCGCCCCCACCCTGCACTCGTGGCACGTGACGCTCTGCTCGAAGTCTCCTGGCCTCTTTGAGCCAACGGGGTACTTCCAGCGCCCGCACCTGTGCTGTCACAGACCCGTTCACTAGTGAGCGTGGGGCAGGAGGACGGCTCCGGGGACACGGCTGACACCCAGAGCACTCTGGGGTCAGTTGGGGGCCACCCTCCGAGGCCGTGATCTCGAACGGCACCCTTGCTTGATTCCACCCTCCCCACCGGGCATCGTCAGCGCCGGGCCTGCCCCGCCCTGGGGACCCTCCCGCGGTGGCCCTGTGGTCTGACGGCTCTGCCAGTGGCATCCTGTCCCCCCTGTCCCCCACCGCCACCAGGGCCAGGGGCCGGGGTCGGGGCGGGCGGCCCACCTTGCCCACGAAGTCAGAGAGGTTGAAGACGGCCATGATGAGGATGGGCAGCCACTCGCCCAGGATGCAGTGGCGGATCTCGGACTCGAGACCCGGGAACAGGCACAGCGTGATGAAGTAAGTGACGGCGATAGACAGCATGTCGGCCCAGATGACGCGGGCCACCACGTAGCGGTGCAGCAGCAGGGCTGTGGGTGGCAGGCCGCGGGTCAGGGGACAGCGCCCTGCAGGCCCCCCCCGCCCGCCCGCTGGCCCAAGTGCCACCCCCGGCCCCACCTCTGAAGGAGGGCCAGCTCCGCTTGACTCTCCGCTGAGGCACGTCAAAGCGTGTGTAGGCTCCCCCGCAGCCGCTGGTCACCTCGTGGGCCGGGCTGTCCTTCGGGGACCCACAGTTGGCCGGGGCTGGGCCTTGGTGCTCCTGGAGGGAGGGCGACGTGGGACGGGGTTTGGGCGGCAGGCTCCTCGAGGCCTCCTGCCCACCCTCCCTTCCTCGCTGCTCTTCAAACACCCAGCCTCTGAGCCTCCGCACACCCTTCCTGTGAATCTTCACATCTCTCCCTCCACATGGCTCAGGTCTCAGCCCAGAAGCCACTCCTTGGGGCACCTCCCTGACTATTAAGGGGGCCCCTAGTTTCCCTCCTTTCTTGTGTGGGCCTGGTCACAGCACGCCACCCTCTGGCCGTCTGTAGATCTCTGGGCGCCATGGGGGACCACGTCTCTGGCTCACTGCAGTGTCTCCGGCTGAGGGCTCAAGTGACTCGCTGGATCAACGTCTGTGACAAGCCTGGCTGCCCCGCCATGCCCTCCGAGGGCCGGCCCCCTGCGCCTGATCCTACAGGGACCCTGGAGCACCCCCATCCTGCATCCCCCATGCCCTCCCCAGCACCTGCCGCCACCAGAGGGCACGCTGCTCTCCAGCCAGGGGGCGCCGGCCACGGATGCGCGGGCCCCCACGGGCGCCAACCCCGGTCCCCGGGCCGCGGACTCACGAAGCGGACGTCCCCGGCGGCGACGTCGTGGTGCACGCGGTAGTGGGGCCCGGCCGGGCGGCAGTCGCGGGGCCGAGCCGTGTGGCGGCGCACGAAGCGGCTGCGGCGCACGAGCAGGTGCAGCAGGCAGCAGAGCAGCTCGAGGCCGGCGGACAGCAGGAAGAAGATGAGCGTGCTGGCGCGCTCGTCCGGCAGCAGCAGCTTCGTGAGGATGCGGCTCAGGGACACCATCACGCCCGCCGTGCCTGGGGGTGACGCGACGGGGCATGGCCTGGGCCCGCCCTCTCCATGCAGCCCCGCCCTCCACACTCAGCCCCGCCCCTCCACCCAGCCCCGCCCCCTCCACCCAGCCCCGCCCCCTCCACTCAGCCCCGCCCTCACCACTCAGCCCCGCCCCTCCACTCAGCCCCGCCCTCCACTCAGCCCCGCCCTTCCCACTCAGCCCCGCCCCCGCCACTCAGCCCCGCCCTCACCACTCAGCCCCGCCCCTGCACTCAGCCCCGCCCCCTGCACTCAGCCCCGCCCCTGCACTCAGCCCCGCCCCTGCACTCAGCCCCGCCCCTGCACTCAGCCCCGCCCTCCACACTCAGCCCCGCCCTCCACACTCAGCCCCGCCCCCGCCACTCAGCCCCGCCCCTCCACTCAGCCCCGCCCTCCACTCAGCCCCGCCCCCTCCACTCAGCCCCGCCCTTCCCACTCAGCCCCGCCCCCGCCACTCAGCCCCGCCCTCACCACTCAGCCCCGCCCCTGCACTCAGCCCCGCCCCCTGCACTCAGCCCCGCCCCTCCACTCAGCCCCGCCCCTGCACTCAGCCCCGCCCCTCCACTCAGCCCCGCCCTCCACACTCAGCCCCGCCCTCCACACTCAGCCCCGCCCCCGCCACTCAGCCCCGCCCCTCCACTCAGCCCCGCCCTCCACTCAGCCCCGCCCCCTCCACTCAGCCCCGCCCCTGCACTCAGCCCCGCCCCTGCACTCAGCCCCGCCCCTCCACTCAGCCCCGCCCTCCACACTCAGCCCCGCCCTCCACACTCAGCCCCGCCCTCCACACTCAGCCCCGCCCCCGCCACTCAGCCCCGCCCCTCCACTCAGCCCCGCCCTCCACTCAGCCCCGCCCCCTCCACTCAGCCCCGCCCCTGCACTCAGCCCCGCCCCTGCACTCAGCCCCGCCCCTCCACTCAGCCCCGCCCTCCACACTCAGCCCCGCCCTCCACACTCAGCCCCGCCCTCCACACTCAGCCCCGCCCCCGCCACTCAGCCCCGCCCCTCCACTCAGCCCCGCCCTCCACTCAGCCCCGCCCCCGCCACTCAGCCCCGCCCCTCCACTCAGCCCCGCCCTCCACTCAGCCCCGCCCCCTCCACTCAGCCCCGCCCCTGCACTCAGCCCCGCCCCTGCACTCAGCCCCGCCCCTCCACTCAGCCCCGCCCTCCACACTCAGCCCCGCCCTCCACACTCAGCCCCGCCCCCGCCACTCAGCCCCGCCCCTCCACTCAGCCCCGCCCTCCACTCAGCCCCGCCCCCTCCACTCAGCCCCGCCCCTGCACTCAGCCCCGCCCCTGCACTCAGCCCCGCCCCTCCACTCAGCCCCGCCCTCCACACTCAGCCCCGCCCTCCACACTCAGCCCCGCCCTCCACACTCAGCCCCGCCCTCCACACTCAGCCCCGCCCCTGCACTCAGCCCCGCCCCCTCCACTCAGCCCCGCCCCTCCACTCAGCCCCGCCCCTCCACTCAGCCCCGCCCTTCCCACTCAGCCCCGCCCCTGCACTCAGCCCCGCCCCCTCCACTCAGCCCCACCCCTCCACTCAGCCCCGCCCCTCCACTCAGCCCCGCCCTCACCACTCAGCCCCGCCCCCTGGTCCCCTGCCCCCAGGTTTGGGCTGCCCCCACTCCAGGCCGGCCCAGCCTCCACCCCAGTCGGCACAGCCCCACCCCCAGAAGGTGCCGCTCGGACCACCCCTCCCTGCCCTGCTGTCTGCCGCACACACACCCCCAGAGCATGGATTGAGTGCATGCTGTGTGCCACCACTATCCTGCCCTGAGGACATAGTGGGGACAGCTCACAGGCCCTTCCTTCCCAGGGCTGGGGGGAGAGGGTCACAAAAGTCACAGGAAAACTCCAACAATTGTGCATGATGAGGGGGCACGCGGTGACTGGGGCATGGCTGGGTGAGCTCTGTATGATCCAGTTTGAGGAGCTGAAGGATGTGGGGGGGCTTGGAACGGTGTGGGGGACAGCTTGAGGTTGGGGGGGCAGTGGGGGGCATGGCAGAAAGCACGGCCTCCGGCAGCATTTGGGGGGTTTCGTCTGAGGGTGACCATGAGCCACTGGGCAGTGTCTGGCAGAGGCGGGTGGCCACTGTGGGCCACCCTGAGGGTGAGCAGGACTCCAAGCAAATCTTTTTTGGGGGGCCCCTGGCTACGGAAGCCACCCCAAATGGGCGTGCCAGCACCATTCTGGCAGCTGCAGCACCCTCGTCTGCACGACAAATGTGTCTGGCCCACAGAAGTTCCTCTGCCTGCCTGCTGCCTTGCTGGCACCCAAGTCCACAGCCGAGAGGCCGGGAGCCCTGGGGGCATCCAGTTGACCTCATCGTAGGGAGATGGGGCAGAAAGCCCCAAAGGGGAGGAATGGGGACCAGAGCCCACATGGTCCGGGCCTGGGCCCAGCAGCCTGCCTGGACAGCATGGCTGACCCCAGCCCGTCGAGGCATGCAAGGAAGAGGGGGGACAACTGGAGGATGGTGGTTCGAAGCGTGGGGCCCCTGAAGCACGGGGCTGGGCTAAGGGTGCTGCTGCCCCTGTGCAGAGAGGGGTGGCAGGGCAAGAGGCGGTCGGTCGCCTGGATCAGGGGCTGGGGTGAGGAGCCGGCCTGGAGGGCATGTCCGCACACCTTGGAGAAGGACGGGGTGCTGGTAAGTTTCGGTTCCGGGCACCGGGGGCCGTGTGCTGAGCAGGGGCGGGTGGGAGAGGATGAGGTGGGCTTGGGAAGGGAGGTCTGAGAAGCCAGGTGGGGGAGCCAAGCAGGGGGTGAGGGGCTCCAAGGAGAGCTTGGCGACATCCTGGGTATGAAGGGGCTCACCCTGTACACACATCACAGCCATGCCCCTCCCATCTGGGAGACCCCAGCAGCCAGGCGAGGGGAGGCGTTGGTCACTGTCCCCAGCCCAGGAGGCCTGGAGCTTGTGAGCCTGGTCTTGGTTGGGGGCACATCGTGGGGGGTCCCTAGGAAGAGGCTTCCAGAGCCGACAGCCCCTGCCCCTCCTGGGCTTGCAGATACTCACTCTCCCCGGTCATCACCCCTTGGGTGTACCTCTTGGGCAGCATCCCCGTGTACCCGTAGAAGCTGGATTGCTGCACTTAAGAGAGAGAGAGAGGAGGGACCATGAGACACCGCTTATCAGCCGCCAGCTTGGAACGAAATTCCAGTCTGAGGACACCGTGCTGGCGAGTGTGCACGGTCGGGGACGCTAACGCCACTGGCGGCGGAGGGATATGGTCCCACCACCCTCCACGTAGTGCGTGTCCTGCCCCCCACAGCCCCCCGGGGCTGGCCAGACTCCTGGACTATCTCTGGACGATGGGAAAATGGGCAGAAATGACACATGGCCCTTCTGGACAAGGGCGTGAAAAGCGCACGTGGACTTCCAGCCTTTCTTTCTTCCCCCCAGTGGGGTGACCAAAGGCCACGTGTCACAGACAGGGGCCGCAGTCAACCTGAGTCCCGAGCGACTGCATGGAGCAGAGCCGCCTGCGACGTGCTGGGCATGCAGCGAGAGCCGGACGCAAGTCTTGTTCTGTGAAGCCACTGAGATTTCCGGGTCACTTGAGACTAGAGTGTAACCTCTCTCAGTCAACAATCGGCAATCTGAGGGAAGGGCCTGCGGAGTTCATTCTATTATTCTCGCACCCTTTCTGTAGGTTTGAAATATTTTCAAAATAAAAAGCTTTAAAATAATTAGTTTGGAAGCCACTACCCAAGAAAAACACGGTGACATAGTGACATGTGCAAGATGGTCCTTGAAGGCCAGGTTATATCGAGAAACCGGGGAACTGCTCCAGGGTCCACGTGGTACCCGGGGGGTGTGGACATGTGCACAGTGCATGTGCTCTGGCACTGTGTGTGCATGCGTGTGGGGCAGTCGCTCTTTCTGTGCACCATGTGTGTGCACGCATGTGCTCTGTGCGTGCTCTGTGTGTGAGCACGCGCGTGGGGGCAGGTGCTGTGTGTGAGCACGCATGTGGAGTGTGCCTGTGGACACGTCCCGGCCTGGAGCCCGGCTCGTCTCGTGTCACACGCACCCCACACGCGAACGGGGCGGGATGCACGGCCACGGTGGCACTCCGACGCTGGGCCCCAGCCCGCCCGGCCCTACCTGTGCAGCCGAAGGCCACAGTGCCCACGGCGGCCAGGTTGATGGCATACGCCTGGTCGCGAGAGAAGAGCTGCAGCCACACGTCACAGATGCTGACGAACAGGAGGGGGCCCAAGGCCAGGAGGTAGCCTGCGGGGGAGAAGCCGGAGCAGGGGGCCATGAGCAGCTGGGGGGGCTCCCCCTCATCCCACCCCTCCTGTGGAGCCAGCTCTGAGAGGCCTCTCTCTCTGCCCTTCCCTTTAACTCCGGGAGGGCCAGGGCCAGGATCTAAGAGGGCCACTTGGAAGGCTTCCTGGAGGAGGTGTCGTTGGAGCTGGGCCTTGAAGCTGGAGGTCGCCATGAAGACGGACGGGAAAGGAAGAGCAGACCAGGCCACGGAAGAGCGTGGGCCTGGACATACTGTGGGGTGCACAAGAGCCCCCCTTCCCCGGGGCCAGGGATCCTTGTCACGTGTGCACCGCTGCAGGCCTGACCCTACACTCATTCAGCGAACCCCACATATTTTGTTTCACAGGTCGGGAGAGGGAAGCACAGACAGGAAGGGGGTGAGGGAGGGGCCGGGCAGGTGGGCACCAGGACCTGGGGGGGGCGCGGCGGCGCGTACCGGCGGTGATCCTGGTGTGCAGGCTCAGTCTCTCCACGAGCGCGTTGTTCAGGAGCACGGCCACCAGTGCCACCAAGATGTAGGTGAGGCTCATATCGAACACAATCGAGGTCCCTGCGGGGGTCGGCCAGCCACAGGTGCTCAGGGGGAGCCCACCCCCACTAGGCGCTGCCTCCTCGCTCTGCCCAAGAGGGGCTGACGGCCCAGAGAGGGTGAGCGGCTGCCCTGAGGTCACTCAGCAATTCACTGCCGAGCCAGGATTTGAATAACACGGGTTCCCCAGCAGGGTCCTGCCCATGGGGTTTCCAGAGGGCGGCGGGTGTAGGGGGGTGTGACTCGGGGGACCCACCTGGGTACTTGTGATGCAGGAAATCCACGTCGGTGATGAAGCTGTTGTATGGCAGTAGGAAGCCCACGCCAGCCAGCAGCATCGCAAAGTAGATGGCGTGGTAGCGATCGTCCGGGACTGGCTCCTCCACCGCTAAACCCAGAGACACCAGGTGAGAATGGACCAGCCCACGCATGGCCACGGCCGCCACGCCAGGGCCGCAGTCCATCACTGTGGCCACAGTGTACCACAGCACCCAACCCCGTGACAACCATCACCACGTCCACGGTCTGTCATCACCTTGGCCACCGTGTCCACCAGCATCATGGCGGCCATCACGCTGCCTTCTGTCCATCCCCACCGCCGTGGCTGCAATGCCGCTGCATCACGGCCATTATCATCACTGTCATGGCCACTGCGGTCACCTTCATTGTCACTATAACTAGGGTGATTGGCTGTATAGCTGCCACCAGCATCATGGCCACCATCACCATGGCCACTGTCCACCACCAAGAGGCCACTGCCACCACGACTATGAGCCTCGCGGCCACCGAAGCAACCGGCTGGACAGATGGTGGGACGGCCTTCTGAAGACGCAGCTCAGGGGCCAGCTTGTGGGGCGGTGGCAGCATCCCCCAGGAGGCTCGAAATGAGTCTGATACGTGGGGTGACTCTCTCAGGGCCAGCAGCCTTGTGTCTGGGGACCACGGGGTGGATGTGGCATGGGACCGCTTACTATGACCTTTAGAGATCCACCAGCAAGACGCCCAAGTGCCAAAGGGAGGAAGGATGCTAACCCGAGACACGAGCATCCCGTCGCCCTGGAAACTAAGACGGCCGCCCTGCCCCTCCGGGCTCCTCCCGCCCCAACCGCCAGGCACGGAAGAGGGCACTGTCCTGGCCGTGGCGACCGGTCCTGCCCATCCAAGGGAAAAAGGAAGGATGTGCCCGGAGTCTCGGAGGACTTCTGCTCCCTGTGACGGACGTCAATGGAAAACAACACAACCCAACCCCAGCAGGACTGCTAGCGGCCAGAACCTTCAGGAATGGAGGTTGGGGTCAAAGAACCAGGACCAGCCGAGGCGCCTAGGGGGCACAGGGGGCTACAGAATGGGAATAGGAAGATGGTGGTTGTAAATACCAGCCGTGACCACGCGACCGGTCACAGACACGAGGACCGCAACGGCTATGAGCGTTTCTTCCCTGTTTTGACATGAAATGTCTGCGCGTGTGTGTTAACCAAATATCTTTGTGTTATTCCCTCTCTTGTCCCCTTCTCACCTACCATAAGATGTGTAATAGTTAACTTTGTATCTCAGTATCTGAGTTACAGGGTCTCAAAGGGGATGTGTGCAGCCGGCCCGGTGGCGCAGCGGTTAAGTGCGCATGTTCCGCTTCGGTGGCCCAGGGTTCACCTGTTTGGATCCCGGGTGCGGACATGGCACAGCTTGGCAAGCCACGCTATGGCAGGCGTCCCACATATAAAACAGAGGAAGATGGGCATGGATGTTAGCTCAGGGCCAGTCTTCCTCAGCAAAAAGAGGAGGATTGACAGCAGATGTTAGTTCAGGGCTAATCTTCCTCAAAAAAAAAAAACAAAACGGGGGGTTGTGTAACAGCACACAGGATTTGGCATCTTTTGTGGAAAGGCTTGGGGTGGTGTTGGTTGTACAGGGGTTAGTTACGTCATGCGAGGTGGTGGCACGACTTTGCTAGTGCCTTTATTTGGAGATAAAGCGTGGTTTAAGGAGCTGTGTACGGGAGCCAAGCTGGCAAAGGGTGGACTGTGACGGTCGGTTGTATGGGTCCACTTGGCAGGCCGAATAGTCCCCAGTGGTTCAGTCAAGCACTGATCGAGATGCTGCCGCCTCCTTAGTGGACTTTAAATTAATCAAGAGGGAAATCGCTCCGGGTGGGCCTGACCTAATCAGGCAAGACCTTTAGGTCTTCCCAGCACTCAGAGACCCCCAACAGCTCGTGCCTGTGGGGTTTCAGCCTGTTTGTGATCTTCCTTCCCGACCACCTGCCTTACGGACTCCAACTTAGCCAGCCTCTACATCAGCAAGCCCATTTCCTGCCATAAACCCGTATGTGAACGTATAGATCTAAGGCTGTAGGTATTGACAGCCCTCTGTCTGTCTCCCCTCTGTCTGTCCATCTCCTACGGCCTCTCTTTCTCTGGGTGAGCCACCGAGTGACTGATCCAGCCACTGTCAGCAACGCCAGTACAGTTCAAACCGCCCCTGTCACGGTCACAACGGCCGCCATCCACGTCTATGGCCGTGGCTGCACACGCCACACGCTATCTCTGGCCACACCTGACCAGGAGAAGTCTGGCACCTTAGGGACGGCCCTGAGCTGGCTCTGTGCACGCACTCAGGAGGAGCGAGGCCATCCCAGCCCACCCCGGGGCTCGTCCGGCAGAACCTCCATTCCCCATCTGCAAAGAGAGGGGATGGGGCCAGGGAACAAGCCCCCATTTCTGAGCCTGCAGGCGTGCTAGTACAGTCCAGACCCCCAAACACAGCTCTCACGTATGGGGGCCCTGAGTCCCAGGACAGTCCCAAGCAACGGCTTACGGATTCTTTCCCAAGCACACTGAAGGTGGCACCAGGAGCATTCTCTTTCACAGATGAAGAAACCAAGCCCAGAGAATGGTGACCTACCCCAGGCCCCCAAGCAGGTGGGGGATGCGACCTGGGGTTGAGCCCGAATCTGTCTGACTCCAGATTCACGCGCCGCCCACTCTGCAAGTCTGAACTCACAGGCACCTGGCCTATTTCCTTGAGGTGCGGAAACCGAGACTCAGAGAGGTTTAGGCCCTTGCCCAAGGTCATACAGCCGGATGGAAAATCAGGTCTCGGAACCTCACGGCCATCCTCCTCCTTTTTGGCACGTTCCCATCTGCCCTGAAGTGAGGCGTGGCTTGCTCTGGCCAATGAAATGTGACCAAAGTGGCCTGTGTCACTTCCAGATGGAAGTTTTACGTGCAGTCTGGGTCAGTGCGTGGTTCACCAGCTGCCCTTTCTGCTGCCTGGTGGTCATGGGAGCCCCCGTAAGACGGAGCCTCCGCAGCCTGGCTCAGTGACTGCACGGGGCACACGGCATTGGGCTGGAGGCACGGAGCCGGGGGGCTTGTTTCTTACGCAGCATATCCAGTCCGGCCTGCCTACTCCATGCCCACCCCAGACTCCTGTCCCCCAGGCCCCGAGGGCTCACGTGCCCAGGTCCTGTTCGGGGCCAAACACACGCCCTGCCCACACCCTCACTCACCAGAGTCTGGAGAAACTGGGGTGCCCCCGGGCCCATCAGCCTGGCCTCGAGCAGTACCCACCGCCACCTCCTCCAGCTGGCCGCCGTCGAAGCTGAAGCTCATGACCATGCTCCTGTCCCACGGGCATGCTGCACCAGCTTCCTGGAGCCGCTGGCTTCCCACGGAGCCCATGGCTGCCCGTGCTGTTGGGGGGAGAGGAGAGGAGGCGAGCTGAGGGGGTGACGAGGAGGGACCCCCACGCCCCATGGCTGAGCCCCGAGCCTGCACCGCCCCCTGCCGGAGCTGTCCTCACAATTCCTTCCACCGATTTCAAAACAGCGCCATGAAGGGCGCAAACCCAAGCGGACGAGTGACATCGCATGATCTGTGTCAAGAAGCCCAGCCTCACTGCAGTGGGGAGCAACGACCGAGGCCTGTGTGTGGGTGGCGGCAGTGGCCTCGGAGGCCTGCACGGGGGTGGTGGCAGTGGGCATGGAGGCCTGCCTGGGGGTGACGGCAGTGGGCAGGGAGAGAAATCAATGGAGCGGAGAAATATTTGGGAGGTGGAACGCCAGGACTTGGTGAGCAGTCAGAACGCAGACACTAGTGAACACTTCGTGTGCCAGCTCTGTGCTCAGTGTCCCACGTATCGTCTCCGTCTGGGAGGGATGCTGACAGTCACTCATTTTACAGCCAAGGAAAACGAGGGTGAGACAGTCACTCCCCCTTGCCCCGTCACCCCACTCTCACAGGCTGTCAGGGGTGGAGCCCGGACCCAAACACAGGCCTGTGGGACACCCCAGGCCACCACAGCCCTCCGTTCTGGGGCCAACCACCTTCAGGGGCAGGAAGTGCTTCCTTTGCTCTTGCCTCAGTTTCTCTTGCTTCAGTTCCAATCTGCCAGCCCTTGTCTTTGGAGGGAAGGAAGGAGCTAACTGATGCACGATGGAGAGACGCCCCTACTGTGTAGGTAATGCTGGGTGGGGGGAAGTCTAGTTTTTTCCCTAAAACTTTATCGATTTTTTTTCTAAGGACTTTTATTCACTCATCTGATTGCAAAAAGGATACCTGCTCCTCGTAGAGAACGTGGGACGGAAATGGGACACCATGGCATTGGGCACTGAGGGTGGCACCTCTGCCTTCCCAGCCGGTGAGCATGTGTGGTGGAACCCGCGGAAGAAGCCGGGAGAAGGACCCCACGTGCCTGAGTTACTCTGATTTTCTCTGAGGTTGGCACACAGCCATTCCCCGCTCCTCCCCGTTTCATCTCATTTTCTCCTGCTCTCCTGCCTCAGTTTACCCACTTGCTAGCCCCCAGATGGGTGGTGCTGACCAGCTACTGAGCGCCTCCTCCTGGCTCCTTCCTCTTTAGCTAATTCTCCATGGAGAGTTCTCATCAGGGCCTGGGAGCTGGAGACGCCCCTGCTTCCAGTCAGTCCTGGGGACTGGGGATATTCTGGCCCTGACAACGGGGGGCTGACCTGGCTGATGGGCCCCAAGAGCAGTGGAGAAGGGGGTTGGGGGCTCCCGCTTCGGGGGGGCTGGGGAGCAGGTGTCACTCCTCTCCAGGCTCAGTCCTCTTCCTGGGCCCCGCACCCTGGGCCTCCTGCCACACCTGGAGCTGGGGAACCAAGCTCGGCCTGGATCTGAGTGACCGTGGCCTTGGCCAGGATCCTGCGCTGGAGGCCTGGAGACCCTCAGGCCCCACCCACCCAGCCTCCAGCTACGGAACCCTCCTCCCTCCAGCCCTCTGAGGACGTGAGCCCAGCCTAGGGGGCAGCCGAACCCTGACCCCTGGCCCGGGCTCAGCCAGGGGTCCCCGAGCCAGCAGCGCCCAGACATGCCCGCCTCCATGCTGAGGTTTCCGCCCCACCAGAGGCCACGCCACCGGCCGCGGACGTGCTCAGCATCCAGCCAGCAGGCGGCCCCATGGCTCCCTCTGGCTCGGTCACCCACACTGCCCGCCCCAGCCACTGTCCCCGCGTGCTCCTCCAGGCCCCCTCCTTGAGGGGGGTCTGGCTCCTCCTACCGTGGCCCCATGGCCCCTCAACACGACCTCGCTGGCCTGGCCAGAGGGCAGGCCTCACAGGGTGGTGGGGCAGGGGTGCACTGAGGGGGCCCCCCTTCCTGGGCCGCAGGCTCTACTCGCCCCTCCTCAGACCCCTCCCGCTGCACCGGGGCAGCCCAGGGCCTCAGACCCTCCCCACTCGCTCCTGTGTCCTCCTTGAGTTAAAACTTAAGAACACGCACGGGGCTCCTCTCTGCAGCCCCCACCCCACCAGGACCCCTGGGTGCCCGCCCGGAGAGCAGCTGAGAAGACCCAGAGCATTGCTCTGGCCCTCAGCTCACGGGTCCCTGCTTCAAGCCCTGGGCCTCAGTTTGCCCACCTCCCTCTGGTGGAGGAGGAGGGTAAGAAGGTCCCTCACAAATCGTGGGTGGGAGGGCACGGGGGGGGGGGGAGTTCAGCAGTCACACAGGCCACCACCTCGGGGCACTGCTGGGGGCCGGAGAGGGCTCCCCACCCCAGGAGTCCTGAGAGGCTGGCTCATGCCCCCACCCTGCAGAAAGGAAGACCGAGGCACAGAGAGGCGAGGCTGGGGCTCACACAGCCCGCTGGGCCTCCTTTCATTCCCCCATTTCAGCAGGGACTCAGAGGACACTGGTTCCGAAGGAGCCCCAGGCATCGTGGAGGTGCTGGGTGTCTGGACCCCAAGGCCAGGCTGACCCCTCTCCAGGCGCGCGGCGCCTCCAGCCAGCCAGAGGGAAAGAGGGACCCGAACTGCATTTGGAAAGCCAGCCGGCTGGCCCTCCTCCGGCCTCCTGCTCCCTGGGGGTGTCCAGCCCTGGCCAGTGGATGCCCTGGGACGGCCCTGGGCCCCTGTGCCTGGGCCGCCTGGTGCCTCCTCTGCTGCCCTTTCCCCAGCCCCGGTTCTCGAGTGCCCCAGCTCCTCCAGTGGGTTCTGCCCACGGGAAAGTGAGTTTCCAGACCCTGGAGCCGCTCCCTTCCTGCAGCTCCCGGAGGACGGGCAAACGCACTGGCCTCAGGCGCTGGCTGGTGGCAGAGCAGCCAGGACCCAGCCCCTGCCCCTGGCCTTGGTTTCTGCAGGTGTAGACGCTGGCAGCACTCCACCCCCAAGCGCCTTCTGCCTGCCTGGCCCCATCAGCAACAAAGTTGGTTCCCAGGCCTGCGCCCCTAGGCAAAGGACAGACTCCCCGGGCCACCACCGCGAGGTGACCCCGGGCACAGGCCCCGCCTCTTGCAGCCGGCTCTCCCCAGAAGTAGGAGGGGGCTGGCTGGGGAAGCGGTGAGATGGGGCGGAGGGGGACCAGGAGGAACTTCAGGTGGAAGGACCTTTAGGAGGCGCCCGGGGAGAAGGGGGCGCCAGGGCCCGGGCATGGCCTCGGGCCACCGGCCACTCTCCTCCTTCCCGGGTCTGGGTCCTGCGCTCGCACTTGGGCTGGCGTGGGGCTGGCCCGGTTCGGATGCTGCACGAGCGGTGGAGGTGGGCGCCCTCTCTTCCCGGGACAGGGAGTGGGGTCAGGCGGGGGTCTCAGAGTCCCCAGGGTCACGCGCCCCCGGCCCTGGCTTCGGCTGCCCGAGCCGGCGCGGAGGGGGAGGGGGCGCGGCGCGGGGCCGCGCGCCGCAGACAAAGGCTCCGACAGGTCCCCGCGCCCCGGCCGCGCCCGCCCCGCCCGCCCGCCCCTCCGCGGGGACCGCTTACCTGGCCGGCCCGGGGGTCCTCGGCGCGCCCGGCCCCGCCCGCGCCCACCGCCCCCGCGCCGGGACCCCTGGGCGCCCGCGCCCCGGCCCGCTGCGCCCGGCACCCCGCCTCGGGCCGGGCGCGGCTGGCGTCCTCCGCGGTCCCTCCGCCGCGCCCGGGTCGCCGAGCGCGTCCGGGGGGCGCAGCGCAGCGCAGCGGCGAGCACAGCCGGGGGCCCGCGCTCCGCCCCGGCCCGCCCCCACAGCGAGCCCCGCCCCGCCCCGCCTCCCCTCCTCCCGTCCTCACCCCTCCTCCTCCCCATCCCCCTCATCTCCGCTCCATCTCCCCATCCCGCGGCCCCCCGCAGAGGCGGGGATGGGGCGGAGGCTGACACCCCAGGGGGGCATGGTGGCCCCGGTGACCTCCCGGTGACCTGCGGCTGATCTAGCCCACCTCCCCCCATCCCCACCTCCCGGCCTTGGTGCCCAGGGCTACTGCCCCAGTCCCGACCCCGGGTCCCCTCGCCACGGAGGGAGGTCTGCGACTCAGGGTGGGTGGGTGTGACAGGTCACCCGGACGACCAGACTCCCAAGTTTTGAAGGATGAGTAGGAGGCCGCGGGCTGAGCTCGTGCAGAGCACCGATTCCAGCCAGGTCTGGGGGCATCGTCGCCCCCTGTGCCGCTCCCTCGGCTGGTCCCCACCCGCTGCCCAGTCTCCTCTCCCCCTAGCGTGGGATCAGACCCTGACTAGGTCCTTTTGCATCCCGCAACCTCAGTTTTCTCCCAGGTGGAATTACAACCTTGCCTTCAGGGTTGCCAGCTGAGCACCCTTGTCTCCGTGCCTCGGTGTCCTCGTCTGTGATGTGGCCCTCAGAGAGACTGTGCTAAGGCTCAGGAACCCTTGCCCCGGGGGAGGAGCCCACTGGGGCCCTGGCACCGCAAAGGAGCCAGTGATGGGGTCGCGGGGAGGTTCCTTGCCCGGAAAGGGGTCTGCACAAGGCAAGAACAGGAACCAGGTGGGAGGCAGCGTGCCCTGGGTCCCTCCGGAGCCCAGGCCTGTCCATGGGAATCAGGCAAGTCCCCTCCCCACCCAGGACAGACTTACCTGGATGGGGTCAACACAGGGGCTTGCAGGGCACGCGCCAGCCTCCCCCCGCCATCCAACTAGCTCCTCCTCCTGCCTTGAGACCACCTGCCATCAACCAGGAGGCCCCAGAGATGCCTCTGCCCACAGCTGTGGTCCGCACCGGCCCTCAAGGCCTTGCCCTTCTCTCCTGACAGAGGACGCCCCCTAGGAGTAAGAGCCTGTCTCGCCTTCCTCTGGATCCTCAGTGCTGGGCAGAGTGCCTGCACACAGCAGGAGCCAAATACTTGCTTAAGGGTGGACTGAACCGGGTGCTGAGAGGAGTGTGCTGGGAGGATGCTGCTAGTGCCCTCAGGGGTGGGAGGCGGCCCCCTGCCCGTCATCTGCTGCCGTCTGGCTGGGGGAGATGGCCAGCCGTTCCCAGCGGTTCATCCGAGCTGACGAGCCTGCGCCCTCCCCTGGGTCTGGAGCTCTGAAAGGGGACCCTCAACCCGGCAGGGAGCCAGGCCGGGCTGTTCTGGGCGTGAACAAAAGGTATTGCGTGTGTGTGAGACTGTTATAGGTACGAGGGACACATCGGAATCCCTGCCCCATTGGGTTTCAGTCTCATGGGGGACACTGGCAATAATGGGGTACTCTCGTTCCGGGAGGCGTCCGATGCCTGGGAGACAATAGACGGAGTGAGGGCCTACGGAGAGCGAGCCTATGGGGCCGGGGCGCCCGTCACCATCTAGGGGTCAGGGAAGGCCGCTCTAGAAGGTGACACTGGAACTGAGAGACCTGAACGATGGGAAGGCGCCCACGGTGGGAGGTTTGTGGTAAGTAAGTGTGTTCCGGGCAGAGGGAACAGCCAGCGCGAAGTCCTGAGGTCAGAGAAAGCTCGTTATAGTCAAGGAAAAAAGAAGGCCGGAGTAGCAGGAACAGAGGAAGGGAGAAGAAATCGGGCGGCAGGCAGAAACCAGCCTGAGGGCGTCTTGCTGGCCGTGGGAAGGCCCTGGAGCCCCGTGGAGTGTTTCAGGCGAAGGAGGGAGCAGGATGTGACCTAAGTGTTTTGCTGGTGGGAGTGCAAGTTAGAACAACGATTCTGGAAAGTCAATCTGCCTAAAAAACACGCTCAGCCTTTGATCCAGAAAATCCAGCCCAAGGAAATGATTCTAAATATAGAAAGGGCTTTATATGCAAGGATGTTCGTCATAATAGCCAAACATGGCAAATAGCCAGTTACCCGAGAAGAGTGGCTATGGAATATTCACCACGGTGGGGGGTGGATGGCGCAACTGTCATCTTCGAAAACCCCAGGGGAACCATGGAATAAGGTGAAACCACACAGAGAAATGGCAGGTCACCCCCAGGGTGGACGGTTCTGAAGCGTTTCTAGCAGTGTGGCAAGCTGGCGGCGTGCAAGTGTGACACGAGAGAGAAACAGGAAACGAGGAGAAATACGAAAGATACTTTGCACTTGGTGCCAAAAAATTGGAAGAACTGGGTGAAACGATTTTCTGGGTAAGTAAGAACGAGCAGACAAGCTGTTATCAGATGACAGAAATTTAAATAGATCAATTACTAGAGAGGAAGGAGAGAAGTTTGTTAAACGACGAGTCCTCTGCCCCCACAACCCCCGCTTATGCCGTTTCACACATTTCCAGAATTCTACCAAACCATCAAAGAAGAGAGCGCCGCAAGGTGACTGAAATATTCCGGAGCACAGGAAAGAAGAAAGAAATTCCTCAAGCTCACGAAGATTTCTCTAAGGAGACAACAGACTCGTCCCCCCCCTCGCTGTGAACATCAGTGTAAAATCCTAAATAAAACAGTAGCCACAGGAATCAGGGGCACCTTAAAATAAGAACAGGACATTCCAAATGCAAGATGGTCTCAGGTAAAGGGCGCTACTAACATAACTCATTGTATTAATAGGTCAAAGGAAAAATCATCTGATCCTCTGTATAGATGCTAAAAAGGCATTTGGGGAAAAACGACATTCATTCTTAATTTTATCTTTTTTTGAGGAAGATTAGCTCTGAGCTAACATCTGCTGCCAATCCTCCTCTTTTTTGCTGGGGAAGACTGGCCCTGAGCTAACATCCGTGTCCATCTTCCTCTGCTTTATATGTGGGACGCCTACCACAGCATGGCGTGCCAAGCGGTGCCATGTCCACACCTGGGATCCGAACCGGCGAACCCCGGGCCACCGAAGCGGAACGTGCACACTTAACCGCTGCACCAGTGGGCCGACCCCCATTCGTAATTTTTTAAGAATCCTCCTAAAGTAGGAATCTGTGAATCTTTATGGTCCTGAAGCAGAAGACCTCTCTCTCCACACACGGGACAAGGCTTGGATGTCCGCCCTCATCTGTTCTGTTACCTTCTGCCCCTCCCCTCTTCGGCGTCCTAGTCGACACTGATACCCAAGAGAAAGAAGGAAGATATATAAAAACTGGAAAAGAGGAGTTACATTGTTATTCGCAGGGGACAGGATTACATAGCTGGGAGATCCGAGTGACCCCAGTAAAGCCCTTTAAGAGATTCCACAGCCTTCCTACCTGGGCGCAGCAGACAGAGAACCGCAATCAGAGAAAAGAATCATTGACGACAGGGACAAAATAGATGGAATTCCCCGGAACGAGCTTAATTAGCAATGTTCAACGTCTGCATGAAAAAAACTGTAAAGGGACAGGAGAAAACTTTGGTGAGAGACTCAGGGGAAGATAGAGATGATGGCGAGTTATCTTTTGGAGCCTGTTAAACTGATTCTAAAATTCATATGGGAAAATGAATTTGCGAGACCAAGGCCGGAAAAGACTGTGAAGGAAGAGGAATGCGGAGGGATTGACTTGTCAGATACAAAGTATCAACTCAAGCCGCCACTGCTGTGGCAGCTCAGGGCTGGCCTCTGACGAGATGGACCCGTGAAGGGCACAGAACGGCGGTTCCAGAAGGCGACCCAAACGCGTGCATCGATAGCAGTATCTTTTCATGTGAGTGAGAGACGGATGGATTATTCTGTACATGGTGTTTGCCTCATTGGGTGACAATCTACAAATAAAATAAGACAAAATTGGGTCCCTACCTCATTCCTGGTACTCAAACCAAAACCAAAACCAAAACCAACAAAAATAACTAACAACAAAAAACTCCAGATTTCTGTTTTTAATAATCTCATAGAAAAGAAGTTCCTTCTAAGCGAGACACAAAACTCAGAAGCCATAAATGAAAAGACCAGCACATTTGACTGTTTCAGTAAAAAATATAAACTTCGTGCATGGAAAACCCCATCACAAACAAAATGAAAAAGATGAATGCCAGAGTGGGGAAAATATTTGCAACACGTATGACAGGTAGTGGGCTTGTTTCCTTAATATATAAAGAGCATCTATAAATCAAAAAGAAAAAGACCAGCAACCAATAGAGAAGATGAGAAAAGTACATGAGCGGACAATTAAAAAAAATGCAAACACAATGGCTTCAGCATATGAAAAATTGCCCGACTCCACACCTAGTAAGAGAGGTACAAATTAGAACTACACTGAGAGGCCATTTTTTTCTTAGCATATTGGCAAAAGCCGAAAAGTTTGAAGTCAGTGTTGGCAAGGTGAGAGTAGGATGCCCTCCCATCCTTTATGGTGGGAGTGTAAATTTATACAACTTCTATGGAGGGAAATTTGGCACATCAACCCCAAATTTAAAATGCACAAATTATTTGTTCCATGAATTCTATTTTTAAGAATCTATACAACATTATATTTGCACATCTGTTCAAAGCTGTGCATCCAAAGAATATTTGTTGCATTTTTGTAACAGCAAAAGATCAGAAACAAGCTCAGCGTCCAGCAGTACAACAGGATACTACACAACGTTACAAAGATTGAGACCTGTACCGATTGGGAGCGATTTACAAGATACATTGTTCAGTTAAAAAAGGAAAAGCAAGGTGCAGAAAAACATGTGTAATGACTAATTTTGTATGTCAACTTGGCTGGGCCACAGTGCCCCGTTTATTGGTCAAACATTATTCTGGACGTTTCTGTGAGGGTGTTTTTGGGTGAGATTTACATTTAAATTGGTAGACCGAATAAAGCAAATTGCCCTCCATAATGTGGGTGGGCCGCGTCCAATCAGTTGAAGGCCTGCATAGACCAAAAGGCTGATCTGCCCAGAGCGAGAGGGAATTCTGCCAGCAGGTGGCCTTTGGACTGGAGATTAGGGGGTTGGGGTCGGAGAAGGGATGCTTATTTTTACTTTAGCCTTTTGTAAACTATGAATTTTTTAACGTTAAGTGGGACACGCAGGATACACAATTATGCATACCGTATACTCGCTCCACGTAGAGAAAAAACTAGAAAGCAGTACAGCAGAATTAGTCCACGGTCGTCCTTGACCGTGGGGGTGGAGAGGCAGCGTTTCCTTCTCTATTTTTCTTCCTTGTCCATAGTAAGCCCATGTCAGCCTGTTTGTAATGCTTGTCGCCGTGCACGCATTTATCACGAAACACTGAAACTATGTTTGTGTGTGGAGATGGACGTCTCGTCTTCACGGTTCCCACGCTCTCCACACACCCCGGCTCCTGCCAGCATCAAGTTACGTGGGGACGGGGGGTGAAGGACCTTTGAGTCTGGGAAACGGCTGTTCAGATGGGGAGAAACTTTGGGGTTTAGATTAGGGCCAGGGCTGGTTTTCTGGTCCGGGGGTGTGATTGGTGTTGCCCAGGGTCCAATGGACCTTAGCAGGGGCTCGTGGCATGGTGGGGATTCAGCGCTGCGTTCTGGGGGCAGAATGGGCTGCCCACTGGAAAACCTGACGGTACGAGGAGCCTGTCTTCAGTGCAAATGGACTCGGAGCTCCTCCCACCAACAGGCAGAATAATTTCCCCGCTGCATCTCTCTGTGTTTGTGCAGGTGACTCACGCCGGCCGGTGGGATGACAGCAGCTGTGATAAACCAGAGATCTGGAAAGGCCCAGGCTGGCCTCCTGAGAGATGGGTGACCTAGAGCACAGCCACACGGCGGAGGCCGTCCCGGACCAGCTGACCGCCAGCCAACCCCAGACCCATGAGCAAGCTGGTCAAGATCAGCAGAGCCACCCAGCCGACCACCCCAGATGCTTAGAGGGCTCTGTTGGGGTGAGTGGCAGATCCAGGGGATGGGTTCTCTGTGGGGGGTGCCAGGGTGGGCTAGGCTCAGGGCCAGGCCTATGTCACTGCCGGTGACGCCTGGGCCTCACTGACCGCAGCAAGGACTCTGCTAATGGATGAAAAATGCAGCCAATTAAGGTCCCATGGAGTGAGCCAAGGAGGGGCCGTGGCCAGGCCTGTTTTGTCATCCGGGCTCCTGAGGGCAGCCGCGTTGGTGCAGGCAGGGGCTATAGTGGGGTCTGCATCACGGACAAGTGAGCAGGGGGCTGCCACCGCCAGGGACCAAGGCTCCTGCTGTGTCCTCATTTGGCAAGTGCTGAGCGCTGTTCTAAATGGCCTCTGACGTTCCCCAAATCATCCTTCAGTAGGATGGCTCCCTCCTTGGTCTCTTGGCTTCCCTCACTCAGCCTCCAACCGCCTCCCTAGGCAGGCAGAGTGCACTTTCTAAAAGGTGTCCTTTTCCTGCTAACTCTCTCCATGATTCCTCAGTGACCACAGGGATAATACCCAAAGCCCAGTGTCTTCTGACCCCGGCTGACCTGTTTCCTTCCACACGCTCACTTTGGAGGAATGGGTGGTAAGGGTGGGTAGGCCAACGGTCAACTTCCTCTGCCTCAGGCCCCACCAGCAGGGAGTCAGCGCAGCTGCTCAGTCCCATCTGGTATAATTCCTTTAAAAGCTCTGTGGGTTTCCTGTGTATCAGATTACAACACACTCCATTAGGTCAGAGCTGTATCCACACATCTCTTTGAGATAGCCTCTCTCTGTTCTGGGCTGTGGGACAAGGCCCTTGAGAGTTCTAGCAGCTCTCCAGTCCAGCAGAGGGAGTCTAAGATGCATGCTTTTAAGATTCTTAGGAGCCTCTTAGCTGTCTTTGACTCCTGACAGTGGCACTGTCAGATTTTGCTTGACCTGAGACCATGTTTTATTGGCAACACTCTACATCTGATCTTTGCCTTAGGGTGAAGCCTTTCCTGGGGGCACTTGGGTTTCTTACTCCTGGTGGCCCATCTAACCAACCCTCCAGGTGGGTGCCCTTGTGCACCAGTCTCAGGGGAGGCACTTGGGGTCCAAGCCAGATCGTGTGGAATAACTCCCACTGCTTCAGTGACATCAGCCATCAGCCTGCTCACCCGCTATCCATTCCTTCCCGAGGAGCAGGAGCCACCCCAGATGGCCATGGCCCACCAAGGTGCGTCAGTTTGGGGAGACGTGCCCACCCAAAGGCCAGTGAGTGGGTTGGGGTATAGACTGGGTTGAGGGGCGAAAGGGACTCAAGCCTAAAAAGAAGCTACATGCCCACAAAAGACGTATACATGTTTTACTCATAATAGTCAAAGTCTAGAAACAACCCAGGGGCCTATCAGGAGGAAGTGGTTCAACAGACCCTGGTCCATCCGTACCGTGGAATACTACGCAGCAATGAAAAGGAACAGGCTCCTGATACCCCAGCCCCTGGGATTACTCTCAAGCGTATCGTGCTGACCGAAAGAGACAGACGCAAGGGAACACAGACTGTCTGGTTCCATTCATGTGACATTCTAGACGACGCAAATGAATCGGAGGTAACTCAGATGGTTATTACCGTCGGGGAGGGCGGGCGGCAGGAGGGAGCTAGTGGGGTGACGGTAATGCTCATATCCTGATAGAGATCTGGCTCACACGACGTGGCCATCTGTCAAAACGCAGTAAATGTTCACTTTAGACGTGTACATTTCACTGCTTGTAAATTTTACCTTAAAAAAACCCCCAAAACCCACACTAAATATGGACCTCTAGCTAATGACATGCAGGTTTAGGGGTGACGGGTGATGGCGTCTGCAACTGACTTCGAACTGCATTAAAAAAGGAAGATGGATTGGTGGATGGACAGCGCGATGGTGAGACGGACCTCAGAAAGCAAACGGCAAAATGCAGGCAGTGGGCATACGCGTGTTCCTGGCTTGTTCTTTCGACTCTTCTTTATGTTGAGAATTTTCATAATAAAATGTTGGGGTTGGGGGAGAAGAATAAAGGGAACCCAGCGGTGCGTACCCCACCGCCGCCCGCGCCCGCCGCTCCAGCGGGGCTGTTCCAGGCCACGCGGCTGTGCCATCTGCTTCCTGCAGAGCTCAAACCTAATTTAGTCGCAACTTATTAACTTAAAGCCCATTAGAATCTTCCCGTCAACCTGCGCAGGCAGCCAAGAGCCAGACAGAGCCCGGAGTGAGGGGCCTGCTCGGGACACAGCCGGGGAGGGAGAGGGAGCCGCTGGCTGGGCAGAGGGACAGACGCTGCCGGGGTCTGGTCCCAGCTGATCATGGAGGGTTGAGGGTCTGCCACCCCTCGGGGTCACCCCCTGGTGCAAGGAGCGGCCTTCCTCTGTGTCACTTCCTCCAATTCTTGCTCGAGTCACACAGCAAGGCCAGGCCAATGCTGGTCCCTCCTCAGCCACCCCTGTCTGTCCTGTGGGTCATGCTGCCCCCCGGACCCCCCGGACCCATAGGTCTGGAGATCAGATGGAGCCGCACCCTGAGCCAGGCTTCCAGGATGGAAGCCCCCAAGCCTACGTGGCCTCCTGGGGCCCTCGGGACAGCCCTGGACAGCCAGCGATGGGGGATGAAGCCTCCAGGGGCCGCCGCTGGAGGCCGGCCCAGATGGCGGGAGCTGCCTGGCCCGGCTCCAGGGCTCTTAGCTGGAAGAGCTCTTCATTACGGCCACGGTGCGGCAGGCTGGCGGGGACGGGAGCCCAGGGGGACCTCTGGACCTCCTCCCTCCCTGCCGGCCCCACCTCCTCTGTGCTCCTTCCCGCCTGGACCCCACGCCCCCTCTGGGCGCCTGCCTGCCCTGGCCAGCCCCTCTCTGAGCCAGCAGCCACACCCCATTTCCCAGGGCTTCCTCCCTCCCCCCGCCCCCACGATGAGGCGCCCCTCTCCCAAGCTTTCACCCGCCTGTTCCTCCACCTGGAGGGCCTGCCCATCACCGAGCACACTCCCCTCCACCCCACCAACTCCTATTCATCCGTAACGCCTCAGCGCCACAGGCCCCTCCTCCAGGGGGTCTCCCCTGACTGGCGTGGGACGGCTGACCCTGGGAACTCAGTCCTCCAATCCTCACCACGCCTCTGAGGGACGCTCCACAACGCCCTACTTGACAGACGGGATGAGGCCCAGAGAGGTGAAGACACTTGCTCAAGGGCACTCAGCCAAGGAGCCTTGAGGAGTTCGCTCCTCACTGGGTCTCGGGGCAGCGTCGGGGCTGGCGGGAGGCTCCGTAAGTGAAAGGGGCTCGGCGAATGGACTACCATCGGGGTGGGGGGCAGAGCAGTGCAGGCCCTTACTGTGCGGGCCCCCGCTGAAGGAGGCAGGGTGTTGGCCTCTTACAGAGACCTCCCATCCCTGAGCACCGACCCGGGAGGTCACGCCCTGCTCCTCTGGAAGGAGCACGCCCATTTCACAGATGCAGAAACGGATCCCAGAGAGCCTGAGGCTGGCCCGGGGTTTCCCAGCCAGGCGCCGAGGGAACGGCAGAGCCCGGACCTGACTCAGGACAGGCTGGCCAGCCCAGGCTCCTGACCATGCCGGGGCCCTGCCCAGGGCTTACCTGGGGCTCCCGTGCTCCCTCTGAGGCCTCTCCGGTGGAGTCAGAGCTCACCCGTCAGACACACCGCGTGCGAAGGAGCCTTTGTACTCTCTATTTACAAGAGGCGGCTTGTGAGCCAATTAGCAGGGTAACCAGGGGGAGTGTTTGGCTTCCGTGGGTGGGAATTGAAGCCATCTGTTCCCGAGTGCTGAGAAAACACTGGAGCCGTCGCTAGAGCCACAGCGCCCAGCAGAGCTGCTGACAACGCTGCCTGGCGCCCACAGGCTGTGTGTCCCAGGGCAGGGCACTCACCCTCTCTGGGCCTCAGCATCTGCATCTGCACAGCCTAGGGGACCTGTCCAGCTGTGTGACTCCAGAACGTTCCCTGCCTGCCTGCCTCCTCCTCCTGCTCCTCTCTCCTGGCTCCCCACATCCTCCCTGCCCCCCGCCCTCCCCATGGTGTAGACCAAGCCCCCCCAGGCAGAGGAAGCCTGCCGATTGCAAGGAGGGCAGCTCCGGCCTCCCCAGCCCCGGCCTTGGAGGGGCTTTTGACCGGTGGACTCGTCTGCCCCCAAGCTGAAAATAGCATTATTGTTTCCTCTGAATATAAAGATGATGATTCACCAATCCAGAAATTTATGGCACAGAACTGTAACCAAGCGAGACTCCCCTCTCCTGAGAGGGAGAGCGTCTGCCGAGGGGGCGGATGTGCAGACCGCTCTCCAAGCTGCTTGCCCCGTCTGGGGTCAGTGTAGGGGGAGAGGTCATTGACTGGGATGTTTCAGAGAGAGAGACAGAGAGAGAGAGAGAGAAATAAAGACAGAGATAGAGAGGGATGGAGATGGAAAGAGAGAGAGATGGAGACAGAGAGAGAAAGGAGTCCCACTCGCACCAGGACCCTTCTGCTCCTTGTTGAGCTCCGCGGAGACTTCGGACTGTGGGACGCGGTGCCTGCCACACCTCATCCTTCCCCCACGGGAGAGCAGAAAGGTTGAGTCTGAGCCGAGCTGTCGGTTGGACAAACCTGGGTTCCAGCCCCAGCCTCCCCCGCCCAGCTGTGCGGCTTGAGGCGGCCCCCTTGGCCTCGCTCAGCTGAGCTCAGTTGCCTCTTCTGCAAAATGGGGGAACAGCAGCAGCCACCGCATCGCAGGATCCTTGCTAGTTACTCTAGTGACGTGTGATGATGGCCAAGGCAGGGCTGGCACTGGCGCGGAGTCCCGCGGCTGTTAGCCCGGTCAGCGGGACCAGCAATAAAACGCCGGGGCCTCTGCCAGGCGGGGGCGATCGATCCTGCGGGGCCTGTGCCGGGCGGGTGGGCTTCTCGGCGAGGCCGGACCGGCCGGCCTGAGGGTCGTTTCCCGAAGCCTGCTTTGTTGAAGGGGACAGCTTGGGCGGCAGGGCCCCCCCCTCCCTGCCCGTCCCCTCGCCGTTCCAGAACATTCAGGCTGCAGGATGGGGATTCCAGCGGCCAGAGCTGGGGTCCCATCCCCTTGTCTCCAGGGCAGGGCGGGAGAGGAGCTCCCCAGAGCACTTGAGGCTTGGGGACCGGGATGCTGGGGCCACCACAGGGAGGCCCTCCATCGGGGACGGGCTCCTCGGCCGCCCTCGGTCAGCGCCCGGCTCTGCGGGTGTGGTTGGCTTCTGGCGGCCAGGCTGTCCCTCAGGCTGGGAAGGGGGCTGGATGTGGCCCTCGCCATGGCGGGGGCAGTGGGCAGTCCCCTGTCTCCACCCATCCTGCGGGATTCAGTGAGGGAACATTCTAGATGCCTCCACTCCGCCTTCCCGGAGCTGTCCTGGAGCAGCTCCCACCAGCTCTCCTGACCGATTATCACAATCTCAGGAAATTTTGCAAGACGGTTGTTAAACTCGGCCGTTATTAAAAATGAACCGAACTTACAAAGGTGAGACTTACTCGGAACTCATCACTTCCTAGTTGCCGTACTATTATCGATGCTCTCGAGTCATTTACGTCCACTGTATCTGGAAGGTGGCATTGCCGTGTGATGGCGTGCCACTGCGTTTCTGTTCCCCACTCTGTTCCACGTTGGCGTCTTGAAATTGGCCATAGTGGGAATATTTGCGCCACGGCAATGGGCCGATGCTACAAATCTCCCCCACCCCCACCCCCACACGGGGTCCTGCCTCCTCTCCTCTGGGGGTCCCTCAAACACATCCTGGACCCCTCATGGCCTGGACTCCAGCCTGGGGTCACCTCTCCATCGTGTCTCCTCCTTGGCCACTTGGCACCTCTCTGCTCCCTCCAACTCCTCCTATATCCAGACACATCGCTCCCAGGACAAAGCCGACGGGGCTGCCCACAGCACCAAGCCCTCCATGGCTCCCACCTGCCCACAGGACAAACCCAAGCTCCTCAGCCAGGCTCTCAAGGTCCGCTGCCGGCTCCGTCCATCTCACTGTTTGCCCTCCAGTTTCCACCGAATTCACGCTGCCAAGCAGAACTGCTCTGAAGCCCCGGCCCGAGGCCCTGCTCTGGTCCTCCTCGCAGCAGTCGTAGCCCCTTCCAGGGCCTGTGTGGAGTTTCCCCCCTGGCAGCCGGCCACATGGCTGGCGTGTGCAGCCCTAGGCCCGGGGTGACCAGGGGCCTGCGTGTGAGCCCAGAGCCTGGCCAGGCAGACGGGGGTGTCCACGCTCAGGCATGAGCGCTTCTTGACCGTGAGCACTGGGGCTGGCAGAGATGGGGGACCAGAGGCCAGAGATAGCAGAGTGACGGCTGCCACCCCCGTGTCCCGGCAGGGAGCTCGGTCACACCTGGCCTCCCAGGGTGTTAGGAAGGTGTGGACAGAACACAGTTATTTAACAGGTGGTCCGCTTGATTTTTCACTCTCCACGGTTTAGACTGGTGGCGTGTTGACCTTTCACCCTCTGACCCTCGCCGCAGGCCCTGCAAGTTTAGGAGCAGGCCGGACCCCAAGTTCCAGACTCGGCACCTTCGTTCACGTGGCTTCCTTGCTCAGGGGGCTGACGCGGTGGAAGCTCCTGAGCTGTCGGAACACCACCGATGTCTGTGGTCACTGTGACCACGGCTGTAGCGTCCAGAGGCAGCGACGGTCCCAAGGCTCCGGGGGGCATTTGCGCCAGGGCCCGCTCTCCATCCTCCTCCAAAGGGCTGGTCCCAGTTGGGGAGAAGCAGGGCGCTGGTGGAAGGCGCTGCGTCCTCCCGGGAAGGGGCTTATCTTGGCTGAATTCTCTTAATCCTCTTGGGGGATTAAGGAAACTCAATGCACGTGGCTTGATAATGCCAGTTAAAGATTTAATAGGCTTCAGGCTTTCCAAGAGAAGACTGGACAACTTTGTTCTTGCCTCGTGGGGTGACCTTGATCTGTGGCTCCGTTTCTCCACCTGGGAAGGAAAGGGTTGGTGGTGGTCTGTGGTCCCCGAAATGTTGTGTGTCTAAGGGGGTGGCCAGTGGTTGCCGGAGTGCGTGCTGGTTTGGACAGCTTCCCCATCCCGTTCGCCCCATGGGGGGTGGAGTGGGGCTGTCAGTCACGTAGCAGAAGGCCAGTCATGGGATAGCATCCACTGGAACACAGTAGTTGGCGGAGGATGGCCATATGGCTCAAGCTCAGCTCCCCAGAGCCTTCCTCGGAACTTCTGCCGGGTCTATCTGGTGGTTTTCTTCCCTGGTGCCTCTTAACTTGGGAAGATAAGATGAAGAGGCTGCAGCTACCTGTCTGCCACGTGCCGAGCACCTACGTGCAGGATGAAGTTCAGGATGACCAGCAGAACAGACGGAGAGAGAGGCAGAGCCCTGGCCGTATTATTTGTGGCCCTGGATCTAGCCCTACCTGATGCCTACCCTGTGAGCCAGCAAATTCCCGTTTTGGCATAAAGCTGTTTGAGTGGTGTTTCTGCCGCTTGGAACTAGAGGAGTATGGTTACATCTATGGTCAGGAAGAGGTGTCTATGGCTGTCATCAGAGCCTCAGTGGGGTCCCTGATTCCCTCCAAAGACTAAAAAGCCCTGAGGGAGGTTTCTTCGACTGTGGATGCTCAGCTCTCTCAGCAGCCCCCAGGCAGGATGATCTTGCTGGGTTCATCATCGGACTATGTAGAATGTCATCCCGTGCTTGCCCTTCCCCTCCCGCCCCGTCTGCTCTGTGCCCCGGGTGCCTGCCCCATATGGGCCACATCAATGGGGTCCCTGCCTCTGGCTGCTGGTTCGGTTTGACCAACGGGAAGCCCCAACGGGAGATTGGAGGGAGGGAGAAGAGTGAGGTCAGCGCATTTCTTCCCTGACCCCCTCCTGGCAAGGTCATCTCGGCTGGTCGTGTCCCTCAGTCGTAGGTCATGGCTTCCCGGGGTCCCTCTCTTCCTGACTCTCTCACTCCAGTTTCCAGTATCTGGTCTTTCCCTGAATCTTTGGGCTCAGGGGTGGTGACCATGCCAGCATTGCGCAGTGTCCCCGCCATTCCCGACCCCCTGCCCACGCTCACAGACGTGGTCCCTTGAATTATCCCAATCTGAGTGTGCCGTCTGCTCTCTGTTGGGATCTGAGAGATACAAGAGGCACGGACACCACGGAGGATCAAACAAAAAATGGTGACTCTGGGATTGCTGCGTAGACCCCAGATGGAGCAGGAAGGGGCGATGGCGGCCGGGATGACAGGACCTGGAGATGCTCAGTGCGTGCGCGTCCCTCTGGCACTCGGCTTCCCCATCAAAATGTGAGAAGTGGGGGCCGCCTGGTGGCGCAGCAGTTAAGTGTGGACGTTCCGCTTCGGCGGCCTGGGGTTCGCCGGTTGGGATCCCAGGTGTAGACATGGCACCGCTCAGAAGGCCGTGCTGTGGCAGGCGTCCCACATATAAAGTAGAAGAAGATGGGCATGGATGTTAGCTCAGGGCCAGTCTTCCTCAGCAAAAAAAAAAAAAAAAAAAAAAGAGGAGGATTGGCAGCAGATGTTAGCTCAGGGGTGATCTTCTTAAAAAAAAGAAAAAAGAATTTGAGAAGTGGGCCTGAAGGAACCAAGACCCCTGGGACGCCCACGCCCGAGGGTGGCGCATCTCATGTTTACAAACTTTAATTTTGCATCACTTATCACCCATCAAGGGATGGAAAAGATGTTCGAAGGGATGACACCCTGCCATGGGGAGGATGGGGCAGGGGGCACTCCCCTACTCCGCTG
Organism: Equus asinus; assembly: GCF_041296235.1. Taxonomy (NCBI): domain Eukaryota; kingdom Metazoa; phylum Chordata; class Mammalia; order Perissodactyla; family Equidae; genus Equus; species Equus asinus. Next base: position 4,129,479 of record NC_091803.1, on the reverse strand, counting down.
GTGGGAAGGTGCCTTACGGGAGCCTTTTTGCAAAGGATGATGGCCTTTCCGTTATCTCGTGCTGCGTAACAAAGCACCCCAAACCGAGGGTCAAAACAACAGCGGCCGTTGACTTTGCTCATGGACCTGGAGGTGAATGGGGCTCAGTGGGCCAGTTCTCACTCCGCGTCTTGAATGCGGCCACACTTGGATGGTGGCTTTCCCCCTTGTCCGTCTCTGCCTGGGCTGAGAAGGTGCAAAGTGCCGAGGGATGGAACTGCGGTGGCCTCCTGGTCACATCTCCCTCCTCCCACTGGGTCTCTCCATGTGCTGGCCTCACGTGGCTGGACTTCGTACACGGTGGCGTGTTGGGGGTTAAATTGTGTCCCCTCAAAAGATAAAGTCCTAACCCTAGTACCTGTGAAAGTGACTTTCTTTGGAAACAGGGCCTTTGCACAGGTGAAGAGGCCATCCAACCGGGTGAAAGTGCACCCAATTCAATGGCCAATATCCCCGGAAGGAGAGGGAGACACACAGAGTAATGATGGAGGCAGAGACCAGCGTGATGTATCTACGACCCAAGGAACACCGAGGATTGCCGGCCGCCACCGGAATCTAGGAGAAGGGCCTGGCGCCTTCAGAGGGAGCCAACCTGCCGACATCTGGATCTCAGACTTGGTGGCCTCCAGAGCCGGGACGATGAATTTCCGCTGTGCCTCAGTTTGCTCGAGCTGCCGTGGTGGAGTCCCTCAGACCAGGAGGCTTGAGAGGAATTTCTTGTCTCGCGGTTCTGGAGGCTGAAAGTCCCAGATGGAGGTGTGGGCGGGGCTGCCGTCTCCCGGAGTCCTCACGTGTCTCCCCTCTGTGCGTGTCTGTGTCCTCATCTCCTCTTCTGATAGGACCCCAGTCCTACTGGATTAGGGCCAGCCTGACAGCCTCCTTTTAACTTCATTACCTTTTTTTTTGTTGAGGAAGATTAGCCCTGAGCTAACATCTGCCACCAATCCTCCTCTTTTTGCTGAGGAAGACTGGCCCTGAGCTAACATCCATGCCTATCCACCTCTGCTTTATACGTGGGACGCCTGCCACAGCATGGCTTGCCAAGTGGTGCCATATCCGCACCCGGGATCCGAACTGGCGAACCCTGGGACGCTGAAGCGGAACGTGTGAACTTAACTGCTGTGCACTGGGCCGGCCTCCAACTTCATTACCTTTTGAAAGGCCCCACCTCCATATGCAGTCCTATTCCGTGGTCCTGGGGTTCAGGGCTTCAGATGAATTTTAGGGGACACAATTCAGCCCGCATGATGTTGTCTGAAGTCCCGGTTTCTGGTTCTCTGTTCCAGCAGCCACAGGAAGCGAGCGCATGACAACTCCGGGCTCCCAGAGCAGTTTTCCCGAGAGACACCGGGACTTTTCTTGCACGGTCCCTGTCGTCCACCATCCTGCCTCCTTCTGTTGTCGAGAGGAAGGGACCCGGACGCCGCCTCTTGACGGGCTGAGTGGCAAAGAGTTTCCAGCTGCCCTTTGACCCCCACTGAGGGGCGGCTGGGTTGGGAGAAGAGGTTGGTGGTGGGAAAAAAAAAAGGAGGAGAGAAGTTATGAAAAAGAACGATCGTAGTGAAATGACGTCATCTATCCAGCAGGATGCTCAGCAGAAGCTGACGGCGTGCGCTGCCTTATGAAATCTGGGTCAGCCAAGTCTCACGGGGCTTAATAAATATTCGCAGGGCAAACAGAGAACTCTGCACTTAGCCAAAAGTCAGCCTCCGGGTGCTCGAGAATCTGTCTGTGGAGCCCAGAAGAGTGGCAGATTCAACGCCTCTGTCGGTGTTCCTGATGTGGAGGCAAATGAAACAGTGCCCCACCCTGGCCCCAAGTTGTCACAGGGACCCAGCCAGCCTGGAAGCCCCTTCGTGGGCTGCAAAATCTTGTTCTCAGAGGGGTTTGTCATCCTCCCCGCAGGCTCAAACACAGGGACCGCTCGGCTCCTGCAATTTGCGGGTTAACACCCCCCACAGCTAGCTGTCCCTTTTCGGCCTGCGGCTGAGGCGTCTGACAGCTTCCAGTCTCAGCCCCATCTCGGTTTTCTTGGGCTTTTAAGGGATGTTTAATAATTGATGGTGCGGTTGGAGCCACTTGGAGCTGAGGACTCTTTGAGTTTCTCCACTTGGACCCAAAGAAGGAAGGGAAGTGGCAGGGCCGTCCAGAAGCTTCTGCGGGTACCCCAGCGGTGCGACCGTGGGGAAGTCTCGCCTCCTCCATGGGCCTCCGTCATTGCGTCCATGAGATGGAATGTTTCTGCGCCGGAGCGGTGGCCGTCGTGATTCTCTGCACAGAATCGTCCCCCAGGGACGTGCTCGCCAGCCGAAGCCGCTTGGACACATGCAAGATGGAACCCCCTTCAGGGCAAGCAGCCACAGTCAGCGACCTCTCTTCTCCCAGCAGACCTGGCCCCCAGGTGTCCGTGCGCCTTCCACCCGCTGCTCCCCATCCTGGAATGCCTCTGCCAGGCCGGCCTGGGGCCCCCTTCTCTTCCAAGCACGCGCCCTGCTGGGGTCCCCCGCTCTGCTCCCTGGGACACTGCTCTGGGCTGGCTTCTCCCCTCCATGTCATGTCCCTCCTCCATGTGAGCATCGTAGGAGACGTCCCCCTGAGATTCTCTTCTCGATTGCACTGACTCCACGTCACAGCATGGATGTCCCCTTGATGCCCATGACTCCAGACCCTGCCCCAGCCTGGCTGTCATCTGAGCTCCAGGGACACAGAGCCCGCTGCCTCGTGGCCGAGAGATCGTGTGGGGCGGTGGCCCTGGAGTTGGGAGTCAGGGCTCCGGGCCTCACGTGCTCCCGACACCGCGGCTTCTGCTCTCTGGGCCGCGGGTCCTCTGGCTGGTGAGGGGGTTGGACCAGTGACCACGACCCCCTCTTTCTGCATCAACACCCCACGTTAAGGAGGAACAAGTCTGCGGGTCCCGTGAGCCAACGCGGATCGGAGGGGCCCTCGGTGAGGAGCTGTGGAGGGACAAGCGAGGGCTGGCTGTGCGTTGATTCATTTACTCATCCTTTCCTTCAATCACCAATACTGTCGTCTTTGTCCGTTCAGGCTGCTCCAACAGAATACACAGGCTGGGCGGCTCAAACAACAGAGATCTATTTCCCACAGTTCTGGAGGCTGCAAGTCCGAGATCAGGGCACAAGATTCGATGTATTGCATGGACCAGCTTCCTGGTTCACAGCCGGCGCCTTCTCCCTGTGTCCTCCCACGCTGGAAGGGGCCAGGGAGCTCTCTGGGGTCCCTTCAATAAGGGCACTAAGCCCATTCACGAGGGCTCCTCCCTCATGACCTCATCACCTCCCAGAGGCCCCACCGCCTACTCCCATCACCTTGGGGGTTAGGATTTGACATAAGAATTTTTGGGGACACAGGCATTCAGTCCATTGCACTTACTGTGGCCAGCTCTGTGCTGGCCGCAGTGCTGGTGGGTGAGCTGTCACTGCAGAGAATGTATGTCACCTGTCCTTCTGTTGGAGGACTCCCGCCCCCCATGACCTCACATCCTTCTACTGCCCATGACAGGTGTGTCAATCAAGGCTCTGCATCTGAAAGCCATGGTGATTGGCTCAGCCGTGGCCATGTGACCCTGGCAGGGCCAATCAGATCCTTCTTTGAGCTTGGCTATATGCACACAGGGGTGGGCACTCCTGCCCGGGGCGTATCAGTCCTGAGAGTAGTGACCGCAGTGTTGGTGACCACCGTGACCCCCGCTCCCAGGGTGTACCCTGCTGCGCAGAGAGGCTGATGGGCGGACAGAGCCGCAGAGGCCTGGTCAGCCACAGGGCTGGCATGAAGGGGGGCTCTTCCTGAGAAGGGGGTGCCGTTCCAGGACAGTGGGGGCCGCTGGCGTTCAGAGTGATGGGGGTAACATCACAGCATCTAGAATATTCTTCAGAGGCAGGAGAGAGCCAGAAGTTTAAGGAAAAAAAATAATCTAAGAGTTAAGTGTGAAACAGAGCCCTGTGAGTCTATTCTGGTCCCTTTGATCCTTATCTGTATTGTCAACACCATGACAACGGGGACATGAGCGCTTTTAAGCCGCGAGTGATTTTTGTAAGCAACGAAGTTTATATTTTTATCACTGTGAATTCTCCCCAACGAGTGCTTTCTCGAGGGTTGTGTTCTGGGTGTGGAAGGGCCCCACAGTGCCGCCAGGGCTGGGGGACAGCCCCCGGGGGTGGGGGGTGGGGGCCCTGACCGAGGGGCTGCCTGGGATCGGTCTGTGCCTTCATTTCTGCCGTGGGCGCTGCCTGTGTGTGGCTCCCACCGCCCGCCCCTCCTCGCCAGCTGCAGCCGGGCGTCCTTCGCCTCTTCAAGGACATGTACGAGCAAACTGGAGCTTTGTAGCAGACAGTGTCATCCATTCGCTCAGCCCGCATTTCACTTGAAACCACACTCTTCAGCTCGAGAGGCCACAGTGACACACACAGTGACATTCACACAATGACACATACATAGTGCTATTCATACACACACACACACAGGCACACAGATACACAAGTCACACACAGACACGCATATAAACACCCCCAACAGACTGTCACACACAGAAATGCACGTACCCTCCGACACACACACACAGCACGTAGACAGACGCTGACATGCGTGTGCATCCATGAGACACATGCAGACACGCCAACACACACAAGCCAGACACAGACACAGACACACTCAGACACACGCATGCTAAGACACCCACATGTAAACACACGCAAACATGAACACCCACACTGTCAGTCTCGCACCGACACACACCCTGTCAGCGGTGGACAGGTCCATATTTAACGGCCAGTTTTCTGATTTGCGGCAGTCGCCAATTTCCACGGTGTAAATACTTCCCCCACGGCTGGTTTCGAGCTTGAGCTGGTTTCGAGCTCCCCACTGGGGAGCTGGGAAGGGGGGCACACAAACAGCTCTTGAGCTGGCTCCAGCACCCCACTGACCCCGACAGATACACACAGACACTCATGAGAACACACACACGCACACACACACACACTCTCTCTCTCTGTACCTGCTGGAGTCGAGGCAGTCCTGGATTCAAACCTTGGCTCTGCTGTGTGCCTTTGATCACATTTCTCAACCTCTCTGAGCCTCAGTTTTCTTGTAAAATGGGAAAAACCCATGCCGTGCTGCTGTGGGGAGCAGCGGTCGTTTGGGAACGCCCCCACTGGAGCCTGTGCATGATGGCTGCTTGGTACAAATGGGGCTCGGCCTCTGAGGAAGAAGGCGCTCTCTTGTGAGGTCCACATGCTCCTGGAGCCCATGGCTCTGTGCCGATGCAGATGTCCATCCAGCTGCCAGCGTCCCAGGGCCACACCCGGCGTGTGCCTGTGTCGGCCCCTCGATGCCTAGGGCTGTGGATCTCAGCTGCTCTTGAACAGGACTCGGGGTACATCCAGGGGTGCAACTTAGGGTCGTGCTGGCCTCTGCAGCCTTGTCTCCTCCCTCAGCGTGCCTTCTGCTCCCCAGAGCCCCCAACACACAATGCGATTTGTGCCCCTGGCCTTTGCACAGGCTGTGCCTCCGCCTGCCTGCTCTCCGCTCCGACCATCAAGGCCCAGCTGTCGTCTCCTCGTGGACGTTTTCTCGACGCCCGCCTGCTGGCCTCAGAGCAGGACCTGGGGGTGTGCTCACAAATGTCCCCAGCTGGGCTGGGGTGTCTCTGTCTGTCTGTCTTCCCACAAAACCGCCAGCCCCAGGGGACAGAGGCGGGGCCTGGCTCCCGGCCCCAGAGCCTGACACTGCGCTCAGCATGCGGCAGGAGGACACTGTGGTCAGGTTGGATCAAATGGGATCAGCGACTCAGTGACCCAAGAAGATGCAGGCCACCACTTTGGAGGTGGCACCGGGCGGGCGTGGGGCAGCTGTGGACCGTGATGGCCCAGCACACGGCGCCTGGCTCCGAGCACGCCGGCCACAGACAAAAGCAACGCCATGTGCTGCTGTCACGATGCCCCAAGCCAAAACGTGAGGTCGCAGGGGTGCCGGGGTCCCAGGGCCTGAATTCCCCGTGGAGATGTCCATTGCTCGTGACCCGGCTCTGCTGGCTGCACCCCCAGAATTTGGGGGAGTCCTGCACTGGGCCCCAGCTCTGGCATGGCAGCCCAAGGGGGCTCCAGACCTCTTGGCAGCGCCATCTCCGGCACCACCACGAGACCCTGACACTGAGTCCCCTGCTGATGGTGGATTTCACGCGAAGGCCTCATGTTCCGGAAACACACAGCCATTTTACTCAAACCGACTGGCACGCCTGCCAAACTGGCCGCGGGCCGAGGCATTAAATGGGCCAGGAGTGACCAACCTGACCTCCGGATGAATAACTTTAGTGAATTTTGACCAGGAAAAAAAATCAGCAAGCCGGATGCAAAGTGGTGCAGCCACTTGGAAGACAATTTGGTGGTTTCTCAGAAAACTAAATTTCTTCTTACCGCTCGACCCCACAATGGCTCTCCTTGGCGTTTACCCAAAGGAGCTGACAACTTCCGTCCCACAAAAACCTGCCAGGGGATATTTACAGCAGCTTTACTCATCATTGCCCAAACCTGGAAGCCACCGAGACGTCCTTGAGTGTGGGATGGATTAATAAACTGCAGGCCATGCAGACAGTGGAATATTACTCAGCCCTAAAAAGGAATGAGCTACCAAGACGTGAAAAGACACGGAGGAACCTTATATGCATATGACTAAGGGAAAGGCGACATCCTGTGTGATTCCAGCTCTGCGACATCCTGGAAAAGGCACAACTATGGAGACAATGAAATATCAGTGGTGGCCAGGGATGAGGGGAGGCAGGAATGGAGAGGGGGGCACAGGGGGTCTTTAGGGCAGTGGAACTGCTCTGTGTGGGACCATAATGGTGGCCACATGTCCTTCTACATTTGTCCAAACCCACAGAACGTCCATCACCGAGACTGAACTAATGTCGGGGGATGCTGACGTGTCAGCGTAAGTTCACCAACGGTAACAAATGTCCCCCTCTGGTGGGGGACGTTGACAAAGGCTGTGGGCGCTTGGGGGCAGAGGGTATACGGGAAATCTCCGTGTCTTATTCTCTGTTTTGCTGCGAACCCAAAACTGCTCTAAAAAGTAAAGTCTTAAAAAAAAGATCGGCATGTCGGTCTTTCTGCTGATCCAGCCACTGAGCAGATGTTTATTGCCTGAAGCCCTGGTCTCCGTGGAGGTTCCTTTTCTTTTTTTTTTTTTAGGAAGATTAGCCCTGAGCTAATATCTGCTGCCAATCCTCCTCTTTTGCTGAGGAAGACTGGCCCTGAGCTCACATCCGTGCCCATCTTCCTCTACTTTATATGTGGGACGCCTGCCACAGCATGGCTTGCGAAGCGGTGCCATGCCTGCACTCGGGATCCGAACTGTCGAACTCCAGGCCGCCAAAGCAGAACGTGCAAACTTAACAGCTGTGCCACCGGGCCGGCCCTCAAACTCTCTGACACCCTCCCCAGCGGGTCCACATCCCCTGGCCTTGAACGTGCGTGGGCCAGCGGCCTGTGGAGGATGGGATGCTGATGACATCTGAGGCTGGCTCTGCCCACCTGTGTCTCTCGCTGGGACCCTTGCTCTGGGGCTGCCAGCTGCCATGTGAGGTGTCCGACTATCCTGAGACCACCATGCTGGAGAGGCCCCGTGTGGGCGCCCTGGGACCACCCCTGCTCCCTGCTGATGGCGGCGTCACCTGCCAGCCTGGACGTCCAGCCGTGTGGAGCCCTCAGAGGACGCAGCACCTGGGGGACATCTGACTGCAACATCATGAGACCCCAGGTGGGGAACCGGTCGGGCTCGTCCTGCCCTGTCCTGCCGGGGTCCTGGAGGACCGTAGTCTGAGGGACATCAACTAAGGCTGCCACCTTCCCTAACAGTGATGGGCAGCTCACTGTCCAGGACCCAGGCCTCAGAGACGCCAGCTGTGCCCAGAGTCCCACAAGGTGGCGTTTCCCAGGAGGGCCTGGCGGGACAAGGCCCTGCGGCCGCTGTTCCACATCTATCAGTCAGAAGGGGCGCCACCTGCTGTGCTCCTTGTCCTGAGAGCAGCTCCCATCTCCCCCGAAGAGGCTGGTGCCCCCCGAGTGAGTCCGGGGGAGAGAGGGAGCCTCAGGCAGAAGGATGGGGTGAGAACGTGGGCCGCAGGTGGGGGCGGGGGGCTCCCCTCCTCTGAGGGCCCTCCTCTCTGGAGATAGGTGTTGAAGGGTCTATGCTGGTGGTCCCCAATACTTTAGCCTGTGGTCATCCTTGAGCCTCGAGGTCACTCTGGTTCAGAAGGCCCCGGCCGTGTCACAGCCGCTCTGGCTTGGCGATCCCAAGGGCAGTAATGAGGGACACACAGGAAGGTGCAGCCACCTGGACCCTAGGCCACAGCCTCTGAAGCCAGGTGACCTCAGCCTCCTGTGGGGACCTGGGGAGTCCCCTTAGGAAGGCAGTGGTGCCCAGAATAGGAGCCGTTTCAATAAATGGAAGAGTCTGGACAGAAACCAGGCACAGGGAGTGGCGGTGCATTTGTCTGAGGCCGGATGGCGCGCTCAGAGTCAGCAGCGCCGTGAACACCAGACCCGAGGGCAGCTGCCAGCCTCTCCCTCACCCCACATTCCACCAGCAGGACCCCTGCAGCCCCTCAAGGCCAGGGGGTGCTCACCGCGGCTCTTGAAAGCCCACTGTTAAAGTTTTAGAAATGTCGAAGTCCGTCGTGAAACAAGTCACTGTTAAGAATTAAATTACGTAAACATCTGATTAAATAAATGATACTAAAGATAAGATGAGAACTAGGTTGGCTAGGCCCTGGTGGGACGAAGGTGCCGGTGGTGGTGTCACCAGCTGCTTCCTGTGCTCCCCTCACCCTAGCTTCCGGCCTGGGAGCATCTGGCTGCCCCCCTCGTGTCCCTCATGTGGTTTCCAGCTGCTTTCAGCCGGAAATGCCGGGGAGGAAGCAATGTCTTCTGAGATTTTAGAGGCAAAAGAGAATTCTCACCTCTTGGAGGAAGGACAGAGGAGGAGGGGTGTCTCAGGCCGGGGGAGGCCCAGTGGGAGGCGCACAGGTGGCCCCAGGTCCCCAGGTGACAGGGCACAGCAGAGCTCCGGGGAGGGGCGGAGGTTCCGGTCTCAGAGGGGTGTGGCCAGGTCCCCTGTCCCAGGCGGGCGACCCCCACCAGTCTCTCCTGGTCTGCCCCCATAATGGGGGACCAGAAACAGCTCTCCCACTTTCTAGCGCAGCCAGGAGACGCGGTGGGTGGGTGGGGAGTGGGGTCAGTCCTCCCCAGACCCCTCCTGCTGCGCCAAGCTGGGACTCCCGGGGTGCAGGCCACGCGGCTGGACCGGCGGGGGGGGGGGGTCAGAGGTAAGTGGCTCCCAGGGGCTCTCTGAGGGGTCCCTGCCGTCCAGCAAAGGCCCAGCAGCTCCGCTCAGAGGGAGAAAGGGCCTCCTGAGCAGGGATGAAGACAGCCCCCGGCTGCAGCGCACAGGCGCAGGGCCGCCTGCCCTGCCGAGGGTACCTGGGGGGACCCGGGGGTGCAGGGGCGCCCGGGCGACAGGGAGTCCCATGCGGCGTTTGCTGGGCATTTTAGCCCCCCAGACCCTGCAGCCCCCGAGAAGAAGCCCCGCGCTCACCCCTGGGTGGAGTCGCTGTCCAGCTATGCCAGGGCAGGGACAGCAGGCGGGAGTGGAGGGCGGTGGCCGGCCGGGTGACCTCTTCCCATCACGGACTCCAGGAAGCAGAACCGTGTCCTGGTTGCCGGTGACCAGGGCGTGACAGGAGAGCAGGGCGCTGCATATGAGCCAGGATGGAGCTGGGAGCCCGAGGGTGCGTCCCCTCTGCTTGTCTCTCTCTCTCCTCACACCCACCCCATCCCTTCTCCCTCCCGCCCCCCCACTGCCCCATCTTGCCCCTACAGCCAGGACGGAATCCCAGGGTCCCACCTACCTGTCCTACCTGCAACCTCCACCTGGGGGCGCTCCCGGCCAGGCACCCAGAAGAGGCTGACCGTCCTGGGAGCTAATGGCCCTGGGAGTGGCCCTGGCCACGACAGGTGGCAGCTGGTGGATCATTCTCCCAGCTTCCTTGTCCCTGGGGTGGGGTGTCTCAGAGGCCTCCCCGGGCTGGGTTCCAGCTGCCCACTGTGCACTGGCACCATAATGAGCTTGTCTGGCTCCCTCAGACTTATCCCCGGGAGCATCCTTCTTTCAGGTTCTGCTTCTGGGGCCCACCCAGCTAAAGGTGAGCACCTCCATGTGCCTTCCGGGGCTCCCTGCTCCTGGGTCATTCCTGCTACAAAGAGTCTCAGAGAATGGCTCTGTTTTGCCCCTCATGTGCCCTGATGAGGACCAAATGTCGTGCAAGGATGGGGACAAAGCACAATGACAGCAGCCTCTGCACCTGTTGGGTGAGCCCGAGGCTCAGGGGCCCGCTTTGCCCACCTTGTTCTGCAGGAGAGAAAACAGAAGCTGGGACAGGAGATGGCCCAGTGGGGAGGGGACAGGAGGTCTGAGCCTTCCTGGCCTCAGCCCTGGGAGGCAAGGGGGTGGCAGGAAGCTGGCTGGCTCTTCCCTGGGAAGCATAGCAACTGAATGCCCAGGGCGTTCAGGAAGAAGCTCCGGGACACAGGCCGCTGCGGAGCTGGGCGCAGCCACACTGATGAGGGGGCTGCTGGCACCCCTCAGGGCCGCGATTGGCCCCTGTGCACAACTAGGCATTTTTGCATCTTACACAATCAACGGCAGGAGCAAGGGAGAGGCCCCTGGGTGGGCTTCCTGGTCACCCGCTGGTCAGGACTCCTTTCATTCAACATATGTGAGCACTCACGGTGTGCCGGGACCCGTGCTGGGCACCAGGACAGCGAGACAAAGCAGACAGGATCTCCGTCCTCCGGGTGGAAGAGTGGTGCTCCCTGGCTACTGGGAGGGCCTGTGATGGGCCAGGTGGAGGGCCAGCAGACCTGGGAGCCAAAGGCTCTTGGGGAGACTGCCCGGGGCTGCATCTGGGGTCTCCCACGCTCTTGCAGTTTTTTCTTCTCTCTGTGCCTCAGTTTCCACATCTGCAAATGGGCACGTAAGAGCACCCCCACAAAGGGCCGTGGTGAGGATAAACAATTCACTTTGTGTAAAGCGCTTGAAATGGTGCCTGGCACGTGGTCAGGGCTCCATCACTTCGAGCCATCTGTTTTAGGAACAGAGCACGGGGAGGGAGGCAGGCTAGCTCTGCTGGGGACCCCAGGGAAGGCTGCAGGTGGCCCCGGAGCGGACAAAGATGCCGAGAGTGGGTCCGCCAGGCGGACGGCTGGGCATGCAAATGTGAACAGAGCCCCCTGTTGCAGGGCCCTGCTTCCGAGTGGGTCTCACCAGGTTCTTGGTGGTGAGACAGGAAAGCCTGTTAGAAAGAAATATTTTTGATAAAAGGAGTTCCTCCCCCTCCCCCATGCAGACCTATCAAGAGCTCCGATTGGCTCCACGGTTTTCTGCAGAATGTGCTATTCTTGTGTATGTTTATTTCTGGGCTCTCTATTCTGTTCCATAGATCTACTTGCCTGTTCTTTCACCTGTACCACCCTGTCTTGATTACTGTAGCTTTCCAGTAAGTCTTGACATTGGATTGCGTCAGTTGTTCAGCTTTGTTCTCCTCCTTCAAGATTGCGTTGACCGTTCTGGTCCTTTTGCCTCTCACATAAACGTCAGAATCACTTTGTTGACATCCACAAGATAACTGGCTGGGATTTTCATTGGGATTGCCCTGAACCTAAAGATCCAGATGGGAAGAACTGACGTCTTGACAAGATTGAGTCTTCCTGTCCATGAACATGGTCTCTCTCTCCATTTATTTGGATCTTCTTTGCTTTCTTTCATCAGAGGGTCCTCATGTAGGGCTTGTACATATTTTATTAGCTTTATACCTAAGTATTTCATTTTTGGGGGTGCTAACACAAATGGCATTGTGTTTTTAATTTCAAATTCCAATTGCTCATTGTTGGTATATCGGAAAGCAATAGTCTTTTGTATATTTACTGTGTATCCTAAAACCTTGCTAACATCATTTATTAGTTCCAGGAGGCTTTTGAGTTGATTCTTTGGGATTTTCTGCATAGATAATCATGTCATCTGCGACCAAAAACAAAGTCATTGACTTTAAAAATCTTCTTATTGTGGGAAAATTCAAATATATACAAAAATCAAAAGGACAACATAATGAACCCCCATGTGCCCATCACCCAGCTTCAGCCATTGTCAGCTCACGCCCAATCTTATTTCATCTGCACATAAACCTATGAGTCTTTCCCTTCTCGCCAATCCCAGACTTTGAAAATCCCAGATGCCATATCATGTGACCCCAATATGCTTCAGGATATACTTCTAAAAGAGAAGGACACTTTGGAAAACTGTCACCATAATACCATTATCACACTGGAAAAAATTAACAATGTTTCCTCGAGACCATTGGATGTCCAATCGATGCTCAAATTTTCCAACTGTTTCATAAATTTTCCGACTTTTAATTTTGAAAAATGTCCATCTCACAAATGGTTGAAAGAATAGGACAATGCACACCTATCGATCCTACACCTAGATTCACTCATTAAGATGGTCGTCTTTGATTATTGATGACCCGTGTTTTATTATTAGATACACATCATTTTTAACCATCCCAAACAAGTCATTATTACTGTTTTTATTTTTTTGGTATAGTTACTATATTCAACCAACAGGCTTATCAATGTCTTTGCTTTTTGTTTTTTTCTTTTTAAACAGGGTACATCTTGTTTCTTTTATATCCCTCTGAAAAAATTTCTAATTATTCATTCATTCAGCAAGTATTTCTTGGGCAGCTCCAGCCATTGTGACCCTTTCATATGAATCCCACTCATTTCACTAAGTGACTTACTCAGGGTTTTAGATCTTTGCTACTATTGTGAGTGACACCCTGAATTGTTACAGCGGCTTCCCTTCACCATTGTGTTTTCTAACTAAGAATTGCTGAGACGTAGAAAACTATTGATTTATGAGTGCTGCTTTCATAACCACGCACCTAACCGAGCATCCTTATTGGTCCTAACACATCCCTATTTTGTTCTTGGGTTTCCCAGGTAGACGTTATTTTCCATAATTTCCAAATTTCCATAATTCCAGTCACATCATTTGCAGAGAATGATAATTCTGCCTCCTCCTTTCCGATATCTTTTGTTTTTAATTGCGGGAAAATATACATACCATGAAATTTCCTATTTTAACCATTTTTTAAGTGGATAGTTCAGTGGCATGAGTACGTTCACAGGTTGTGTGACCATCTCCACTATCTATTTCCAGAAACTTTTTATCATTCCCAACAGAACCTCTGTCCCCATTACATAATTACTCCCCTCTCCGCCTCCCCTGGCCCCCGGCCCGCACCCCAGGCTCCTGGACATAGCGTGTCCTGAGTCTTCTTCAGGGCTGGTGGCCAGGGCTGCCTTGTCCCTTGTTGCTGGGCTGCTCTTCAGTGATTCGCGTTTGGAGCAGTCTCTGTTCTTGCTTTCCATCTCAAACAGATTCCAGGTCCAGCCCCAAGCTGGGGTCTGCATCTGGGGTCCACACCCCAAGCGCCCGTATTGGAAGCCCAGTTTCACTGCTCTGCCCTAAGTTCCCCAAATCTGAGAATTTCTCCTTTTTTCTTTTGAGCCCCTTAGGCATTTCGTTTACAGCCGAGAGGTGGGATCTGTGTCCACCCAGTTCATTCCTGTTGCCAAACCGCTCCCTGTTCCCCCGGCAGCCCACGCGGCCTCCCATGGCAGCCTCTCCATTGACGGGACAGAAACCACGGTGCCTGCTTCCCGGTCCAGGAGCTGACACCCTGGGCGTCTCTTTTGGAAAGTGGACACCGTATCCATTCAATGCCCAGTTGAGATGGAAAGTCGGGTAAACAACATCAGATTTGAGGGCTGAACACGAATTTTAAATGACGCTGGGTAACCACATCTTCTCTTAACTGGCCCTGTTTCTTCACCAGGTTCTATTTTAAGCGCTTCAGAACATTTGTGTTGCTATTGCGAACCTTCGCTCTGAGCTCTTTCGCAGCCAAGCCCTCCCCCGGCTTATGCAAATATAAATCCCCCCCAGAAGGCAGCCCCCACGTGACTGCCAGTGACAGGGACAACGTTCTGGAGCCATCAGGCCTGGAGCTCGGGCCGGGGTGGGGCGGGCAGCCTCTCCACTGCCCACGGGACCCTAGCCCAGCTCTCCTGCAGTGGACTGGGCACATCCCTTTGGACATAGGGCTTCTGTGGCGCTCTCCTGTTCTTGCATTTTAAAAATATGAGTGTATTAAAGATGTTCAGTGTAGCACGGGGCTGGGGAAGACGTGAATCAATTAAAACTCTCCCAGGCTGCAAGTGGGCGTGAACATTGGGACAATCCCAGGGTGGTCTCCAAAATGGCGGCCAGCACTCCCCTTCCCGCAGGTGGCTGCTGGTCCACATCGTGGCGGGGAGTCGATTTCCCTCCCTTAAATCTGCCCTGACCTTCTGACTCGTTTTGGCCAAAAGGATGAAGTCAACGTGACACCGTTCTTTTTTTTTCTTTTCTCAAGAAACCCGGCAGCTTCCACTTTCAGTCTTTGGATGTGAGCCGCCATGCATGGAGTCTGACTGCTCAGGTGCCACCATGCTGCGAGGAAGCCCAAGCAGCCACGTCAAGAGGGGGATGCCTGGGCGTCTCGTAGCAATTCCAGCCCAGTGAGTAAAGAAGCCTTTCTGGCTGCTCGGGATGGAGAGCAGCTGGGTCCAGCGAGATTGCAGAGTCGTGAGAAATAATTAAGTGTTTTCAGCCAAGTTTGGGGTGATCTGTTACGTGGCAGGAGATCTCTGCAACAACCGTTTTGGAAAACAGTTTGGTGCTATCTTCTAAAGCTGGATGCTTGCAAACCTCATGCCCCAGGAGCCCCGCTTCTAGGTATTAACCCCACAGGAATGCCCCCAAATATGCATACAAGAATATTCACAGTGCGACTGCTTGTCATGGCCCCAAACGGAAAATAACCCACCAGTCCACCAGCAGGAGACCGGGGAGACGGGCAAGGCTGCTTCCACACAGCAGAGAGCTGTGCTGTCGTGAGAACACTCGGACTCCAGCGTCACGCCAGGATGAGTCTGAGTGAAAGAATGGGACGCAGAAGAGCATGTGGCTGGGGCTCAGTTTCTAGAACCCAATGCAATTCCTCACGGACAAGGGGCAGCCAGAGGCAGGAGGTGGGCCAGGAGGCCTTGGCAATACCCAGGAGAGCCGAGAGGACAGTTTGCCAGGATGAGCCTGTTCATCGCTCCCCACGGGCAGAACCTCCTGGTCACTGACCCCGCCCCCCATTGCGGACACTGGGCACGAGCATGCAGGTGTCCATCCTGAACGGTTAGAGGGGCCGCGAGCTCTGTGCTGGGCACCACCAGAGCCCGACCGCTGAGTGTGTCCAAAAGATCGCCTGCTCCCCCCCTTTTTTGTGGGGTGTGTTCAAGCCTCTCTTTTGCTCTCAGGACAGTGGTTATCCAAGTGTGGCCCCCCACACCCACAGCATCAGCATCACTGGGGAACTTATAGAAACGCAAATGCTCCCCGCTCTGCACCCCCCAACGCCAGAATCTCTTGGGTGGGCTCTGATGGGCCCTCCACATGGCTCCGATTCATGCTCACCTTTTGGAGCCAGTCTTAGGGGTCACACAGAGAGAAGAGAAAATAGAACCAGCTTCTGCCCTGTTCATGGCTTTGTCCGGCAAGCTTCCGTGGGAAAGCACAGTAACATTTATGGGAAGCCGCGGGCCGAGGGCCGGGCCAGGGCCCTCCCTACATTATTTTGCCCGGCGGATGAGCTAGCCGGGTGAAGTGGGAGGGCTGCCCCCAGGTCACCTGTGGGGAAGCTGAGGCTGAACTGACTGCCTCCACCCGTCCGCGGCTGGCGCAGGGGTCTGAACAGTATCCTCCCCAAAGTCCTGTCCGTCTGGAACCTCAGAGCGTGACCTTATTTGGAGAAAGGGTCATTGCGGATCTCATTAATTAAGGATCTTGAGATCCTCCTGGATTTAGGGTGGGTCCTAAACCCAATGACAGGTGTCCTTGTAAGAAGAGGAGACGACAGAGACACACAGAGAGGGAAGGCTGTGTGGCCAGGGAGGCAGAGATGGGGGCATGCAGCCACAAGCCCAGGAACCCCAGGGGCCACCAGGACCGGAAGGGTCGGAGCCTCTGAAGGGGCTGCGATCCCGCTGACCCCTGAGTTTGGACTTCTGGCCTCCAGACGGTGAGGGAATAAATGTCTGTTGCTTAAGCAGCCCCGTCTGTGGTGCTTAGTTCTGGCCGCCCCGCGACGCTGACCCACTTGGTAAGTGGTGGGGTTGGGATTTGAACCCGGGTTTGCTACATCGGAATGGACACAAGAACTGCCAGACGCCTGCCGCCCCGCGACTTCCTGCGAAATGCTCCCGCCAAACCAGCGCCCAGCCCCTCCTCCCGCAGGCCAGCGAGGGAAGGCGCAGGGCGCATGCGCGTAGGGGGCGGCGGGGCCCGCCCGGGACGTCTGCGCCACCCATCGTAACCAGGACCCGGCGTGGACAGACGCGCAGGGAGGCCCCGGTGGTGGTTGGCTTTTCCATGCAATTCAGACCAAATCTGGATTCACTGTGGCTGCAGCCCGCGGTGCTTTCTGTGCCAAGCCACGTGCCAAGCGGGGCCAGGGGGCTCCCAGGAGACCCCGTCTAGGTAGCGCTTACGTGAAGGATAACTTGGCGAGGACGCGTTTTTGTGCATCCTGCCTGTGGCCTTACGGAGTGGGAGTGGTCTGATGCTGGACGCATGGGGTGCTGTCGCCTGCCTGGAGGGGGGTGTCCTGTCCCAGGACGGCGACTTGGTCACCTCCCCTGGGAGCAGCTGTCCTCCGGCTGGTGTGGGGAGGCTGTGGGGGCTGCAGGATGGCCCTCCTCCACCTGAAAGCCCGCCGAGGTCGTCCCCGCCCCGGGCGTCTTCTGCAGCCTCAGAGCGCAGATCCAGCGGCCCTGCCGTGCCCGGCTCTAGGACAGCCCTCTCCAAGCGGGACCCACCGGGAAACGCACCCCTGTGCTTCTCCCTTCCCGCGTCAGCCCAGAGGCGCCATCCAGTGGCTTGCAGTGTGTGCACGGATGTGTGCAGCCATCGCGGTAGCGGAGCATTCTGATCATCTCAGAAACAAGCCCGGCCCTCTTTAGCTGTCACCCTATCTCCCTACCCCTAGCAACCACGGTGTGCTTCCTGTCTCTGTGGATTGGCGTCTCCTGGGCCTTCCTATAAATGGAATCATACAACTCATGGCCTTTTGTGTCTGGCTGTGTTTAGTGTCTTGTTCCTCAGGTTTGTCCACGTTGTAGTGTGGATCAGTACTCTGTTCCTTTTCAGGCTGAATAGTACTCCACTGTATGGATGGACCACGTCTTGTTTATCCATCTGTCCATGATGGACACTGGGGAGTGCGTTTCTTTACTTCTGGCTGTTGCCAGCCCCCTCCATCCTCGTGGGGTGCCAGAGCTGGCCTGAGGTTTGTCCTCATGAGTGATGGGGCCACGCTGAATTTGTCTGGCTCCTTTTCGTCATTTACTAGTCTGAGTTTAGCAAGGCTCAGCCTTCCCGTGGGGAGTGTTATTTTATAGGAGAAACATGAGAAGGGACCAGTTCATGGGAATCTGCTGTGGAGCAGGGCCGTGGGCCACCTTCGGAGACCTTGCATTTCGCATTTAGAGTCACACTGGGCCTTGGCTGCTCTCTGCTAGGATGGAAATATAATCGTAGTCACCATTTATTTAACAATCACCTCCCCGCACGGGTGTCCCCAGGCTCCGCCAGGTTAGGGGGCACAGGTGGGGCGGGGTGGGGTGGGCAGGGGGCAGGTCCAGCTTCCCTGGGCTGGACTCTCTGCTCCATCCACTCCCAGACGGGACCCTCCATGTCCCAACCTTGTCCTTCGGCTCCTACACACAGCTGAGTCTCATTACTCCCAGGCGTTCCGTTCTATCAAGTCATCTGGGACACTGAGCAAATTCGGATCCACCGCTCCCAGGAAACATGGGGCTCGGTTCCTGGGAGCCTCTGGTCACAGCATTTTCATCAACCGATCAATACACAGCCTCATTTTGCATGTGCTTCTGTTAAGGACTCCTGACTTACTGAACACACGCTGTCGCTTCATCACCACTGAACTCAGGACCGATAGTGCTGTGATTTGCACCAGATGAAGCCGGCCTCCCACACGTGCTGGGTGAGGGCATCGCTGCCTTCCCGCGTCAGGAACACGGACGGCCCCCGCGCTGCGCTCGGGGCCATTTTAAACAGTGAACTCATCAACGGAAAGCACAAAGCCGCAAAAAAAAATGTGGCCCTAAGTGGACCATAAAAATGACACTTGTTGACAGTCCGAGCTGAAATGACAAGGCGGACGCGGCCTGCTCCCCCTCATCTGGGAACACGCATGTCAGGCGACTCCGCTCTGCGTGCGGCCACAGATGAGCACGAATGCACGGGGAGTGTTGATTTGGGGTTACAAATAAATTTTCAGGAGTAGGCAAATTCGGACATAGGGGATCCACAAATACTGAGGATCAACCGGATTTCTTCTCAGAGCGGGTTTCTCCACCTGGACACCACGGGCTCCCGGGGCTGCACCATTCTCTGCTGTGGGGCCATCCCGTGTGTTGTGGGATATGGAGCAACATCCCCGGCTTCTACCCACGAGATGCCAGTACCACCTTCTTCCCCCAGGTGTGCCAACCAATAGCATCACCTGGCATTGCCACCTGTCCCCTGGGGGATCAGGAACTCTTCCCGTCCCCTGGGCCGCACTGACCCATTCTCACTAGAGCTCCGGGAATCCTTGTCGACCTTTTGAACAGATTACTGGGTGAGGTCTAGAAGCGGCCAAATTCCCAGTCTTGGCGTTTTCACTCCTGTCCTCTTTGCCACCTCTCCTCGGTCAGCCTCGGGGACTTGCACGCAGAACAGAGAAGCCGACGCTTTCTTCTTCACTCACACGCTCTCCTCATCCATTGGCAGCAGGCCGCGAATTCGGAGGCGCTAACTGATAAGAGAGAAGACGGAAATCACATGAAGATGCTCGAATCACATATGGTCCCTGATGATTTGGCTATTTGAACAGTGAGACCGCAGGGGCTGGGAGGGGCCCCATGGGATCCAGCATCCCCCTATTCCTGCAATAAGGAAGGTGTCGGCCCAACGGAAGATGCAGAAAATTGCCAGGTTCTCCAGGAAAGGACTGTGTTCAAAATAAAATAAACAACCCTGGTCAGAAAAGAAGAGAGAGTAACGGATAAGATGGGGCTTTGAGAAGCAAGGAGGAAAGCAAATTCAGAGTGGGCATGAGCAAACTGCGTTTCAAGTTTGTAGGCAAATTGAGCTTATACCATTCTATATGGCAGATCATAGGAATTTCTGAAAAACCCAAGAGAAAAATGTATTTAGATGTTATGTTCTAAATACTTCCTCTGGGATAACATGACTGTGTCTGCAAAACTCGACAAAAAGCCTTTAAATTCCTTCCACCCATTCACAGAAGCGATTGAATATTTATGGGTCATAAATAAAGGAGGAAGTCACCTGCTTGACTTCCACGTCCAACTGCCCAGGGCCACACAGCCACTGAAAGCCCAGACCAGAGTCCTGCTAGCTGAGACGACAGTGGCGATCTTTCCACCACACACACAAATGCACACACATGTGCACAGACAAATCGCACACTGAGATGGACTGAATGGCTGTGTCCCCAAATTCGTATGTTATATCCTAACCCCCTGTGTGATGGCGTTAGGAGATGGGGCCTTTGGGAGGTGACTAGGCCATGGGGGTGGAGCCCTCATGAATGGGATCAGTGCTTTTATCAAAGGGACCCCAGAGAGCTGCCTTGCTCCTTCCACCATTCGAGGACACAGCGAAAAGATGCTGTCTGTGAACCAGGAAGCTGGTCCTCGCCAGACACCAAATCTGTTGGCCACTTGATCTTGGACTTCCCAGCCTCCGGAACTACAAGAAAATAAATTTCTGTTGTGTATAAGCCACTTAGTGTATTTTTGTTATAGCAGCCTGAATGGACTGAGACACACACATGCATACACACACACACACCCCTGCCATCCTCCATACATTCTGGCTGTCTTCCTACAGGCTTGGTTTCAAACCCTCTGCACTGTGGCCTCGAACCTTTCAAATGCCCTCACGTGCCCACAGCTCAGCAGCCACCATTTCTGGGCGGCCTCTGCACCCAACACGAAAACTCCTCCGTCAGAGAGCCGGTTCCAGTTTGGGGACTGGAAAGTAAGATCCCCATGAATGGCGCAGGGAGAGAACACGACGTGGGTGCAGAGCTGCATGCTAACTCAAGGAAAGCAACTTCGGAAATGACCTCTCTGTTAGACGAGCTGGAAGGGAACACACTGAAGCGTTAACCCCGCCTTAGCTGGGGTCGGGGGCGGGGTTAATCCCAGGGCGGGATTAGTGTCCTCGTTGGGAGGACACCCAGGCCGTGGTGGTCAGTTATGTCGGGCAGAGCCAACAATTGTCCCCACCAGGGTCATCCTGCCTGGCTTGACCCCTCCGGCAACAGGGGCCTCATCATCCCCGAACTTCGCCTGTTATTTATTCATTTTCATTGAGATGAAATTCATGTAACATAAAATTAACCCCTTTAAAATTGACGATTTAGTACATTCACAGTTTTGTGCAACCACCGTCTCTATCTAGTCCTAAACATCCTCACCGCCCCCAAAGGAAATGCCATCCCCATTAGCAGTTACTCCCCACCCCCTCCCAGCCCCTGGCAGCCCTGACCCTCCTGCCTGTTTCTAAGGCTTGACGTGTTCTGGATGTTTCATACGAACAGAATCATCAGCACGTGGCCTTCTGTGTCTGGCCTCTTACACTCAGCGCAATGTTTTTGAGGTTCATCGATGTTGTAGCAGGAAATGGTACTTCATTCCTTTCTTTTTTAAAAAATTTTTTATTGAGTTAATGATAGGTTACAATCTGGTGAAATTTCAGTTGTACATTATTGTTTGTCAGTCGTGTTGTAGGTGCACTCCTTCACCCTTTCTACCCACCCCCCACCCCACCTTTCCCCTGGTAGCCACTAATCTGTTCTCTTGGTCCACAGGTTTAAATTCCTCATCTGAGTGGAGTCATACAGAGATTGTCATTTTCTATCTGGCTTATTTCACTTAACATAATTCCCTCAAGGTCCATCCATGTTGTTGCAAATGGGACGATTTTGTTCTTTTTTTACGGCTGAGTAGTATTCCATTGTATATATATACCACATCTTCTTTATCTAATCATCTGTTGATGGGCACTTAGGTTGCTTCCACATCTTGGCGATTGTAAATAATGCTGCAATGAACATTGGGGTGCATAGGGCTTTTGGAATTGCTGACTTCAAGCTCTCTGGATAGATACCCAGTAGTGGGATAGCTGGATCATATGGTAGTTCTACTTTTAATTTTTTGAGGACTCTCCATACTGTTTTCCATAGTGGCTGCACCAGTTTGCATTCCCACCAGCAGTGTATGAGGGTTTCTTTTTCTCCACAACCTCTCCAACATTTGTTACTATTTGTTTTAGTTATTTTTATCATTCTAATGGGTGTAAGGTGATATCTTAGTGTAGTTTTGATTTGCATTTCCCTGATGATCAGTGATGATGAGCATCTTTTCATGTGCCTATTGGCCATCCGTATATCTTCTTTGGAGAAATGTCTGTTCATATCTCCTGCCCATTTTTTGATCGGGTTGTTTAATTTTTTGTTGTTGAGTTGTGTGAGTTCTTTATATATTATGGATATTAAGCCTTTGTCGGATGTATTACTTGCAAATATTTTTTCCCAGTTAGTGGGTTTTTAGTCTAAATCCTGTTTTCCCTTGCCTTGGAGACGCTCTTTAGTCTGATGAAGTCCCATTTGTTTATTCTTTCTATTGTTTCCCTTGTCTGAGAAGACATGGTGTCCGAAAACATCCTTTTAATACTGATGTCAAAGAGCGTACTGCCTACAATTTCTTCTAGAAGCCTTATGGTTTCAGGTCTCAGCTTTAGGTCTTTGATCCATTTTGAGTTTATTTTGGTGAATGGTGAAAAAGAATGGTCAATTTTCATTCTTTTACATGTGGCTTTCCAGTTTTCCTAGCGCCATTGGTTGAAGAGACTTTCTTTTCTCCCTTGTATGCCCTCAGCTCCTCTGTCGAAGATTAGCTGTCCATAGATGTGTGGTTTTATTTCTGGGCTTTCAATTCTGTTCCATTGATCTGTGCACCTGTTTTTGTACCAGTACCATGCTGTTTTGATTACTGTAGTTTTGTAGTAAGTTTTGAAGTCAGGGATTGTGATGCCTCCTGTTTTGTTCTTTTTTCTCAGGATTGCTTTAGCAATTCGGGGTCTTTTGTTGCCCCATATAAATTTTAGGATTCTTTGTTCTAATTCTATAAAGAATGTCTTTGGGATTCTGATTGGGATGGCGTTGAATCTGTAGATTGCTTTAGGTAGAACGGACATTTTAACTATGTTTATTCTTCCAGTCCGTGTACATGGAATGTCTTTCCATCTCCTTATGTCGTCATCCAATTCTCTCAGAAAGGCCTTGTAATTTTCATTGTATAGGTCTTTCACTTCCTTAGTTAAATTCACCCCGAGGTATTTTATTCTTTTTGTTGCGATTGTGAATGGTATTGTGTTCTTGAGTTCTTTTTCTGTTAGTTCGTTATTAGAGTATAGAAATGCTACTGATTTATGCAAATTGATTTTGTACCCTGCAACTTTGCTGTAGTTGTTGATTACTTCTAAAAGTTTTCCAAAGGATTCTTTGGGGTTTTCTGTATATAAGATCATGTTATCTGCAAACAGTGAGAGTTTAACTTCTTCCCCCCCCCCCCCCATTTGGATTCCTTTTATTCCTTTTTCTTGCCTGATTGCTCTGGCCAGGACCTGCAGAACTATGTTAAATAAGAGTGGTCATAGAGGGCGTCCTTGTCTCGTTCTTGTTTTCAGGGGGATGACGCTCAGTTTTTGCCCATTGAGAATGATGTTGGCTGTGGGTTTGTCATATATGGCCTTTATTATGTTGAGGTAGTTCCCTTCTCTGCCCATTTTGTTCAGAGTTTTTATCATAAATGGCTGTTGGATCTTGTCAAATGCCTTCTCTGCATCTATTGAGATGATCATGTGGTTTTTATTCCTCAGTTTGTTGATGTGGTGTATCACGTTGATTGATTTGCAGATGTTGAACCATCCCTGCGTCCCTGGTATGAATCCCACTTGATCCTGATGTATGATCCTTTTGATGAATTGCTGTATTCAGATTGCCAAAATTTTGTTGAGAATTTTTGCATCTATGTTCATCAGCGATATTGGCCTGTAGTTCTGTTTTTTCGTGGTGTCCTTGTCAGCTTTGGTATCAGCGTGATGTTGGCCTCGTAGAATGTGTTAGGAAGTGTTCCATCCTCCCTTATTTTTTGGAATAGCTTGAAAAGGATTGGTATTAAATCCTCTCTGAAAGTTTGGTAGAATTCCCCAGGAGAGCCATCTGGTCCTGGGTTTTTATTCTTTGGGATGTTTTTGATTGCAGTTTCAATCTCTTTCTTTGTGATTGGCCTGTTCAAATTGCCTGCTTCTTCTTGACTAAGCTTTGGGAGATTGTAGGAGTCCAAGAATTTATTCATTTCCTCTAGGTTATCCATTTTGCTGGCATACAGTTTTTCGTAGTATTCTCTTATAATCCGTTGTATTTCTGCAGAGTCTGTTGTTATTTCTTCTCTTTCATTTCTGATTTTGTTTATTTGAGCTTTCTCTTTTTTTTTCTTTGTAAGTCTGGCTAGGGGTGTGTCAATTTTATCTTCTCAAAGAACCAACTCTTTGTTTCATCGATCCTTTCTACTGCCTTTTTTGTTTCAATAGCATTTATTTCTGCTCTGATTTTTATTCTCTCTCTCCTGCTGACTTTGGGCTTTGTTCTTCTGTCTCTAATTCAGTTAGTTGTAGTTTAAGATTGCTTATTTGGGATTTTTCTTGTTTGTTAAGATGTGCCTGATTGCGATGAATTTTCCTGTTAATATAGCTTTTGCTGTATCCCATATGAGTTGGTATGGCATGTTATCATTTTCATTTGTCTCCAGGTATTTTTTGATTTCTTCTTTAATTTCTTCAATGATCCATTGCTTGTTCAATAGCGTATTGTTTAGTCTCCACATCCTTGTGCCTTTCTCAGCTTTTTTCTTGTAATTAATTTCTAGCTTTATAGCATTATGATCAGAGAAGATGCTTGTTATTATTTCAATTTTTTTAAATTTGTAGAGGCTTGCCTTGTTTCCCAGCATATGGTCTATCCTTGAGAATGTTCCATGCACGCTTGAGAAGAATGTGTATTCTGCTGTTTTTGGATGGAGCGTTCTATATATGTCTATTAAGTCCAATTGTTTTAGTTTTTCATTTAATTCCAGTTTCCTTGTTGATTTTCTGTCTGGATGATCTGTCCATTGATGAGAGTTGGGTGTTGAGGTCCCCTACTATTATTGTGTTATTTTTAACATCTTCCTTTAGGTCTGTTAATAGTTGCTTTATGAACTTTGGTGCTCCTGTGTTGGGTGCATAGATATTTATAAGCGTTATTTCTTCTTGATGAAGTGTCCCTTTGATCATTATATATTGTCCCTCTGTGTCTCTCTTTACCTGTCTTATCTTGAAGTCTGTTTTGTCTGATATAAGTATTGCGACACCTGCTTTCTTCTGTTTGCTATTAGCTTGAAGTATTGTCCTCCACCCCTTCACTCTGAGCTTGTGTTTGTCCTTGGGGCTGAGGTGTGTTTCCTGGAGGCAACAAATTGTTGGATCTTGTTCTTTAATCCATTTTGCCACTCTGTGTCTTTTTATTGGAGAGTTCAATCCGTTCACATTGAGAGTGAGTATTGATGCATGAGGGCTTAATGCTGTCATTCTGTTGCTCGTTTTCTGGTTTTCCTGTGTGTCCTTTGTTTCTCGTCCTGTGTGGTTTAGCCTACCCATTGACTTCTGCAATTTCTTATTTTGGTTTCTTAGATTTTTCCTTATTTATGTTTTGTGTCTCTGTTCTGTTTTTTAGTTTAGTGGCTACCCTGAAGTTTGTATTCAGAATCTCGTGTATAACAGTCCATTTTCTGGTGGTCTCTTACTTCCTTAGCCTAGACTGATTCAGGCCCTTTCCTCCTCCCCTCCTAAATTATTATTTTCATCTCTTATTCCAACTTGTGTTGTGAGTTTGTGGTGAGAGTGATAAGATTGTCTTTGCTTTGGTGATTTCCTTCCCTTTATCCTAATGCTATAGTTGAATATTTGCTATCCTATTCAGATTCTATCTATTTGTCTCCCTACTCTTTGTTTTGTGACCCCTTACTCCCTTTTTTTCTGTTTTCAGGTATGAGAGCCTTCTTGAGGATTTCTTGTAGTGGAGGTCTTTTAGTTGCAAATTCCCTTAACTTTTGTTTGTCTGGAAAATATTTAATTTCTCCCTCATATCTGAAGGATAGTTTTGCTGGATAGAGTATTCTTGGCTGAAGATTTTTATCCTTTAAAGTTTTGAATATGTCACTCCAATCTCTCCTAGCTTGTAAGGTTTCTGTAGAGAAATCCGCTGAAAGTCTGATGGGGGTTCCTTTGTAGGTTATTTTCTTCTGTCTTGCTGCCCTGAGTATTCTCTCTTTGTCATTCATTTTTGCCATTTTTACTACTACGTGCCTTGCAGTAGGTCTTTTTACATTGACAAATCTAGGAGATCTGAAAGCTTCCTCTGCACACATTTCTCTCTCAATCCCTAGATTTGGGAAGTTCTCTTCTATTATTTCGTTGAACACACTTTCTGGTCCATTTTCCTTTCCCATGCCCTCAGGAATTGCGATGATTCTTAAGTTGCATTTTCTCATTGAGTCAGCTATTCTCTCAGATTTTCTTCAGTTTTTTTAATTCTTAGTTCTCTTTCTTCCTCTGTCTGGAGCCATTCAGCCTGTTTATCTTCGATTATGCTAATTTTCTCCTCTATGGTGTCTACATGGGCATTCAGGGAATCCGTATTCTGTTTTATCTGATCCATTGTATTTTTCATCTCTAGTATTTCTAATAGATTCTTCTTTATAATTTCAATCTCTCTTGTGAAGTAACTCCAGAACTCGTTCACTTGTTTCTCTATATTTCCCTTTACCTCATTAAATATTTTGAGCATAGCAATTTTGAACTCATCCTCACTTAGTTTACCCATTTCCAAGCCCTCAGGACCTACTTTTGTATTTTTACTGTTTTTCCTTGTGGACTGGAGCTTTTATAAATTGCTGGATGGTAGAGGAGCGGTTTTTGCGCATGATGCTATTATTCAGTTGCAGTCACAGCCTGTTGCCACTAGATGGGGGTCGAGAAGCTTGTTTTCTTAGCCCTTCGCCCTCAGCTGCGATGGTGGCGCACAGCGCAGGTTGGGGGAGGAGGGGCACCTTCACTCACGCGGATCCGTATTGGATCAGCTCTTGCTTTCTGGTCTCCTGGGGCCCTGGCTTGCTGGGGTTCCCCCACGTGAAAGCTTTGCCCTGTTAGAGGGTTTCCGCTGCATGGGTGGTGGGAGTCCTGGATGATCCCCCAACGCACGGCCCCTCACCCGCTCCTTCCCGCACCTGCGGCAGTGATCCCAGTCTCTAGGGGCGGGAGTGAAGTTCTTTCCTACCCGGTTCCAGCTCCTCCGAGGGCGGCTCCAGCCTCTCAGCCTTCTGTCTTTTGGCTGCTGTGGGTCTCTGATGATTTCTGTTGTTAGGAATTTTTTTTTTGGTTGGAAAGCAGTTGCTCTTTTTGGTTGTAATTTGGAGGGGAGAGAGTCCCGGGTGAGCTCATGCCGCCATGTTGCTGACATCACCCTCACTGTCCGTTTTTTGATGATCTTCTCCCAGTAGGTGTGAAGGGTTTGCTCATTGTTTTCAGATTGGGTCAGATTATTAAAATCCCAGAACTGATGAGAAAAATGATGTCTTGTTGAGTCTTATTCTGCCAAGGGGCTAACAGGGCGGAGTCTCATTCTTCCCCCAGGACAGCCCTGTGGGTCTGCAAGGGGAGGGTGCAGGCTGCCCCCAAGTTGCCTCCACCTTCCTGGGTCAGTTCCAGGTTCCCCCCCTTCTCGGGGCTGCCATTTCATTTGAGTAGCCCATGCAGGCACAGGGTCTGACCAGCTTGGTGGCTCCGGTCAGCACCACCGATCTGCCCTGACCTAGCAGCTCGTCCCCTCAGCCGGCCACAAGGCATGGCTGACTCACAACTCACAAATGAGGCAGGCCCTTATCCACCACGTGTCCCATCGGACATGGCCAACATTCCAGTGACTACCTTGGGGGGGTGCTGGCCCCAGGACCCAGTCAGGCACAGACTTCCCCAAGTACCCCAGCTCGTGCCCTCTGCTGATGAAAAGCCCTGGAAATTGTGTCCCAGGGGGACCACTCAGCTGGAGCCCCCACCCCACCCCCAGCTCCCTTGTTGGCGGCCTCAGGCTGGGACGCCCCTGACCTCCCTCCTCCAGGGTGACTCAAGGACAGAGGCCACATGGAGCGGGACGCAGAGCCTCTTGGCCTGCTCCTGAGGGGCTCTAAGCCCAGGTCACAGAACCCTATTTCCTACCCCAGCGATGACGCCTCCCTTCTATCGCCCCTCCCCGCCTCGGGGATCCTCCTTCTCCTCCCACTGGGGCTGTGGGCCACGGTGGACAAATGGGGAGCTGAGGGGTCCTTCCCTACCCCCCATCATCCCTGTCGATGAGACAGGAGCCTCCAGGAGCAGGGAGGGCCCCAAGCAGACCTCTGAGTCCCCACTGCTGCCTGATCCAGGGGCTAAGTGGGAAGGGGAGGGTCTTCCCAGAGAGACCCCCAGGTAGCACCCCCTCCCCCAGGCCAGGCCAGGCCGGGTTCTGCCCTGGGGGATGTGAATGAAGGGGCAGCAGGGGCTGGGGGCGGGAGGGGGTTCCCAGGGTGAGGCCCGGCCCTACGGTCTGACTGGATCTGCAATCCCACTGAGCACGTACTGGCTCCGTGTCCCCACACAGGCTACTGACCCTCTCTGGGTCTGTTTCCACATCCATGGACGATGACACTCCCACCTCATGACAGATGAATGAGGAAATGCACCTGGTGCTGGCACACGATGTCCTGCACACAGTAGGTGCTCAATAACTGGAGGCCACTGTCACCAGGTCCCCAGTTACCCAGGGCGTGGCCTTTGTCCCTTCAGCCCAGGCTTAGTCCTTGATCTTGCCACCGCCCTGTCAGGAGCAGGAAGGGTCCTGGGACCAGCCAGCCAGGGGCTGGGCTGGGGGGCCCACGGTTGGGGGGCACACGCCCCCTGCCCAGGCTGCATTTGGGGTGCTCCTGATGCAGAGCCCGTCCACCCTGGGAGAGGACGCCGTGTTCCCACCCTGTCCGTGTGCTTGTGGGTGGGACACTGTGCCAGAGAACCAGCTCTGAGCAAATGGATCGAAGCGGCCCTTGGAGCCCGAGGGCCCCCTGGGCTGGGCCCACCCCCATTCCGCATGAGAATGGACCTGGGGACCCCCAGAGCAAAACGATGGGCTCATCCTCCAAATCCTCAAAGGCCTCCATGACGGGAATTGTTCAATTATGTAAAACACTCTGTCTTCATCTCCCCCAGGAGCCCAGCGGCTTCTACAGACGAGGAACCCTTCCTCCTGCCCACCAGGCCCCTCCTTCCCTACGTGGGACCCCAGAACCCTCAGAGCCCCACCTGCCCCCTGGAGACGGAGGAAGGGGGCGAGGGAGGGGCTGACCTCTCAAACTTCACCCGTGGTCCCAAGGAGCAGAACACCAAAACGAACCAGAAAAGACATCGCCCAGACCCTTCAAGAAGGGGGCCTGTGGGGGTGAGGTAGGTGCAGCTTCTGTCCCCAGGGCCCTGTAGCATCACCGCTCACAGCCGGCCTGCTGCGCCCATGTAAGAGACAAAGGGACTGCCGGCCACAGCGACACGCTGCTCTTCTGGAGCTTGGGGGATGGAACGGAGTTTCCCAGAGTGCACCTGCACAGAGAAGCCAGGAGGTAAATAACCTCAGTGCTGCGAGAAGAGAAGCCCACAACATGGGGCCAGGGTCAGGCTCCATGGGGCCAAGCTGTCTCTTGGGAGGCAGCGCCCTGGACCGTGGTCATGCCGAGGACTCACCCCGGGCAAGGGTGCAGAGTCTGAGGTGGTGGCATGGGGACAATCACAGCCCCTGGGAGGTGTCTGCATCTTGGAAGGTGCTCAGGGAGGCCAGGGTGGGGTGGGGGCCAGGAAGGGTGCCCCAAACAGGGGCCGGCTTCCTTCTCCAGCCCCTGCACCCCATCAACCCAGGATGCCCAGCCCCGGGATGGCAGCGGGGACAGAGGGAGCCAAGGCTGGGCCCACCTCCCTGGAAGTCACATTCGCTTCCTGGCTGGGTACGTGCTTGAGGGTTTTCCCCTATCCCCTTGTGACTGGCTCTCTTCTGTAGAGAAGAGTCACTGGCCACTGTCCCTCCAGGGGACACTGCACACGGCATTTGCTGGTGGGACCGCACTGGGCAGGGAGCACGGCTGTCTTTCTCAAGTCTGAGGTTGCGCGCTCCAAGTCACAGCAGCCAGCCAGAGGTGACAGTTGGACGGATGTGTCCTCCTTGGTCCGAAAGGCTGAGACATGGGCACCACATTCCATTTTGAAGTGGGGACACATCAGATGTCCCTCCGGGAATGGCACGATGGGAGACAAGAGCATTGTGATGGGAGGGGAGCCAGTAAGAAGGCAAGCTTTCATGTGGCGGCCACCACTGCGGAGACAAAAGGGGACAAGCGGAATGAGGTTCCAATGTCACCTTCTGTCAATGGCCCCGAGGAGGGATGCCCCTGGAGACACAGTGGGGTGCACACGAGAGAGGCGGCACAAGAAGCAGTTTCCGTTAGGAGAAGGCGTGCTTCTGCACAGCGTAATGAAACTGGTCACTCGTGCATTTTCTCACTGGCAGTTCTTTCAAATGAGTGCGCTGGCCAAGCTCCTGGGGTTTGACCGCCCAGCCCCAACGACAGCAGCCTGGCCAGGGCCCCAGCCCGGGGTGTCACCCCTGCTAGCCCGCAGACACCTGCACATCCTAGTGGCTAAGAGAAGACACTGGAGGCGCTCCTCCTGCCCAGCAGAGCCCTAGCTCCCGGCCTGACGGCCGGGTTCTTGCACAGTGAGCATCTGCAGACGCAGAAAACTGAGGGTCGAGGGGCCGGGGGGGCATCTCCGGCCCAACCTCACCGGAGGGATGAGGAGAGGGACCCACAGCGCATCAGAGGTGTGGCATCTCCCGCCTGACAACCGTCCACCCCATAAGGAAAAGCTGACCCCGGAGAACTCTGAGGAAGCGTCTGTAACCGCAGCAGAACTGCAAACAGAAGGAGACTTTTCTATTTTCACAGACTCACGCATTTTAGTTAGAAATGAGCACTGCAGCTGTGGTACAAGAGGACTTCTCACCCCGCCGTCCAGGACGAGCGAAGCGAGCTCGAGAGTCGGAGGTCTAGTCAACTCAAAGCACAAGTGGACATACTGAGTGCAGAACCAGCAGGCAAGCGGTGACCTTTGCACCTCCCGGGGCCCCACCCAGCTCCCGACAGAAGGGGAGCGAAGGCAGGTGCCCCAGGAAAGCACACGGGCCGTGACAGCCCCGTCGTATGGTTTGCCCCACTAGTCGCTCCTTCTACTCCTCCCACTGCCTGCCCTTGGAGGGGTCACGACCTCCAAACCCCTTCCCCTTCAGGAGCCTTGCTAGTGACGACGCCACTAGGCCCTGACATTTCCTCCTGGGTAAGGCCACCGAGCAGCAAGAACAAGTCCAAGGAGAGTGGGTGACCAGCAGCGGCGAGGAACTCATCCATGGGGGAGGCGAGTGCTCTGACAGCCGCCTACATCTCGGGTCGGGTTACCCGGGCATCATGGTGATGGCAAGGGCAGGCAGGGGGCCTTCCAAGGCCTCCTTTGTGACATCTCACTTATTTTACCTCAGGCCTCATTGTAGGGCGCTCGCTCTGGAAGACTGGTTTGAACAGGGCATGCCAAAGGCATTTGGAAATGATTTTCAAAAGATGATCGGCGTCTCTAACATCCTCTACCTGATCAGCATTCTGCCTCATTACGTCCAGTTCCTTAATCCCTCCAGGGTCGGATCCCTGACAGCTGCAGCTCAGCACGTGCCAACGAGCTCAGTCCCCACCTGGGCGTCACCGCCCTCGTGGACTGCAGGCTGACCCCTCCCGCGGCCCGGGCTCTGGGGAGACCAGGCACTGACTAGACGGGGCAAGGCCAGTGGTGAGGAAGCATGGGGCTGGGGGTGGCGAGGGGGGCCCTCCAGGGAGAGAGGTGGCAGGAAACCACACTCCTCTTTGTCAACCGCCTTCACGTGCCCTTGAGGAAAAACGCCTGGCTGTCCTAAAGGAACTCAAGTACCTCCTTATCTTCACCCACTCAAAAAAAAAAAAAAAACAGAGTAGAAAAGAAAAATCACAATTGCTCTCTTCAACCAACAGGAACCCAAACCAGCACGTGGAAAGATTCGTGGATCCTCACACGCGTTTCCCTGCAGAAGGAAATGTGGCACCAGCGTCCCCTCAAACAGGCTGGAGACTCCGAGAAACAGAGACCCCACCAGTCAGCTTCGGATCTCAAGGAGGGAGGTGAGTGACCGCCACGACTGGCGCCCGGTCAGGGACTCACCGGCTGCCGTCGCTGCACGCCTTAAGTAGCAGGAGCACACACAGCACACGCTTCTCTGTCTCTGAAACAGAAGGAACAAGTTCTCCATCCCAGAGGGAAATCTGTGACAAAGCAGCTCAGTCTACAGGAGGACGTGCTTCTCAAAGACGCCGCCAAGCTAGCGCTGCCTTTCGAGTGGCACTTGACTCGCAACACGACAGCAAGCGGAGCGAGTTCACGCGGCCCCCGTCACAGGCAGGCCGCCCCTGGCCCCCCGCGAAGCCAGGCTGCTCAGGGAAACAAGCGTGCCACCGGCCACGTCCTACCCGTGCCTCGATCTCTCACATGAGGCCAAGATTCTAGTGGAGAGAAGCGCGCAATCTATCTCACGGAGGACAAAAACCAATTCTGGACGAAAACCTTTCTCAGAGTTTCGTCAGGCTGCAGGATTCTGACATTTTGCTATAATATTCTAGGGAGAATTACAGTGTGTTTAAATACGGTACAAAGGAGATGGATGGCCTGTGAGAGGCAATGAGTCGATGAAAAAAAACAATAACACAGGTTTTAATTTCCTAACGCAGTTATAAAATGCTGACAGCAAAGGGCTTTCTGGTTTGATTAGGTCCGGAGGGTAACAGTAAGCACATCCACCTGGGGCTTACACACACACACACACACACACACTCACACTCACACTCTCTCTCCCCCCTACATACTGGCAGCACACACAGCAGATTCACCTAAAAAGGAAATGTAAGGAGTTAAATTACAACTCAGCAAAGAACGAAAGTACAGGAATTAAGAATCGAAACAGCCCCTTTAAATCCTGAGCTTTAAAACAACCTACTTTTTCCAAATTAAAGACCTTCCTGGTCAGATACCGGCGCAGGAAAGAAAGGCTGGCCACGCCTCCAAAGCTGGTTTGTTTCGTGCTTCACAAAATCCGCAGAAGGACGCGGGAGGCCCCGGGCCAAGGATCACAACCCGGTAAACCCCTGAGCGGGCCCCGGCTGCTGCACCTGACCTATCCTCCTACGCTTGCCGTCAGAATAAGTTACTCCCGACGGAGAACTGTGTAAAGCACTCTCCCCAAACAGAAACCAAGGGCTCGAGTGTATCTGCTTTTCACAACTCTGACCACAGACCAACCAGAAGTCTTCCGCCCGTCCATCTGGAGTTCCAGAAGGATCCAGCACACCTGTCAAACGATGGATCTGGATTTTCAGCTGTGCGGGCTGCTGTGTCACGCAGACAGCTGAAACGAGGGATTCCGTCATGCCCTGCCTGCACATGTTGGATCCAGGGAGACGCAGGCTGGGGGCGGCCCGGCTCACGTGTAGCGTCTTGCCGATGCCATCACCAAACCCTGAACGACGGTGGGAATCAGCCAGGAACACGCTCTCATCACTGAGTGTCCCACTGCGCTTTGCTAAGCCGTGACCTAGGCACCCGTTGTCTTGTCTACACATGGCCCAGTGCTGGCCGCGGGGAAGACAAGAGGATTCTTTCTCTTTTCTCCTCCCCAAACGAACCTGTGCCCCCCTCTCCCCCGCCCCCAAGCCCCACTCACATGTCCGCTCCCTGTTCCTGGAATTGGGGCCAGACAGGCAGGGACGACCGGAGCCACACACACCTCCTCCTTATACCCGTTTCACCTTCCCCACCAGCTCTGGATTCAGGAACCAGAACGCGGTAAGAAGGGTCGGCTCAATTCTAGAAGAGCGGCCCGTTTCAAGGTTTACTGGGGGACCCCACAGGCCAGGGCTGGGCGCCCGCAGGACACATGTCATGCGACACTTCACACCACCCCATGAGGCAGGAGCAGCCCACTGTCCAGGCCAGGAAACCGAGGCTCCCGGGTGACGGCCCCAGGCCCCACCACCAGTGAGGCGACTGAATCCACTCCTTTTAAGTTCAATCCCACTCTCGGTTCCACTGGATCAGAAAATACAAAGGTTTGGCCCCGACTGGCACGACTCCATTAGGCGAGTTTCCGGGTTTTGTTTCCTAGGCCCCTGCCCCCGTAGCTTTTCTCAAGTTTGGAAAAATATGACACAAGAAGAAGTTAACATCGGCATGTAGTTTGGAGCACGGCCGTCAGTGCGCGGTCCTGTGGGGCCCGTTTGAGTCCCTAGCACGGAAGCAAGGGCCTCCTGCGCCCATGGAAGCTTCGATTTCTCTC
The DNA here is from genome assembly GCF_041296235.1 of Equus asinus. NCBI lineage: Eukaryota > Metazoa > Chordata > Mammalia > Perissodactyla > Equidae > Equus > Equus asinus. The sequence continues at coordinate 4,095,542 of NC_091803.1, read as the reverse complement.
CTCTCCCCAGCTCTCCGCACAGGCCTCAACCTGGGGACAGTTGGCACGAGGAGGAGGTGCCCGGCGATGAAAGCAAGGAGAGCTGGAGGCCGGCTAGTCCTCAACAGTGGTCAGTCAGCACACACAGCCGCCGAGCCTCTCAGCCAGGGATCGCGGGCTCTCCTTGCTGGGCTGGGCACCTGGGGCAAGGCCTTTCACGGCTGGGGAGAGAAACCCTGGCAGGGCCGCTGTCATCCCACCTGCCAGCCCTGCCCGGGCCCCCTGAGGGGGCAGGGGTCACAGCACTTGAGACACCTTTCCTGTGTGCCCACCTTAAAGTTGAGGCAACTGAGGCAGAAAGAGGGAAGAGGACCCCCGCATCTTCTGGGACGACCAGAGAAAGACGAATCACGTGCCTTCGACTACGAGAAACCCGTGGTCTCTCCCCTCTCCCTTTTACCAGCCGCTCAACTGCCACAACCGAGATACAAACATGACCTGCCACGGACCCCTCTGACCAAAAGCCAGAAAAAGCGAAATGGGAGGGCAAACACAATGTTCTTATTTTTTTACTTCTATCCTTAGCTGTCACCATTCCAAAGTATCTAGAACGATCTTTCCTGCCATTAAGTCCACTTACACTCCCTCGGAACTTGACAGCGGTGTGTCTTGGTTTGGAACGCAGAGTGTGAGGTATCTGAAGTTGCTTAGATTCTGTAAAAACGACAAGGGAGGCCAGGCAACTCCTGGAACTTGTGACCAGAATCTCATGACTTTGCCGAACACCTTTCTCAGACTCAAACAGAAAAGGCACACGCCACCCAGGAAAGCAGGCGCTCACAGCCCACCTCCTCCCTCTGGTGCCTCTTTCTACCTGTGTCCCGACTCCTGACCCAGGCCACAAGGGCCCGGCAGACGCTGGGCTCAAGGGAAGAGGACACCCGGGTACCCATCCCATTAATTCTGTGCCTGGTGGGCGCAGGAAGAGCTACAGGCTTTCCTAGGAAAAAAGAGTCACACAGTTATCGAACAGAAAGGTTCAAGTGGAGACCAGACAGTTTAATCAGACAAACGTGCCCCCTCTCCCTCACTCCCGGTTCCCGGGCACTCTTTCAAGTTCACCTGCTTCCAGAAGGAGAGGCTTTTAGCATCAGCAAGAACCTCTCTCTTCCAATACTCACATGGAAAACGAGCTCAGAAACAAAAGTCCACCCTGGAAGAAACCCCAGAAGAATCCAATTTGGAAAGAATTTAATTAACAAAATAAAACAGGGCAAATGGTCCAGGAGGGGCCCCAGGGAGGGCGGACTTGGCCGAGGCCCACGCCGCGCCCGCCCGGCAGGCCCCGGGGAACTCTGGAGCAGAGCCAGCCTCGAGCACCAGGCCCGCTCGGCTGCCACCAGCTTCTCACGCGCGCCTCGTGATACACATTGTCAAGACCCAACAGCCGGAGTTGCTCATCAAGTGGCCTCTAGCTCTCCTATGCTGGCTTGGCACAGTAACGCATGCAAAGCAAGGTTCCAAGGGCTTCACCAAACAGTTAATTTTGGCAAAAAGAGAAAACAAACAAAAAGCTACAATTCATAAGCAGGATTAAAAGCCACTGAAGTGAAAACAATGTATTTCTCAACAGCATGGAATGAGACTACGGCTACAATCTGTTTTTCTTTTTAAGTCTCTGCCATCCTCTCCCGCAACTCGGGTCAAAGTTCATAGCAGCATATCACAAAGTCCTCTGTCAAGCTAGTGTTCTCTGCTTCAGAGGTCAGAGTTCACAGGTCAAGTTCAGTCCGTCCGAAGAATCATGGGAGGATGCTCGCTGTCCTCCTCCAGCCGCAGGGCACTGGCTTCATCTTCCAGACAGGCGCTGCCCGCCGCACCCAGCTCGTCCGTGTAGGCTGCAAAGAGACAGCGTGGTCACCCTCAAAGGCTGGACAAGGCAGAGTCCAGCAGCCAGGCGGAGGCTGGACTTGGGGACATTGGGAGGGTTTATAAAACACAGCCCACACTAAGACTCAATTTTAATCTCTCTTCTAACGAGCTTTCTGCAGCTTTAGGCAGCTCGAGATGAAGTCATTTATTTTCCAAAAGTCATAAAGGTCAAAAAGATGCTTGCATAGTAAAGAGGGGCTTCCTGGTAGGCAGGCTGCTGCGTCCCCAGGGAGGAGGAAGAGCGGAAGCCCGGCCTGCACTGGTCACGTGGGACATTCGCACACACAGACTCCAGGGCTGCCCCTAACCGGAGGGCCATGAATCTCAGAGAGCACCGTGAGGAGACCCCTCGCGTGGGAGTAGGGCTGCAGCATCACCCACTGAGGTCAGGCTGACTGTGGCAGGGGGAGGGGAGGAGACGACGCACAAGGAGTGGAGAGGCCGCAGCCCGCATGGCTGCCCTGGCCTGGCTGCAGGGCTGCCCAGCTCCCTCAGCGGGAGGCCCCGATCGCAGGCCCGCAGCCCCGTTCCTGCCTCAGCATCCCCTCCTCGCAGGGCACCTGTCCCAAGGGGTGTCCATGCACGCCTGCTGACGGTGAAGAGCTAGGACACAGCCTGGGCAGGGTCACTGAGGGTAACGGTGCTTCATCTGAGAGGGGGCGAGCTGGGGACAGTTCACCTGCGCCCACGACAGCCTGAGCCACAATCACTACTTTTTCTTCATGACAAAGAAAACGAACTCAGCCTGCAGAGCTGACGAGAGCTCGCCTCTGTCTGGGCGCCACTGCTCTGGGCCCGCTGCAAAGTGGCAGGTGGGCGACGCAGACAGGGCGAGAAGCTCCACGCGCGGGAGTGCCGCGGGAGGCTGCCCTGGGCCCGCTCTCACCCAGTCTCACCCAGTCTCGTGGGAGACGAAGGCGCGTGAGCCCCGGCCGCGCCGTAGGTCGGAGTCACGAGGGGGCAGTCGTGAGAGGCGGAATCTAAGATTTCATTGGTCGTCTCCATACTGCCGTCCAGCCTGGGAAGCGGAGGGAAAGGGAAACAGTGAGGACGGCCTGGGTGCCAGGCCAATGCCGCCTCACGGCCTGGGCACCAGACCTGCGGTGACAAAGGCAAAGGCCCCCATCAGACGGACACTCATGTGTGCCTGTCACACTGTGGTGACTTTAACACGACCCCCTGGGTGCCTGTGCACTGGACTTTTACATGTAAGTCTGATGGAGAAAGTTATACCTAGGGAGGCAACCTTACTGTTTATTTAAGACTAATGGTCATAAACAGAATTCTAGAGAAAACTCACCTCCCACCGAACAGACGAGTACTACAGTCTCGTCAGAACCTTCAGATGATAGAAACAGAAAACCAGACTGCACTGCATCCCAGTGCACAAATGCTCACTCCTTCCTTCCAAGGAGGAAGCCTGTCCCTCACAGGGAGGTGGCACCCTCCGAGAACATGCTCTACACTCTGGGCAGCCCCACGGGCGCCACCCCCGTCTTGCAAGGTGCTAAGTTCCATCCTTAGCCCCTCCTGAAGAATGCCCCCCGTCCACAGGGAGGGACGGTGTGGCGCTGGCCACATCTACTCCTCTCTGCGCCCAGGGACTGACTGGGACACGGGCAGGGAGCTGTGGGAGGGGCCTGCACCATATCACCTGCCTGGTGGGAAAGTGAAGCCCCTAGTAGCACAAGCCTGATCCTGGAGCGTGTCCCTCTGTGTCCCCAGCCCTGAGAAGATGAGCGCGCTTGCGCCAGGTGGCTGACAGCAGCCTAGCCGCAGCGAGGAGGCGACAGCGGGGTTGGGGCCAACTCACTTGTGCTGTTTCATCAGGGTGCACTCGCCCCCCTCCTGGGGGTCCAGGTTGTACATGTAGAGGTACCCGTCGGAAGCCCCTACCAATAATCGGGGAATCTTCTGAATTCTAGCGAGAATGAAAAACAGCCAAATTCTAGGAGAGTGACTTTCACACCAAGTTCTTTTTAAACTAGCAGCCTCACCTTTGGCACGGCCGGGGAAGAAACAGCCCCCCACCCTCCCAAAGCCAGCACAAATTTAGTTTCGTGTGCTCCACGCGACCCACGTGGAGGAGGATATGGACCACGCCCACTGTGCTCCTCGAGGCCGGAAGGGCAAGGCCAAGGGGGTGCTCAGTGTGGATGAACGCAGCCCACAGGAGACAGGTGGGAGCCACAGCAGGTGCACGGTTTCTCTGATTGCCAAGGGTAGAGATCATCACAAACTTTTCAGCTAGCTATGGCAGTTAGTTAAAAGGATGTAAAATTACGGGCCCACAAAGACGTGCTATCACTGCGTTTTCAAGATGGTTTCCCCACGTGCCCTACTGTCCCGCACGGACGGTCCCAGTGTGGTTCCGGGGGCTCCTGCGTGTTCCGAGGCGGGAGTCAGGAGCCCCGAGCTGGTGAGGCTGCCAGCTCCGCAGCCTTGAAGGTTAAATACTGGAGATCTCACATGGTTTCTGACTTACTGATGTTTCTCATTAACACTCCACAAGTTCCCAACAGAAATGGAAGGAGGAAGAGTTTGGGATCAGAACACCGCAGAGAAATCCCTCAAGTCTCCTAATGGCAGGGTGTGCCCCGTGACTCCCTCCGCTCCGCCTAACTGACTAAACCAAGGGCCTAAGTTTGCAGGGTGTTCTCGGGCTGCCCCAGGCACTGTCACTGGCACTCTGCGACTCGACTCCTGACTGCAAGCACACAGGGCAAATGGCAGGGAGGCAACGCCCGGCTCTACTCACGTGGCCAGCGAGCAGATGTTTTTGTGACCACAGAAAGGCAGGCGGACTGTGGCAAAAGCTCGGCCCTGGTTGAACATCTCTGTTACTTGGGAGGGCAGGTAGCTGGTGGAAGCCATGAGCACCTTCCCGAAGTAGCCAGTCCAGGTGGTGGGCTCCTCCTGAGGTCTGCAAGAAGGGGAGAGCAGCAGACACGTAACGCTGGATTCATCCCTCCAAGAATGGCCACATCCCACTCACACAGAGACAAGTGTCAGCCCCGAAGCTTGAAAGAGAAATTTCCCATGCTCAGGAGAAAAAGGGGGGCCGAAAACAATGACCTCTTGAGACGCGAGGGACGTCGTCTGGGAAGGGCCAGAGGAGGTGGGCTCTCAGGGAACAGAAGCGGGAAGAGCCATGCTCCTCCCAGGCGGCCAGGCGAGATTGTAGCAAGCAATCAGGCTCCCCGTTTATAGCAGGTGTGAGGACGCATGGGGCCAAATTCACGGTCCCTCCACTCTTATCTTTTTAACAGGAAGTCTCAGAAAACCGTATGAGCACAAATCTCAAAGAGTGATTTCCCCGCGGCCCATTTGTGTTGCTGCTGTCCATCCTGGGTATATTTTGTACGTGGTCTTAAGTGCTCCTTGAATGAGACAAAGCATAAACTAACAATACGGATCCCAGTGGGACGTTCTTTCTAAAAGTCAAGAAAAGACCACCCCTTCACCACACATTACCACTGCGGTAATACACAATTCAATCAGCTGCTTCAAAACCGAAAGCCACCTACGGCAGGGGGAGCCGCAGGCTCCTTCCCACGGGCAGTCCGCTCACAGATGCTTTCGTGTCAGGGAAGCGCTAAGAGGTGGACATCCGTACTAACCAAAAGACGTCCGTTTTCACCCTTCGTGCCTCACTCACACCTTATTCTTTTAGCATACTTCCCACACCAGAACGTCACCTTACGGGGGAAAAACTCGTTTTACTGCTGAGCGGAGAGTTGGTGACACTTATTCTAGAGCCAGCTCCAGGGTCTCTAGTGGCAAAAATGACTCAAGGCAGAACAGTGTCTGCGCCCACGTTTTCATCCAGTCAGTGGAGAAAGTGCTTTATTTTTTAAACAAGTGCATCTCTGCGACTCACTTTTCCTTCACGGCCTCGAGTTTGAAGATGTGCACAGTCTCCGTGTTGCTGGAGGCGGAGAGGAACATGCCGTCCATGCTGAAGGCCAAGGAGCAGATGCTCACGCACCTGCGGGAGGAGGCGAGGAGGTCTGAGCCACGCTGTCACCCGAGACACCGAGGGCTGCCAGCTGCCTTCCTCCAGGGACTTCAAGGTCCCAGAGAAGGAAGTTCCCACGACAGACACACTTGGTCTACTGATAGCTTTCTTGCTCCTCTCTAGTCGTCTTCTCAAAAACTTTTCTTAAGGAAGGAAACTGTTTGACAGGTAATACCACGTAAGAGTCATCTTTTAGTATATCCTTAAACAGCCAATTTTCTTTGCAATTCCAAATGACAAAGGGAATCAGGGCTTCACTAAACCATTTTTAGCTGAATTAGGCTGGATTTACAGCACTAAGGTTCCTAAAAGAAAACCCAACAATTTAAATTACAGCAGTTCCTAACACGCAAGAAGGTGAACCAGCAACCCTCAGAATGTTGAACAGAGCAAAACTTGCAACACGCTGAGGCTCTGCAGTTCACCTTAAAAACCCCAAAGCCGTCGGATCAGTCTGCATTTCCTCAGAATCCTAGGAACACGAGGTACGTTTAGCCCTGTCGATCATAGGGGTTTTATTCAATTTGCTCCGCAGTCACAGAGTGCTTACAAGGCGCCCAGCCCCGCAGTAACGCTTGGGGGCCCGCGGGGAGCGGCTCCTGCCTCCGTGGAGCCCCGGGAGGGGAGGCTGTGCAGACATGGAGTCTGCTGCAGGGCAAGGAGCTGTCGAGCAGGGAGCAGAGGGCTACGCTGCATGAGGGAGAGGCCGCCTGAGGCACAGACCCTCCTCGACTCCAAGGGTTCAGGAGGCCGCCAGGGCACAGACGTGACATTCCAAGCACAGCAGATGCCTGTGCGACACCCTAATGGAGAGAGCGCACTCTTCTGCGGAGCTGGGAGAGATGGGGAAAGGGAAATGAGAGACAGCTGGAAAGGAAGGCGCCGGGAGGCCTTGTAAAGCAAGGAGTTGAGGGGTTTGTAGCTGACCCTCTAGGCAAGAGGAGGGCAGTGGAAGCTTCCAGATTGGCGTGGGCTCCAACTGTGTTTATGTCCTCCAACGACAGTCCGGCTGAAGCTGAAGGACAGAGCGAGGGGGCCAACAGCAGAGACCAAGGGAGCGCACAGTTAGACGGGGACCCAACCTCGGGGCGCAGGGGCTTGGGGGTTAGGGGAGTGACCTGGGAGCCGACACCTGCTGCCAGACTCGGGGTGTGACGTGCCCGGGGGAGCCAGTGTCGAGGCCCTCCAGCCCTCCAGCTTGGGCAAGGGGCGGTGCTTGGGGAGGTATTTACCGAGATGGGTGTGTCAGGGACGTGGAGTGGACGGGCACATTGTGGTGGCTGTTTCCCAGGGGAGACAGGAAAACCTCAGCAAAGCAGCTGGGTTGTGCGTACAGCTGCATCGTCGCCCGCACACAGACAGAAGAGACAGTTTCGGAGGGCGTGTGGCTGAACGGAGGGGAGCAGAGGCTCCAGGGCAGCAACGAGGCACAGGAGGAGGACACAGAGCGGGAGCCGCAAGAGAAGAGAAACCCAGAGAGCCGCGGTGTCAGGAAGCCAGGGAGGGGAGAGGGAAACCAAGGAGACGGTAACAGGGGCTGGGCGTGCGGCTCTGCCGACGGCCTCGAAAACCTCTGCGCCCTCTGTGGGAACGACCCCTGGAGGAGGGGAGAGCAACAGATGGAGCGAGGGTCTCAGGGAAGGGGGGGTGACAGCTACAGGCTCTGGAAGACTTCTTGAGTATGGCACTTCCCGGTCCAACTCCCCACCTCGGGGAGGTGGGTTCTGTTAGCTGCCCGTGTGCGAGGGGACCAGAGCCCCAGAGGTGAGGTAACGCTGAGCAAGGTCACACAGCTACGGGGGGGGGGGGGCCTGGGATCTGACCCCAGAGCCTGAGTCCTGAGTCCTGTGGCAGATGGTCCAGGACTAACCAGGACCAACATCCCTTCCTCCTGAACAGAAAGAGCCAAGTGCAGGCAGCAAGGTTTGCAGACAGATGGGGAAGTGGACAGAGCTCCACACTGCGACTAACGGTTTTTTTTTTTTTTCATTTTTGTACTGGGAAAGATTGGCCCTGAGCTAAAACCTGTTGCCAATCTTCCTCTTTTTTTTCCCCTCCCCCAAACCCCAGTACATAGTTGTATATTCTAGTTTTAGGTCCTTCTAGTTCTTCTATGTGAGCCACCACCACAGCGTGGCTACTGACAGACAAGTGGTGCAGTTTGGAGTGCGCTGAATTTTTACCCCCCCCCTGCTTTATCTCCCCAAATCCCCCCGGTACATAGTTGTATATCCTAGTTGTGGGTCCTTCTAGTTGTGGCATGTGGGACGCCTCAACGTGGCCTGACGAGTGGTGCCATGTCTGCGCCCGGGATCCAAACCTGCCAAACCTCTGGCCGCCAAAGTGGAGCGTGTGAACTTAACCACTCGGCCACAGGGCCGGCCCGTGGAGAGCGCTGAACTTTAACACTAGGCCATCAGGGCTGGCTTTTTTTTTTAAGAAAGAGCCAAAGCCATTTGCTGGGGTGAAGCAGGGGGATGGGAGAGCTGGTGACAGGTTTTCAGAGCAGAATAAGGACAGGAGCGTGCGGACTAGGCAGGAAGCTCTGAGCCTGTCGCCTGAGAGGAGGCCGAGGAACCCACACGGCCCTGGAGGGCCTGGCTGTGAGTTCTTCCACACTCGCCAGCTACGTGGCCACGCTCCACGTTCAGGTGGGGTCCCAGGCAAGTGAAATCCAGCTTGCTTATAAAACGCCCCTTCACCTCCCAGGACAAGGCTCTGACACCTCAGCTGCCCACCCGGCTGGGCTGAGAACACCCATCTCTCACCTAGGATCCCAGCACTTCCTTAGTGTTGTCCACTTGTCTGTCACAGAGAACGTGAAACTGAAACCCAAACAGACCTCCAGAAGCAACGCTGGAGGTTTATGCACTTTACCTCTTAACTCCTCTCCGGAACTCGAAGAGTTTCTGTCCCTCTGGAATGGAAAATACCCTAATCACGGTCCCCTGGGGCATGGAGAAAAAGAAAGAAAAAAGAATTTCAGCCGAGTAAAAATAGACTCCTATTTTTTTCACATCAGACTATATAAATGAGACGTGGCCCGTCCTCCGACGACACTTGCACTGGGCGGCGCGGGGGTTTCTGAGGCCCCTCCTGGCCAGTTCCCCAGCAGGCCCTTTACACAAACACCTTCACACCTTCTTGCCACAGCACACCAGAACATTCCCCTGTTCTACTGTTTACTTAATATTAATCTTTACTTTAAATCGACTCATGTGACTGACTTGAAACACAAATAGCATTGTAGTCAGATGCGGAATATAATAACTCTGTTTTCTTTAAGTCATTTAAAGTTTAAACTATTAAAAACAAACGCTGTAAGCGTGCACCACGTGTTGGGAAGGCCCACCTACCTGGACGTCTGACAGGGCTGAGGCCCGGCTGACGTCCTTTCCCACCACTGTTAAGCTGAATTACTGATCAAGGGAACTGATTAGCTGGAAATGTTACTTAATTGCCTAAAAAGGAATAAACCCAAACTAACAAAATGGTAAGACCTGCATTAAGAAAACTTGTGCAACCCAGACAAAACAAAGCATGCAGAGATGGGGAGGGGTGGCACATCCCTGCTTGGAAATGCAGCACTCTGAAGACGTCCGTTTTCCCTACCACCCCACAGGGGATCTGGGACCAGGGAGGCAGGACCAGAGCATCTGGGAGGATAAGGAAGAGAATGGCCACGAAGGTGAAAATGAGCGCCCCTTTCAACAGCTAATTATTAAAAGAACACCAGTACGCTTCAGAAATAAAGCAGCACAAAAAGAAACAGACTGCTAAAAGGGAAGGCAAGGCCTTAACACAGGCAGCACGTCAACTCTGGGGGGTAGGGAGAATTATTCAACACCTAACCTCACACTGTACAAAATTTACAAGGTTCAAACTGTTAAAGATAATAACCATTAAGAATAACTCACATTTATAAACAGGAAAAAAAAAAACCCCAAACCAACACTTATACACGGCCTGAATGTGGACCACCAGCAACTTTTTAACAAACGACAGTAAATCCCTACAGTGGGGTCCTGTACAGCCGTTAGAAATCAGGCTGCGGATAAAATGGGTCCCTTTGAGAAAAGGTTAGATTTCAGGACAGTGATTCTCTCTGAGTGGAAGGAGACCGACTGGGTTTGTAACTCTTGACAATTAGGGGGATGAAATGGTGCATTCGTATACAAAACCACCATGGCAAGGTTTTGCTCTCTGAGGCCTGAGCTTGTGGAGTTAGCTGTAATCTTCAGCGGCACACCTACTGTGTAATGCTCAAAAATGACAAGTTGTTGGTCACAGCTTGACTGCAGCTCCCTGAAAGCAGGATTAAGCCACAGACGCTGGAGTGGCCCCAGCACCTAGGAGCACAGTAGGACCAAGGCCACTGGGGGTCTAATCCCACCAGCTAAGAGGATTCCGTTAAAAAGCAATCAGAAGTTTGCTCTTTGCAGTCCAGAAAAAAATCCACTGTACTTTTACTGGCCTTGAAATTCCATAAAGCGTGTTAGGGCCTTTCTAAGATTTAATAAAAAAAATAAAGATAAAACTTTGATTAATCTAGGGATAGAATTTCAAAGCCATTTCAATACTCCCAAGGGAGAAGAAAAGGACAGATGATATTGCAATTGCCCAGCACAGTGTTTAAAAGCAAAGTCAGGCTTAGAGTCCAAGCCTCTGTTACTGCCCAGCCGGGTGACCCTGGGTAAACTACTTAACCTCTCTGAGCCCTCAACATAAAATGGAAAAATGTTTACCTTGCTGAGGGGATCAAATGAGGCAATGCATACAGAGGATCTAGCAGAATTCATGATGTTAAGTGATCCATAAAGTGATCATTACTATAGAAACTGGAAGCAAGAACAAAGACCCATGTGGAAAGTTAAAGCGAAACTGGGCAGCAAGCAACTGAAGAGCAGGCACCAGGGCTCAGGAGAGAGCAAGAAGCCAGGAGAACCGAGAGCTCCAAGAGAAATAAGACCGAGAGTAGGATTTTTAGGGAGAAGAGTGGAACAGCAAAAGACAAAGATGCAGCAGGCGAGTGAGGAAGAGACTGAGGAGCCCTCAGCGTCAGAGAGGCGAAGAGAAGTGGGTTAACGGAAGGGACGCCGAAGCCACTCTGTCCCACGGGGGGAGCTGGAGAAAGGCCACACTCTTTTAACCCAGAAATTCTGCTCACTGGACGCTCTGAAGTTAACAGAGAAGCACAGAAAAGATTTATATGTAAGACAAGCACACTATTATCTATATAATATACATGAACATATTATTAACATATTACTCTAATATATTCTAAACATTAGAAACAATATCGACACCCCCCAGGGGCAATGTTTAAATAAATAAATCACAACTGAATCCTGTACAGCCTTAGAGAAATACAGTATCATGCAGAGTGAACAAAGGATGATCAATTCCACACACAGTGTGACCACACTTTGTTAAATAACTAGAGAAAGAATGGAAGGCAATTCACTGAAGCATGTTCGCGTCCCCGCTTCCCTAGCACAGTGCGTGAGCACCACGACCTGAGGCACACGGGCGAGCGCGTGGGCATGAGCGCACCTTCAGCTCTTCTCCGCCCCTGCGTGTCCCACCACAAACCCGCACTAGCTGGACTGTCCGCGGAAGCCCGCCCCGTGCAGCGCCTCTCACGACATGACGAGCGGGCTTCTATCTGGGCTTCCCCGTGAGCTGGTCGATACAAAAGCTCGTCTGGTTACTTGACTGTGTGAACAGAACTGAGAGTCTGCTGGAACCTGGGCCTAGTTTCCCCCGGGCCACGGCCGACTAACCTTCTCAGAAGCAGTGGCGAGCTTGGTTCCACTGGCGTCGAAGGCCAGCGCTGCTAAAGGACTGTCGTGAGCCGGGATCATGTTTGCAGCTCTCTGCAAGGGTCAACCAGCAAACCGTGAGCGCCAGGCAGCGAGACCAGGCCCCGTGCCCCCACGGTCATCAGGCTGAAAATGCCAACTAGCTGTGGTGAAGACACCAGTACGGTTAACAGCAATACCAAACCCACTTGATTTACTGGGGGTGGGGGGTCCAAGGAAAGACTGCTCAAAACCTTCAAGGAAGCAAGCAACGTGTGCAGAAGGCCGGGTTGTTTCCGCCACGCCTCCAGGCACGCGCACTGCGGAGCTCAGCACTGCGGGGACGGGAAGCCACCCAGAGGCAGACTCTCCCAGATGCTTTGCCATTAGGAGGAAGCAGGGAAACCGTACTGCTGAGCCGAGGACGGCAGGATGCCAGAGGATCCACAGCACTCGTTTTTGGAACAAGGCCCATTTTAAAAAGCAATCCAGGTCCAAAAGGAACCTCACCAAGTTAATGGTATCGAAGACCTGCACCTCCCCGATGGTGGCACTGCCCGGGTACGCCAGGTAGCAGTTGTCGTTGTTTATGGACAGCGCACACAAGCCTGCGGGAAACACAGGAGAACAACGCGGAGTTAGGTGGGGAGGGTCTCCGTCTTAGCTGTCAGACATAATCCAGCATTCACCTCACCAAGAACGCAGAAACCAGAGAGCTCTGCCACAACCCGGGTCGGGGCACTGCGGGGTTCTACGCTCCACCCCCTATGCCGCCACCTCAGTGACAGCGGGATGGTAAGAAGAGATCAAAGGCCTTCGCCTGGAACTGATGAGCAACCCCAAAACTGGAAGCCGCCCAGCCCAATGACTCGTGGTCACGAGAGCAGCAGCAGAAGGCAGGCAGCCTGGTTTCAGATCAATACTTCAAAAACCCGTCTCTATCTGCGGACCCTGCAGAGTCAGCTCCCTCCCGCCCGCGGCCAGCGGGAAGAGGCAGAATCCGAAAGACAGGACACCTTCCCAGTCGACTCACCTGCAGGGTTGGGGGGCGTCTCCCTGATGGTGTGCAGGACCTTCATGTCCCGAATGTTGTGGATGTAGAGGGACTCCTCCAGGCACACTATTAGCCTCTGGAACACAGAGACCGCAAACAGAGAAGGGCAAACATGAAGGGCGAGGCACAATGTGCGCTCTCCACCTCACAGATGGACTCCGGGACAGACAGCCGCGGGCCTCCCAGCGCCACACACACTGTACCCCGGGGGCACTGGCCCCATCCACCAACTGAGTGGCGCCCAGAGCTGGTGGCATGCTCCCGCGACCAGTCCTGCCGGCTGTGCTAGGACTTCCTTCCAGCTGCGACTGAATCCAATGCCACGGGAGGTGGCCAGCTGCAGCTGAGAACCCGGGGCTTGTTCGGTTTCGCTCTCGCGACACCTGAGCTGCTTTCAAACGCTGCTGTCCACTCAGGGTGGCAAGAGGAAAGTAGAAGACTAGGGGTTTTTTAAAAAGTGCACAATTTCTTCTGCACTCAGATTCCTCTGCAGGAGCCTCAGCTCTTGCTCCATTTTAAAGACGAGGGGCGCACTTGTAGCTGACGCCCCACGGGGATGCTTCACGCAGGAAGGACAACTGGGCACGCACGCGGCTCCCCTTCAGCTGGTAGGTATACATATACCTGAACGTTTTACAGTTAAAAAATGTTCAACATGGTATACCTTCTAATTTCCCATTTTAACCAACTTCTTCAGTTAACAGGTCAATTCCCAGTTTCCACCATGTTGGGGGCCTCCCGTGGGACTACGTTCCCCGGCCACCGCCCTGCAGAGTCCATAAGAGAGTCACGTGGGCCCCGCGTCCGGCTGCTGGAGGAGCCTTCCCTGCACAGAACACTTCGCTGCAAACACAAATGCTGAAGGACCTCAGGGGCTGCGCCGTGTTTGTGAGTAAGCACAAGCCATGTGACAGCCTCATGAAATACACTCACAGGCTCGTCACCAAGTCCATACATTCTTGTGAGTTTTGGGGAACATACAGAAAAGTAGTAAGTCCTTCATTTTAAATTAAAAGTTAAATAAATGAAAGTTTAAAAAATGAAAAAGAAGATGCTAACAGATTTTTTAAAAGTAACGTTTATAAAAGGAGAAGCAGGTAAATAAACTGCGATTCGACTCTTTGGATGAGCATGAGGATATAGAGAGACAGAAGGCTCGTATCTTGAAGGATGCGGGACACAGTCTGGCAGAGGCTAAGGGCACTCGTCAGAATGGAGCGGTCTGCGCAAACCGCTGAGAAGAGAAACAGAGGCGAGTCCGGGGCACGCGGGGGAAGGCGAGCAGGTACAGGGGCCAGAGGGCCGAAGGCTGCGACACGGCCAGCTAAGGGCCCTTGGTTTTGTCCTAGAGGCGCAGGACGCTCTGGGATAGCAGGCACAGTCGCGGCCGGACTGAAAACACCGCGGGTGGGACACAGCCCACCTGGAGGTCTGCTCCCCCGAGCGCGTCACCCACCTGCCTGTTCAGCTTCACGGCCAGGATCGTGTTGGAGTAGCTGTAGTTGCAGATCTCGGTTCCTTTCTTAAAGTGGCAAACTTTCAGCTTCCTGGGAGCTTTGAGGCTAACGATGGCCACTAAGCTGCTTGAGAACAGTCTTTCTACGATGCACACATCTTCAGTATCAGCTGAAAGTAGAAGAGAAAAAATATATGTATGTATCCACGTCAACAGGCACCATGCGCTCACACACGCGAACAAGGGTCTAACGTAGACTTATGGAGAGCAGGGCACCGCTGGGCTACAGGGCGGGCGCTTGGTGACGCAGCCCGCTCCCAGAGCACAGGCAAGTATGAACAGGGGCTCTGGGGCACGCAGACCAGGGTCAAACCCAATGCTTACGAGCCACCACGCGCAGGGTCTCCCTGCATTCTGTGTGGAGGGCCCCCTCGGCTCCAGCACTGCATCCTCAGAGGCCTGGCCCTCGGTCCACTCTGTCCAACAGGGGCGGCCCTCCTCTCTCTTCTCGAGCATCGTCCTCTCCACTGCCCCCCGGCCTCACCTGTAATCCCCTTCGTTATGTGCTCCCTGGGTGCTCCTGGTGCATACAGTGGGACGGGAGCTCCATTGGGACAGGGGCCTCACTTTCTGCTCCTAACTGGATCCCTGGCCCTAACAACAGCAGCTGACAGAGGACGGGCCCCCGCACAGTCTTTGAGTCTCTTGATCGTTCTAGTCTCGCTTTCCTTGCGTGTAAAATGGGGATCACAGCTACTCCATGGTACTGTGAGGAGGGAATTACGGAGGACAGCCCACAGTCAGCACTCTACGCCCATGAGCCCCGCTCCCACCGAAAGCGGGGACACCCCTCCTCAGAGACTGCGGATTAGAAACGCTGTGTGTACAGCATCTTGCACAGAAAGGAGCAGACACAGCACACCCTCCTCAGCTGCTCCTTCCTTTCACCCCATCTCCACTGATGTCTACACACGCTCCGCTCTCCTGAGTCCTCCCTTTGGTTTACGAGTAATTCCCTGGGGTGAGTTCAGATCTAGGAGCAGAGAGGATTCTGGAATGTAGGGAAATCAAGAGGCAAGAATCTAGACGATTTCCACATGCAGCCTGTCTCCACCCGTGCTACAGGAAGTCAGTGGTGCCAGGTGTGTCAAGCGTGCCCCCATTCACTAATCCCACCACCGTTAACTGTGGAGGCCACACTCTCTCTACCTGGATCTGAGTGGGGCACAGAGGACAGAGACAACCAGATGTTACAGCCCTGGGGGCTGGGAAGTTCTAGCAAAGTTTCCACTGTGATAAGAACCCCCTGTATGAAGACACACATCAGCTGCGGGAAAACGCACGGGTCAGTCACTCCAAGGTGGATCTGATAGCCTCCTGTGCTCAGCACAGTGCAGGCGCTAATGTGCTGGGTGCTGGGCAAAGAGTCACATCCAAAGCGACAGAACACACACGTGCAGAGAACAACTCTAAGATTCCACTGTCACTTAGACTGGTCAGGCAGTGAAATCAAGGGCAGGAGTCTGAGCTCTCACAGTAGTTTATTCATGGCCACTGTGACACAGACATCACCGCTCCTCTTTCCCGCACAGCAAACTAACCTTTCTCCAAAAATAACAGGTGCAAGCCCAAAGTTTCCCAGCCTGGCAGCATCTGAGAGCCGCCAGGCCCTCCCAGGACCCGACCCGCAACGGAAGGGGGCAGTCAGAGTGAGCCCGGAGCACACGACGGAGGGATCCTGGCCCGTTCTGACTGAGTGATGTGTCTCGCGCGGCACACTGCCCAGCCCACGGCAGTGCTCAAACACAGGCCAAGCAAACCCAGAAGAGACTGATACGTAGCCCTGGAATGTTGATTACTGCAGTAAAAACAACTTCCTGCAGGACCAGACACTCATGTTCTTTGATCAGTCCTGCCTTTCCTCAGGAAGTCGACGGGGATACCAGATTATGACCGGAAGCCTGCCTGGTGAGCAGCGGGCCTGGCGGATCAGGAGCCGGGCGGATGGTCTCCAGGGCTGTGCCCCAGGCCGCACCCCTGTTTCTCCAAGGCAGCTGGCCGCTCTGGTCTGGCGGGAAGAGGGCCCTTTCTCCATCACTGTCCAACGTGTCACTCTTCAGGCTCCCCCCTTCCGCTTACCTCATTCTTTCTTTAAGATTCAATAACTGTCTGCGGTGCCCTTAATCAATCGCATTCCCTGCTCATTGTGGCAGTTATCACGTTATCTCTGGTGATCTGGACAACTGTTCCACAGTGGTGTCCCTGCCAGGCCCAGGGTCCAAGGACAAGGCACGTGTCTGCCTGTTCACACTGTACCCCAGATCTGGCACCGCCTGGCATTAGAGGAGCTAACTACACATTTGTTGGGTGACTGAAAATGGACCTCGTGATTCGATTTTGGGTATTTCCCAAACTCTTCAAAACACCAGTAAAAAAACAAAAAACCCCCAATAATCTCTTGAATTGGGTCATATCTAAAAAATGGGCTAATCTCATCGTGATATTCTGTTTCAGTGGTGAAGTGAAATGACTGCGGGGGGCGACATCGGGTAGCAAAGTTGGCCTTGGCAGGTTCAACTGTGCTCCTCCTCACACCGACCTCGGGTGAGCGCACGGCGCCACACACCTTGGTGAGCAGCGGGGACGCCCCGGGGACCGGGAAACCACAGCCTGACAATCAGACTCTCGCCTTGGCGCCGCTGTTGACTAGTTATGAGACCTGGGACCGACTTCCTCAATCGTGGAATCAGAGCCGGCCTTCCAGCTTTATTAATTCTAGGACGGGGATGTACTGAAGGGATCACGCGTATGCAAAACCGAATTTTCATTAAACAAGTAAACTTTATTTAAATTCACTGCCCCCATCAGTTAATCAGCGGTAAAAAGAACCTTCTTCCAAATACAGCCGATCCTCGTCATTCACAGATTCTTTATTGCGAACCTGCCTGGTTGCTGGTGTTCACTGGCAATCTCTGAAGCGAACAGCTGCGGTGCGTTTACAGTGATCCACGGATGCACAGGGAGCGGTGAAGGGCCGGAGCTGCCGGACGCAGCTCCCAGCTGAGGCGGAACCAGGCGACACTCTGCCTTCTTGCTTCTGCTCTCATACTGTAAACAGCTGTCCTTTTCGTGGTCTAGTTTTTGCATTTTTGTGCTCTTGGTTGGTGACTTCATAGTTTAAAACGGCCCCCAACCAGAGTGCTGAGGTGCCAGCTCGTGCTCTAAGTGCTCGAAGGCTGCGACGTGCGCCAGAGATGGTGCGCGTCAGATCAGCTTCCTTCAGCATGAGTTACAGCGCTGCCGCTGAGCGTTCACCAGACGAATCAACAGTGTGTGTTAAATAAGATGCCTTTAAACAGGAACACACGGAAAACAAGGTCACACATTCATGACTCGATGCAAACGCCGTGAGCAGAGGCTCACCGGAACCCAAGCCCAGGAGCAATGGTCAGGATTCGCTAACTCAGCGTCCACGGCAGCTTTACAGAACAGAACTACCACGCCGCAGAAGCCACTGCATGTTCTTCAAGGACAGATGCCCCCTGCGTCGTTTGATACAACTGCACTTATTCACTTCACTCCTTCCACACGTCATCACGTGCCCACTAGGGTCTGCTCCAGGCAGGACGACACACTGAGTGGTGGAGATGACCAAGGGCCGGCCACCATGGGGCCGAGGCTGAAGAGAAATGGGCCCAGGGCTCTGGGGGGCACTCGCAGTTCCAGGTCGGGCAAAGGAAGGCCAGCAAAGGAGACTGAGTAAGAGGGAAAACCAGGACCACGTGACCTGGAAGCCAGCAGGAGAGAGTGTCTGAGGAAGAGACAAGTGGTCACCTGTGTCCAGTGCTGCTGGGGGCTCAGCTGAGACGAGAACATCCACTGAACCTGGTAACATGGACGCTATCTGGAGACCTTGACCAATTCAGATTTTAAAAATCATTTTATTGAGGTCATGTTGTTTATAACATCGTGTAATTTCAGGTGTACACCATCATATATGCTTCTGTACAGGCTGCATCCTGCTCCCCTAACAGCCCAGTTTTCGTCCGTCACCATACATACGTGCCCCTTTACTCCTTTCTCCCTCCTCCTCTGGTGACCACTGATCTGTTTTCCTCGTCCACGTGTTTGTTTACCTTCCACCCGTGAGGGAAAGCATACATTGCTTGGGAGACCCTGACCAATTCCGCTGGCGAGGTGGAGGCAGAATGAATGTGACAGGGAGGTGAGCAAGGGAAGAAGAGTGTGGGCGCTGAGCAGAAGTTGTGTTATGAGAGATGCAGAAATGCGGGGAGGAGCTGGGGGCCATGAGTGCTCATGAGTACGGTCAAACGTAAGATCTGTAGGGTCAAGGGAAATTTGTGCTTTGAAGTACACGGGCTCCTAGATGTGCTGACAGCGAGACTGACACCGCAGGAGACGCAGGCTAGCTGAGGGAACAAGCCACTTCACAAACTGGAAGAAGAGGAGATCCAGTAGGACTGGTCTTCAATAGGATGAAATCTCTTTCTTCCCATTTGAACGGGAGGGAAAGGAGAAGATGGTGCAGATGCAGGTGGGTTGGTCATTTGAAGGAGGAAAGATAAGGGATTCCCCACTCAAAGTATCAGTTTCTCTCTGAGGCATGAGGAGTGGTTATTAGCTTTGAGGGGCCCAGAGGCAGGAGGTTTAAAAAGTGAAAACAGTAGGAAACAATCGCCTCGGAGATAAGCAAATACAGTTATTGGAAACATGTAGGACCACTGTAGGAAACATGTAGGCACTGGTGAGTTTCCATATGACGTTGCGGTAATAAATTCAAATTCAACCAGTCAGGAGAAAAATCATATCTATACAACAGATACAGAAAAAGCATGACAAAATTCAATGCTTATCCTTGGTGAAAACTTAGAAACCTAAAAATAGGAAGAAACTCCTTCAATTGAAAGGACATTTATCAGAAATCTAGAGCTAACATCATACTTAATAGTGAAAATAATGAAGTCCTCCCTTTAAGACTGGAAACAGGGCAAGGATGCCCACTCTCTTCACTCTGTACTGGAGGTCTTACACATTGCAATAAGACAAGAAAATAAAATAAAAAGCACAAGGACCAGAAAGGAAGATGTCAAACTGTCTCTATTGCAATCTTAAGGAATTTACAAAGCAACTATTAGAACTAATGATTTAGCAAAGTCACAGGATATAAGCTTAAAATACAGAAATTTTTATAGACTAGCAACAAACTGGAAAATGAAATGAAAAAAATTCCATTTACAACACTGTCAAAAACCAAAATATTAGTAATAAGTGTAAGAAAAGATCTAAGATCGTCATACCAAAAGCCACACAATATTACTAGGAGAAATTAAAGACAATCTATATAAATAGAGAAACATATCATGTTCATGGATTAGAATATTCAATATTGTCAAGACAGCAATTCTCCTCAAATTCATCTCTGGGTCCAATGCAATGCCCAGCATAATCCTAGCAGACGTCTCTTGTAGACAATGACAAACTGATTTTACAAGCAGAAAGGCAAAGGGTCTAGAACATCCAAGGCTATCTCGAAAAAGAACAAAGTTGAAGGGCGTATACCACGTTATTTCAAACTTAGTACACAAAGCTACGGTAAATCAGACAGTGTTTTACTGGTATGGACTGACAAACAGATCAATGGAGAAGAATAAAGAGCAGAAACAGACCCACTCTTCCAGGATTGTTTTTAGGCACCAAAGCAAGCCAATGAGGGAAGAAAAATCTTTTTGACAGATGGTAGAACAAGAAGAATCCATCAGAAAAAAAAAATAGCCTTGACTTATACCTTACACCATACACCAAAATTAACTTGAGATGTACTATTAAACTAGACATTTTTAAATTAAAGCTTTCAAAGAAAACATTGGAAAACAGCTTTACAGCTTGACAGTAGGCAAAGGTTTCTCAGAAAAAACACCGAAAGCAGAAATCATAAATGAAAAAATGGATAAATCAGACTTCATCAAAATTCAAAATGTTTGCTCAAAAGCCAAGACAAGTCACAGACTAAGAAAAAAATATTCACAAAACTTATCTGACAAAGGGCTGGTATCCAGAATATTTAAAGAACTCTGACAAGTCAATAATAAAAAGACAACCAAATTTAAAAAGGGACAAAGGTCTGAACAGACATTTCACACAAGATCTACAAACGGACAACAAGGACACGGAAGTGCCCAACATCATTAGTCATGAGGGCAATTCAGATTAAAGCCACAGTGAGCTATCAGGATACACACATCAGAATGGCCAACATGACAAAGACTGGCCGCACCAAATGCTGGTGAGGACGCAGAGCAGCCAGCCTGTCCCATACGGCACTGGTGGGAACACACACTGGGATAGCCACTTAGGAAACTCTGACAGTTCCTTATAAAACAAAGCACATGCTCCACTCCTAGATGTTGACCTAAGATAAATGAAAATGGGAGTCCACCAGAAGATCTGTACAAGGATGTTCACATTTACTCATAATAGCCAAAGACGGGGAAAAGCCAGATGGCCATCAACAGGAGAAAGGACCAACTGTCACATATTCATAAACAGGGCAACTGAGACATGCGACAATAGGGGTAAATCTCAAAAACACTACCCCGAGTGACAGAAACCTTATCTAGAGCACATGCTGCATTTATATGATGGTCAAGAACAGGCAAAACAAGCTTCAGTAGAAAAACCCAGAACACTGCTTGCCTCTGAGGCGGTGAGAGAGCGGAGACCAATGGCGGGAGAGTATGAGGAACTTTCTGGAGTGATGGTGAACCTTGATAGGGGTTCAGGTCACACAGATGTATGCATTTGTCAAACACAGAATGTTTACTTAAGACTGTACATTCCGTTGTATGTAAATATTACCCGAAGAGAAAAGAATGAAAACACTCAACTCTAGTTAGTAATATTCACGCTGAAGCAGCTAAGGGAACATGTGCTGACGTCTGCAACGTACTGTGCAAGGCAGACACACAAAAGAAGACGGGCTGATGCACGGACGTGTGCGAGGATGAGTACAGTGAAACGTTAAGGACAGACCCTCAGTGGCGGATTCAGGGCTGTTAGCTGTAAAGTACTTTCCACTTTCCTGTGTGTTTGAAAATTTCCCTTAATAAAATGGCAGAAAAAGAGATTATTATTAACATAATTATTATATAATAATATATAATAATATTAATATAATAATATATTATTCATTTGCTTAAATGCAAGTGTAGAGAAAGTGAAAAACTAATGGGTTATGCTTATCTTTTCCACCTAATTATAAGTTTGAAAATTTAGTTTTTAGTTTTTTTTTTTTGGAGGAAGATTAGCCCTGAGCTAACTACTGGCAGTACTCCTCTTTTTGCTGAGGAAGACTGGCCCTGTGCTAACATCGTGCCCATCTTCCTCTATTTTATATGTGGGATGCCTACCACAGCATGGCGTGCCAAGCGGTGCCATGTCCGCACCCAGGATCCGAACCGGCGAACCCCGGGCCGCCGAGAAGTGAAACGTGCGAACTTAACCGCTGCGCCACAGGGCTGGCCCCTTGTTTTTAGTTTTAATGAAAAAAAGAGCAGATGAGATTTCTTTTAAAATTTCAAAAACGGGGAAGAGGGAAGGTAGTCGCAGCATAGCTATTTTTACTGCAAATATTCATCAAAGAGAACCGTAGAGGGAACCTCCACATACTCAACACCTGGGTTTAACAAATACTAACTTGTTGCCTCTGAGCTTCAACCGTTTTTTTCTTTTCCGAAGTTAAAAAAGAGCAGCTCATCATCTTGACACTCACCCCTAAGCACTTCAGTACGTCCATCTAAAGAAAGAAGGACGTAGCAAAATATCTTTTCCAGCTTATGAATAAAAGTGGGAGATGTCTTACATCAAAACCATTCCAGGTAGATCAAGCATTTACTGTAGACACAACAAAGAAGAGAGGAAAACCCCAGAACATTCTATCACCCGGCACAGGAAGCAGCTCCTGCACTCAGAAGCCCCACAGGAGCGGACAGGTGCATCTGAACACACAACACTCAAGGATTCAGACAGCAACCAGACCACAAACAAGGTCGCAAGGCGAACGGCAATCCAGAAGACATATCTGCAACCCACGACAAACAGCTAATTTGCTAGAAGTCAGAAAGAGACAAAAGATCTAATAGAAAAGCAGGCAAAGGAAAGAAGGAAGCAGTTAAAAAAAAAGCCAACGACTACATGAAAAAAAGAGTTCCATTTCAGCTATGATTTAGGAAATGCAAAAAAGGCGAACGCACGTGTTTTTATCTCACCCGTGTAAATATTCAAACGCTTGCTACCGCCTAGTGCCGGAGGCAGCACGGACGCACAACTGGCACTGGCAAAGAACACTACCTGCCTTCAGGGCCCCCTGGCAGAATCTGGCAAGTTTACAGTGTTTATCTGTCCACTGTATCTTGCCAACTCCAGGAATTTCTCTGACAGGTGTACTCACAAGTGGGCAACACAAAGATGCCCAGCCAGCACGCCCACCCCTGGGGTACCTGTCTACTCAAGGGCAGTGAAAACAGGTGTCCACACAGTAACCTGGACACAAATGTTCACAGCAGCACTAGCCACACAGCCCCAAAGTGGAAAAGACCCGAACGTCCACTGACAAAACTTGGGACATCCATGTTGTGATATTGCCGAGCAACAAACAGAGAGGAAGTCCCGATACGTGCTCCAACACTCTAAGTGAACAAAGCCGGCCACACGCGGCGGTGTTTATCTGAACCGCCCAGAGACAGGTCCCCACAGGCAGAGGGGAGATTAGCGGCTGCCCAGAGCTGAGGCGCGTCGAGGAAAGTGGGGAGTGACTGCTAATGGACTCGGCTTCTTTTGGAAATGATAAAAATGTTTTCAAATCAGATTATGGTAGGTTGTACAACTCAGTCAATATACTAAAACCCACTGAAGTGTACACTTAAAACAGGTGATTTTTATGGCATATAAATTACATCTCAAAAAAAGCTGTTAAAAACACATACACACACACAGGTAGACTCTTGCGGAAATCTGAATTTTGGCCAATATATTCAGATCTGGCGTAAGAAGCACTGGGTGGCAGGGACTTTGAATACTGAGGTGTGCACCTGTGAGGAACAGGTGACAGAGACGGGGCAGAAACTAGGTGTCAGGGTGGGACCACACTGAGATCTTTCCAGAGACCACGTGGCCTGGATGCTAGCGCACACACACGTGAGCTGCATGGGGTCTCCCAAACTGCCGAAATCATATACTAAACCCTGGGTTTTCTGCGGGAAACATCTGTAACTCTTATCAGATTTCCACAGGAGCCAGGAGCCAGAAGAAAGCCCAGGCCCCTGGCAGGAGGCAGATGAACCACCACACCGTCACCCACACATTTTTGTCACTACTTAAGAAGTGATAACAACACAAAAGGATGCACTTCAGAGTTCCCATAAGTCCTAGGAGCCAACTTGCCTAGAGCTTTTTAGGAATACGCCTTTCATAAAGACTTATCATAGACACTGTTAGTGGTTTGGGTTGGTTATTTTTCTACCGTGTTATTTCAAGAAGCTCTTTACCACTGTTGGAGTACACCTCACTCCCAAGAGAACTTTAAACACAGAAGCACACACGGAACCCAGAGACCCAGAGTAGTCACTACCCACTAAACTCAAGTCCACACAGCCTGCCCCTCCCACGAAATAATGGCACATGACGAATGAGGCTGATAACTAAGGCTGCTGCAATCAAATGCAAAGCATGAGAAACAAGGCTGCTTGTCTGTAATTATTCAAGGTGGCCTCCCGCCAAGACACCAGCGCCAGGGAGCACTCAGGCTGACCAGGAGGAAAGCTGGAACATAAACTTCAGTGCCCTCGCTGTCTAAGGCCTCGCTCTCACGGCCTATTCTAGATGGCCTCTGCCAGTTTCTGCCAAACCTTCTTCCTAGAGATTGCCTACCCAAAATGTAATTCAAGAAACAAATTATGTGATTCAAGGAAGCATGCAGTTCTGCTTCAGCTGGCGCTAATGAGAGCTGGAGACGATGTACTTCTCCAGTGGGACAAGGGAAGAACAAAGCCATGAGAGAACCGAGAGGACACGCTTCCAAACAAGGCCGTCTGCCGGAGCCTGGAGCTCCAGAGAGAGGCGGGCTGAGCGCCCCATCTCCCACTACACCTGATTCAGGCAGAGAGCGGCTCCTGGAGTTTCTCCTGGCACGAGTCACTCCCATAAACCTCACTGAAGTTCACAATCCCACCAGCGCACGGTCTGGACATCTCCCAGACCTTAAGCTGCAGATGACGGCCTGTAAAGTCTTGATAAAAGGTGCGATGTGTCTATGGGGCATTTCTGTCCTTCAAGCAGCTCTGGCCCCTTTTGCTAAGGTAAGGAAGGTCTGCTCATGGTTAGTTTCACAACTGAATGCCTCACGAACTATGTTTTCCTGGCTCAGAAACTTTTAAAACACAAAGTACACAATGTAGAATCTGAAAAGCCAACTTTTCCTTCTAAACTTCTGTGATATTTTATAAATGATAAATCTATAACCTTTATTTATTTTCCCTAACAAGGTAGGGTTTTGCTGCAGTACTATTTCAGGGAGAGAGACCGCGTAATTGCACATTACGTATCTTCAAACAGAGGACACACAGGAGAGAATGATAAAACAAACGGGGCACACAAACAACAGGAAAGCACTGGGGGTTCTTGCAAGTTTCCATTAAGTTTGAAATTACAACAATATCGATAGAAAAAAAAAATCTTCCACTGCTGCTGGGCAAAGGATTTTTTCTGTTTAAATAAACAAAAGAAGAACGAGCAAATGTCAACCTTGCTCTTCCCCAGACCAGCTCTGGCTCCTCCTCTCTGTCACGAGAGCAACAGTGACCGAGCACAGATCTGACTATGGCGGAGGGCTGGGAGGTACGAGGGACAGCCGATCCTGAGCCTGGGCCAAGGACCGGGGCGTCAGGATTGCTCTCGGCTTTGAGTCTGTGCGCAGAAAAAGCCAGAAAGCAAGCCTGACTTGGTAGCTCAGCTGTTTTCTAAGACACAATCTGTTATCCACTCAATGAAAGCAGGTGAAAGAGGAAAGGTGGATAACGTTCCAGGTGCAAGACTGTAACAGCTCCAGGTTAAAGGCTCAATCCTCGAAAAGTGCTTTGTCCACTTCATCACCTATTTTTAAGAGCCAAGGTTCATTAAGAAGAACAAAGCAATCTATGTGCCACCTTACCATGTCGGTTAGTAAATACCTCCTGTTTTAACACCGCTATCAGGACATCACCTTTTGTTCCATCAAAAACCATTGAAAATGAGGCACCAAAAACCAGTAAACTTCAAGGAAACAGACTAGTCATTAAACCGATCGATCTGAGGGAGAATAAAGACCAGGTTTTGGTATTCCTACACCCTTTCTAAGCACTGGGTCTCCAAATAGGGGGCAAATTCCTGTGGATTTCAAAACAGATGACTCCAGCCACTGCAGCAACAATTTCACAGCACACTTCCGGGCCTCGTCTGGAGGGAGATTTAACAAAGGTTTCAGTCATTCATAAAGGCCCCACGGAGTCCTTTTTCCAGAGATC
Source organism: Equus asinus (assembly GCF_041296235.1). Lineage (NCBI taxonomy): Eukaryota > Metazoa > Chordata > Mammalia > Perissodactyla > Equidae > Equus > Equus asinus. The sequence goes on along the minus strand of NC_091803.1, from coordinate 4,069,726 downwards.
AGCTGGCCCTCTTTGAAGGAATTCCCCGTAGGGAAGACTCCTGTGTGGGATCAAGGGAAGGCAGCCAGTGTGGAGACTCAGAAACCTGACACCCACTTGAGATTAGCAAGCAGAACAGTTGACAGCCATCTTATCACCCAGACCACACCTTCCAGCCACACACCAGAAGAAAGGCTTTTGGGAGAGTTAGTAAGCGTCAGGAGGCAAGCCTGAGGATAAAAAGGAGTAAAATCTAAGGCAGCGGCGGCAGCAGCCATGGGTCCTGACAACTCCCTACAAGGACACACAGGGGCCTCGGGGAAGGCAGCCGGACGGAGGCGAGGGGGCCCCGGAAGGCGCACCTAAAGAGAGCAGGCAGAGGACCCAACGCCCGAGGCAGGGCCTGGGGCTCCAAACACCTGGGACCCCTGGGGGCCACAAGAAGTCCACAATTCCAAGTCACTGGCACAAAGAGACAACTTTTCTCCTGGTGTCTTCATCTTTTGTTAATGGGGGGGGAGGTGATACTTATGTCTGTGCTTGCTTGTCATTGTGTCCCCAGACTAACATCCGACACCAATATATTTACTTGCTCTGTCTTCCTCCATTTAAGCGTGTCATGAGAGCAGGAACTCTGTCATTCCAGCATCTCCACGACCAGAACAAGGCTGTCACACGACAGGTCCTCAATCAATGTTTATGGAGTGACTGGAACTAAGAGTGAATAACAGATGTCTATTCACATTAATTCACTGAACCTCCCCATCCTTAGGAGATATTAATGGGTAAGCAGAATTCCAAAATGGAACACCAAACCACAGTGACAGCAAAGTTGATAATGCTGGAACACCCAGGAAGGAGGTCCTGGCCTTGGTAATAAGGAGGAAACCCAACGCCCCCAAACTGCACGCTCACGAAGATGATGAAAATGATAAGTAGCCAATCTCCCCTGAATCCATCCCCCAGTGTCACTAATCACAACAAATCCACTGTGAACACTGAACTCCTCAATTCTCCATAACAAGGATTCCTAACTCAGGTCAGGGCCCTGGGCAAGCTTCAGGGCTGCTCATCACGCACAGAGAAACGTTCACCAACCACACATCTGACAAAGGACGAATGTTCGAACATACACAGAACGCTCAAAACTCAACATTAAAAAAAACAAATCACGATTAGAAAGCGGGCAAACACAAGAACAGTCATTCCACCGAAGAGAATACGCAGATGGCAAATAAGCACATAGAAAGATGTTCAACATTGTTAGTCATTACAGAAATACAAATTAAAATCACAACGAAATAGCACTGCACACATCTATTAGAATGGATTAAGAAACCTGTGATAACACCAAATGCTGGCCAGGCTGCAGAGGAAGTGGATCACTCAAACAGTACTGGTGGGAATGTAAAATGGCACAGTCACCCGGGAAAACAGTTCGGTAGTTTCTTAAAACAACAAACATACAGCTACCATGTGACCCACAATCGCACTCTGTGACATTCATCCCAGAGAAACGAAATCAGCCCACACAAGCGCTGTATATGAATGTTCACGGCAGCTTTACTGGCAACAGCCCCAGACTGGAATCAGCCCAGACCCCCTTTACCAGGTGAACGGTTAAACAAACCTCGGTACATCCGTATCGTGGAATACTGCTCAGTAAAAAGGAATGAACTATCGACACACAACAGTTTGCATGAATTTCCAGGGAATTTTATGCTGGCTAAAGAAAGCAATCCCAAAGGTTACATACTTCCACTCATGTAACATCGCTGAAATGACAACATTTTAGGAACGGGAGGCCCATTAGTGGCTGTCAGGGATCCGGGCTGGGGCTGGGAGAGGCAGGTGTGGTTATAAAAGGGCAACAGGAACGCCCCTGGAGTGTGGGACTGGCCAGGGACTCGGTTGTGGTGGAAACAAGAAGCTGCATGGGTGTTAAGACTGTAGAGAAGTTACACACACACACACACACACACACTACTAGTAAAACAGGGCACATCGGGATGGAGACAGGGATGACACCAATGCCGCTACCCTGGTGGTGATACTGGATGACAGATTTGCAAAATGTGGCCTGTGGGGGAACCTGGGAGAAGGGTACGAGGGATCTGTATCATTTCTCACGACCACATGTAAATCTACAGTTACCTTAATTAAGGAAACAGTTGTGTTTCTAAATATAAAAATAAACAACAAAACATATTACAAACTCATTTATATAAAACAAAACGAAGCCATACACACAAAAACAAAAGTATATCTTTACATGTATGCGGGAAGAACCCAAATGCTTTCCATTACATACTCCCTGGGGGAGGTCTCTATTCAGCAGGCACTACTGTACACACATGCGCACACGCACACGAGAAAACCCAGAAGCTGAGGTCCAGAGATGAGGTACTCTATGTGACGTCACACAACAGTGACTGTGCCAGAAGTTGAGTCCACGACCCCTCTGCAGCTCCACCCCGCCTCTGACACGTCAGGGGCTCAAATGCCACACAGTGACAACGGAAGAAAACCAATCATTCCCACGGGGCTGTAAAATTTTCAATTTTCTGGAAGCCCTTTATGACAGAAACCTAAATGGTTTAAAGGGCATTAACAAAGAGGAGAAATTACGCAATAATACACACAGTATGATGTCACGTATTGAAAAGACAACCCATAAAACAAGCATTTCTCTAGGGACATTTCTAAGTATGCAGAGGCACAGAAAGACACCTGGGAGAACAGAGAGGAACTGCTCTCTCTCGGCCCCGCTCGGTGGGACCGAGGTGAAAGAAGGGCATCGGTCAAGGGGCATTTGGACATTAACCACATTCCAATGCAAGGATAACTTGTCTATTTTGTTTAAGAAGGGGGAAAAATAAAGCAAACACTTACTGCATTCATAGATCTGTTCCAGCTTATCCACAGAAGAAAGGGAGAAAAATTTATAACCGGACTTACTACCAACAGCTAGGGACCTGCAAAAAAGCCAAATTCAGAAATAAGAGCTGATGCGTGTAGACAGCGACAATGCACAGACTAGCTCCACGTTACCAAAGGGCAACCGTCACCTCTGCCACAAGTTAGCACAGCAAGGCAGTGTGCGCAGTGTGCGCCAGGCGGGGGGCGGCTGGGCAGAAGGGAGGGACACGGCAGAGCAAGATGTCACACCTCGTAGCCAGGAAAAGGTGAAGGGCAATAAAATGGACAATGTTTTTATTTAAAACCTGAAACACTTGAAAGATAAACACGACACAGAAATGAAAGTAATCAGCCCTAAACTAACGATCCCCTCAAAACCAAGTGGGGTTTCTCAGGGGGTTTCACAGGAGACACATGCCCAGTGGATGAGAGTCCATAGCTAAGCTAGCTCACACTCTAAATTCTAAACAAAGATGTTTACAACTTAGGTGGACGACGATATCTTGCTGCATTTCAGTAAGGCCGTAACAGACGCAGCTCAGCCACTACGTGATGCTAAGGCCGAGCAGCGGGATGGAAACTACACAGACCAACAAGCTAACTAGACTCTGGAGCCCGAAGACTACACGGTTGGCCTAAAAGGAAAGAGCGAAGACTCCATTTTGCTAGGGATGTCTGTGAGATTCACCGCCCAACACCAACACCTGCTTTTCTAAGAGGCTTCGAGGGAACTCCAGAGCTCTCCAGGTCCCCTAGCACAGGAGAGCTGGGACACTAAATGAAGTATTTCCTCTTAGAAGATTACTACTCTCCAGAACGTGACTGACCCAGGAAAAAAAACCACGAAGAAAGCACAAGTTTCAGAAATGGAGAGGATGAGAGAAGAACAATGCAGGAAGTGGTGGGACGTGCGAAGAATCGGGTACTGGGATCGTTTTTGTATTTGCCGTCTGGGAGAACGTGACAACAAGTGGAGGAAGAAGGTAAACCAGAAAACTGGTAACAAGGATGACAGACATTTCATACCACGAGGATTTGTACACCGTGATAAAAATCAGGGCTAGCTTAATGACCATTTCATCTATTAAAAACCTGAGATTTCTAATCTCTCTTTCACACACATGTAGAAGAAATATATTCCAAGAACAGAGTTGCTGTAAGCACTACGAAATTTTTACATTGCTCCTGGTTCATCTTAGCAGTATAAACAGAAACAAAACTCTACCAGCTCACATAATTTTTCTTTGCAAAAATACTTCACTATGTTGACTTAACGGATCAATGAAGTAATGCGATATTGATACCTGTAAATATTTTCAGAAGTAATAAAGGAACCACCAAAACTACAATATCCAGGAAGGCTAAAAATAAAACAAAATCTCAGCAATCTACAACTTTTGGGAAATTGGTGTACAGGAAAATGTTTTCCAGATAACTAAGTGTTGCTATTTTAAGCACCAAAACCTTTTTTCCCACCATTTCTGATTTAAAAAAAAAAATCATTCTTGTATTATACACTTTCCTGTGTTAAGACAAGGGGACAGGAAATTCTCAACACTGTCCTGGACTCACATTATTCAACAACTTATTATACTGTCATAATATGGTGACCCACTCAGACCCTAACAGGAGTTGAAAGTTCCGTGCAGCTACCAAACAGGCACACTGGAGCCCTGAGTTTATAAAACAGTTTCTACCTTTTGCTTTGCGGACAGTTGTCACTTTTCCTGTGACCATCCTACCATCATTAACAGCCCCTCTCCCCTTCTACTTTCTTGTTGACTTGAAACCAAATCACCAAGCTTATTAGTCTTATATATAAAATAAGCTTAGAGAGGGCTTCTTCCACAGCCAAATTAATGAGCTTTAATTAATTAAAGAGAACCCAGCATCCAGGGTCTTAGCTGTGCTCCGATCAGGCAGAACTCATTAAAACTAGGCTTTGCTGCAAACATCAGAACCTGGTTGTGCTTCCAGATATTCAGGAACTGATTTAGGAAATCAAATACCTTGGCTGGAATTTTAATCATATGGTTTATAAAACTGTGCACCCCAATCAGTAAGAAATGTAAGCAAAAAATATCCCAGTTATGTTTTGGTATGTATATTTGGTATAGTAAGAGATATACTCTACCAATGAAGGCAGACATTTTTAAAGGGTTTGATATTTACATCTCAAACATCAACCATCAGGTTCACACAGCCTTCTTTGGAGATCCTGCTTTTAATAATTTCTCATGGTTTGCCTGACCTTCCAATGGCAGGCACGTTGGTGGGAGAGGTACAGTACAGATACGTATGTGATGGCCCTAAGGAAAAATCTTATTCTTCAATAAATGTTTACGTGGTAAGGTTTTTTTTGAGGTAATACAATGAGATCTTTTACTGACAAAGGGAAAAACTAGCAAACCATAACAGAAAAAAGGGATTTATTTACTTGCTCCCCCATTTCACTACTAGTCCCCCGCCTTCAATTGCGCCTGGTGTCAGAATCCAGAGACCCCCTGTCTGCTCTCGAGGCGAGGTCTCAGTCCTTCACAGGGTGGGAGAGTGTGGCTGCTTCTGAAGCACGCTCTGAGTGGCTATTTTTACCGCACGCGCCCTCTCCCCTTCGAGAGCTTCCCGAGACGGCCAACCCTGAGCCTTCTGGGGATTCTGCATTTAAACTAGGTTGGTTCTCTGCTTTCTCCACTAGCAATTTAGGATCTGCTTTCCTTTACCACTTGCTAGCTTGCAACATTTTGTTGCTAGTGTCTCCTTCATTCTTCCCATCCTATGGGTCTAAGCCTTTTAAAGTAGCTTTTTAAATATGGCAATGATTGACATTTTATTAGGGTTTTGGGAGGGAGCCAAAATAAATGCTGGTGTTTGATCTGCCATCTTTAACTGCAAGTCTCTGTTGCTGAACTTAAACTTGAGGGTTCAATATCTAAAAGATAGCAATTTCCACTAAAAAATGAAAATGTGAATCAGATCTTTTTCTTAACTCATTTTCCTTTTTTTACCCTCTTACCAATGATCGAAGGCCATAAAGATTTCCCTTTTCATTATCTTCTTCATGAAAGAGCCATACTTGATTATAGGGTTACGTGGAACAGTCCACACCCATCAAAAGGAAGCACCCCGAATGATGGGTTGTCTCCGGAGCCCCCTCAGTAAGTGTCTGGCTGTGACAGGCCCCTTCCCTCCAGCTCACAGCGTCTCCAGCCCAGACTGCCACCTGGATGTCCCTAAGGCCTTTCAGACTCCACAGAATCCAAAGCAGAGTTCCTCTTTCTCTGAGCCGAAACCTTCTCTGACCGCTCTCCCATAACATTACCAATCTTCACCAGGAACCCAAGCCAGAGACTTGGGAGCGAGCTGAACGTCTCCCTTACACATCACGCACGTCCACGGGCCACACTAAGTCCTGATGGCTGACCAGTCTCCTTTCCACTGGCCACGGCAGTTGGACAACATCCTCCTCAGTGCCTGCCCCACCCTCCTCAAACACATCCTCCACACGGCAGGTAGAATGATCCAGAGGGGCAAGGCTGAAGGATCCTGAAAGACCTCTACTCCCAAGGCCCTCAAAGCGCTGCTGAGGACAAAGGGGAGACAAGCGACCTTCCCCGAGCATTAACCAACCAGGGAGACCCCGCTGAAGACAGACAGGCGCCCCTCGCTGCCGCTACAGTGTCACGGCCCCGGATGCTGACAACACTCACTCTGCAAGCAGAGGACTTGGAAAATTGAGGCCCTTTCTTTGGTCTACCCCTTTCAGAAATGCAGCTTCAAACAGACGCTGCCACACCACTGACCTCCCACCAGCTCGGTAGTGTCTACTGACGCTGCCACAGATTCAGTGGGAATGTGCCACTTATTAATTTGTTAACTTCGATTTCAAAAACCTAAAAATCCCTCCAAAATAAGCCTTCCAGTGTTACTTTCAGAAACTAGGATTGGGACTAACCAGTCCACAGCAAGATGACAGAGATGTGCTATTCGGTGCCTCTTTCACTGCTCTAGCTAGAAAAAAAAACGGTGAAAAACAAAGAAAACTTATTTGCACTTTTAGAGTAAGAACCATATAAAAAACACCACAATATTTGAAACCATATTACTACAAAAAGGAAGGCAGGACAGATTTACTTTGGTGTGTAAGGAATATTCCGCTGTGATGCATTACTGTACAACATACATGTATCCTATTAAGTGAAATGGCTTCCAGATTTTCTCAGTGAATACAGTGAGTGTGGATTCTAGACCAATACTGTTTGTCTAGTGAAGAACCGTGTTCCTCTACTAAAATAAGTTCTGGAGACGGGCAAGGGAGGGAAAGGCATAAACTGTAAAGCCTTTCCCTGGGAACTTTTGTATTTCTTTCAAGTGCAGATTTAAAACAAGTTAAAGTCATTTTAACCAACACACCTTTAGTATAACCCGAACTTACTATTCCTTACAACTTATGTTCATAATATATCAAGGTCTCTTTGGCAAGTCAAAATCATGACACAGAAATCTTCTCTTGAACTAATAACTTCAGGACTCACAGAGGAATGGAGAAGCAATTTTCCAAGTGTGAGAAGGTCTTATGTCAAGCCAGACAGACTGACACCCTTCTATTATATAGGAAACCTCGTAGCCCATTAGAAATGACAGCAAAAGAGAATGCTTTCTTCTATCTGATTTCCTTTCAATAGGAATGATTAGTGAAAAACTGTATGAATGATGGAAAATGTTTTAGAAATTCTCTAATTTACACAAGACATAAAAAAACCATAAAGCTACAATTTCTTACCAGTCTCAAAATACTAAGGGCTCAAAAACCAAATCACAGTGCGTCTAAAATTTCCTATCCCCTACCTGGATTAATATAATATAGTCTATTCCAATTATAACCACCTGCAACAGGTTGTCCCAACTGTTTTTGCTGTACTGGCTTTTGGTCCTATAGAACACTACAGTATTCGGTAGTTTTCATCTTTAAAGACTGCTATAGTATGATGTAAAAACTCACTGTCCTCAGAATCCTACCCTGTAAGTAGAAAAAACAGCATGGCAGAGTGGAAAGAACAGGAGCATTCAGGAAACCTAGCATCTAGTCCTGCCCCCACTGCACTGGTGACCAAGTGTAAGACGCAGGCACAGCTCTGAACTTCGGTTGCCTCATCTGTGGCTGGAGCAGGTGATCTGCTCCCATACAACTCTCAGGACAGCTCCACTGTGGGACCGTCTGCACTGCTTTCACAACTCGGGGAAGGTGCGACCGAGCAGCCACGGCGTACCACTGACGGGCTGCTTGCCATTCTACAATTAACTTTTAATTAAAAAAATATATATATACATCTCATTTTCTACTTTGCTGATTCCATTCGGCCAGTAACCACTGGACCAACTACTCAGTATGAAGCCAATGACCCACTCCTCCTCCTCTTACATCACTTCCCCTTACTCACTTCCCAAGATGGCTCTCCTCCCTTCCAGTCCCAACTCATCCCTCCTTCTCCGGAAACCTCCTCTATTAACTATCCTCACAGGTAACCTGAGACAGCCTCGGAAGAATCGGCTTCAAAGCCAGATGGGTTTGGACAGCCAGCGTTCCAAATCCACGGGGTGGCATCAGGGGCCCATTCCCTGTGCGCCGAGACTCCTAGGGAATGACTTCTCTGCCACATCCCCCCCACCCCGGGCTCAGTTTCTTCCCAAGTTGGAGGCCAAGATTATCGCTAAGTTATTCCTGCTGGAGGAGGACATCAAAATCACCTGCCAAAAAGAACAGCGAGACAGGAAGAAAAGGACGTAAGAGCGGGGCAAGGGGCCCTGAGATGAAGAGCAGCCGAGGCGAAGGGCCTGAAGAGGGGAAAGAGCGGGGTGGGGGGAAGAGGGCTGAGGAAAAAGGGGAAGGCGGATGGCATGGAAGGAAGAAACCACTCCCACCGCTCCAGAGGCGGCCGAAACAACAGGTCAAGCCGCGAAGTTCTGCCCCAACTTTGGGAGAAGTGAGGGTCCCAAGAGAAAGCCTTCCCGTCGCCGGGAGAAATACCCACCCCCATCACCTCCCTCGCCCTGGGATCGCCGTCCCAGGAGAGCGCCCCTCCTCCCAGGCCCCGGGGACGCCCCTGCCCGCCTCGGGCCGCCAGCAGGCCGGGCCTCCCACCCCCAGAGCTCGGCGTGGGCGGCCTGAGACATCGGCCCAGCCCCCCGACTCCAGGCCCCTGACCCGACCCCGGCCCGACCCCAGGCCCCTGACCCTGACCCGACCCCCGACCCCGGCCCCCGCGCGGCCTTACGTGTTGTCCTGGTTGAAGTTGGCGAAGAGCAGCTGGCCGGCGCCGGCCTCGCCGCTCTGACTCGCCAGGTTCATGGTGGGCGCGCGGCGGACGGGCGGGCCCCTGGGCCCGGCCGGAGGCTAGCGCGCGGGAGGGCGGGTCGGGCGCGCTCAGGGTCGGCGCCGGGCCCCGCTCGCCGCCCCAGTGGCCGCCACTCGCTGGTCGGGAACCAACCGCCGCCTCATCCCAGCCCCGCTCTTGTTTATGCTCCGGAGCCGGGGAGCCCTGCGCGCTTGCGCGGCCCCGCCCCCTCGGCGCACGGCCTCTCACGGCGCAGGCGTACGGCGGAGGTCCCGCCCCTTCACCTCTGGCCCCGGCTCGGGTTCCGGTCGAACACGCGCACGCTTGGGGACGCGCTGGGCTCTCTGGGCGGGGCTTTGGGGGCGTGTCGAGAACCGAGCATGCGCACGGGGAAGAGTAGGAGCTTGGTCTCCCCCCCCATCATTTTATTACCTTTAGGAGAGCCCGTCGTGTGCCAATCAGCGGCTGTTTCTGTGCGTTATCTTATTTGGTGTTTATTGCGACCATGTGTAGAGAATATTGTATTCCCGTTTTACAGATTTGAAAACTGAGGCTGCGAAATATTAACTTATTTGCCTAGTGCTAGATCTGAGACCAGAAACCCAGCTGCTTCTCCAGGGCCCAAGCGTTCTGGGTCCTTTGGAGAGGTTTCCAGCGTAAATTTGTTCATTCATTCAATAATGTTTAGGAAGCGCCTTCCATGTGAACTAAATAGGCTTCCTCTTTTCCCTCAAAAAAGTTACACTGGGGAAGGTACTTAAACACGGAGCCAGGGTATGATGAGAGCACATAATGAGGTCTCTTGATCTAGTGCAGCCAGAGAAGGCTTCCTGGAGGAGATGAGACCTGAAGTTTGAGTAGCAGGTAGCTAACCTAAGGGAGCGGAAGCCTTCTGTATGGCAAAGGTCCACGGCTGAGAGTGTGACCTGTCCAAGGACCTCTGTGCTCAGTCTGAGCTTGGAGTATGATGGGAGACACAAGACAGGACTTGACTTGAGAAATAGGTGGCCAGATCAAGCCGGGTGTTGTTAAGATACCTTAAGCAAGAGATTGATCATTATCTGAAAAGCAATGTGCTGCCGTTGAAAATTCTTAAGCAGGAGAATGGGATGATCCAATTGGTGGGTGCACAGTTTGTGTAGCCACAGAGTCAAGAATGCGTTGAAAATCACTGGGGAAAGAATGGTCTTTTCCGTGAAAGGTGCTGGCTCCCCTCCCTCACACCATGCTCCGAAATTAATTTGAGATGGATAATGATCTAAATGTGAAAGGTAATAAAGCTTCCAGAAGAAAACATAGGAGAATGCCTTCATGACTTTGGGGTAAACAAAATCTTCCAAAGAAGTTCTTTAAAAAGCACGAACCCCAAAATGAAAGATTGGTCTTCATCAAAATTAAAGACATCTGCTCGTCAAAAGAGACCATCAAGAGAGGTTGAAAAGGTAAAGCTCGGGATGGGATACGTACGTATAGTTGCAATACGTATTTTTGACAAGGGACTTATTTCCAGAATATTTAAAGAACTTCTACAAATCAACAAGAGAAATACTGTCAACTCATTTTTTGAATGGGCAAAATACTTGAACACAGGCACTTCATCTATGTTCGGGAGGATATCAGAATGGCTAATGAGCACCTGAAAAGGTGGTTGTCATTAATACTCATCAAGGAAATAACAAAGTTATACATATTCCCTATGACCCGGCCATTTCACTTCTAGGTATATACTCAATAGAAATTAGTGCATATTTCCTCCAAAGACACATATAAGAATATTCATAGCTGCTTTATTCATAATAACCAAAAATTGGAAATAACCCAAACATCCATCTACAACAGAATGAATAAGTAAATTGTATTCATAAATTCATATTCATATATTCATACATTCATATAAAAGAATACTGCACAGCAATGGAAAGGACATACATACTGGGGTGAATCTCACATATATAATATTAAGTGAAAAAAGTGAGATACAAAAGAATATATACTCTATGAGTCCATTTACATGAAGTCAGAAACAGGCAGAGTACTGGTTCCCTCTGGCGGGGGATTGGTTGGGAATGGGCACGAAGGAGCCAGCTGAAGTGCTGGAGCTGCCCTAGACCTGGATTTCAGTGGTTGGCCATATGGGCATATACATACCTAAATGTATAAATATATAGATGTGAATCCCCTGGGTTCTAGGCACAGTCCTTGACTCCATTTTGAAAAGCTGCCCAACTTTCCCTTGTTCATCAGAATCCATTATTCCATCCAGGAGAGTAACTTCCTTCTCTCTCTATTGGTTTGGCAAATGAAGATCCCCAAATGGCCACGGGGTAGACTCAGTTTCCAATTTACCAGAACCATGACTCTGTCCCTGGAGTAATAGGGGATCCTTTGGGTACTGAGATCTCAAAATGCAGTGAACCCTGAGTTGTGTGGATAGAAACAAAAACTTTCTTAAGTGGACTGTTAGATGTAACATGCAAGGAAACACTACTACCTCCACTCCTAGTTTGCAGGCATGTACTGCATGTTGTAGAATGACATCCCAACTTCACAGGGTGTGGTCTCCTGGCTGATGCCACAAACAAGCCCTCAGCAGGCCATTCTACCTTCTATCTGGGTAATAGTTCACATGATAAGGATGGTGAATTCCAAGGGCATAAGCCCATTGCCAAATTTCCTTCGGCTTCTGTAAATTTCTTGGTCAGAAGAGATGTGATACAGACACCTGGATAACCCTATTAGAAATGGTAACCTCCATCCTTCCACACATTCCCTTTATATTTCTGTATGGCACTTATCGCCTTGCAATACATCATGTAATGCCTCCTCCCAACTAGAGCATAAGCTCCGTGAAGGCAGGATTTTTGTCTGTCTTCCCAGTGCCTGGAACAGTGCCTGAAGAACTAAACTCTGGGCCTCCATTCCTGGTGACCAGGCTGGGCTGGAGTGGAGCTGAGGGCTGCTGCCCACTCGCCCAGTTTTCGTTTCACTGCTTTCTTATCTGGGTGATATTGGGAAGCACTGACAAGTGTTGTCGGAGAGTAGGCTGGATTTGTGGCTGAGAGCTTGACCTGCGTATGACTCAGTAATGCACCTTCGTGTCCCAGCTCACCTGGGCACAGCATGAGCTGACATTCCTGATGTCACATAGAGCAGGAAAGATGCTCAGGAGCTTCTGTCACCACCTCAGGATTCCCCCAGGTGACTGACCTGATGCCAACCCCAAGGAGAAGAGGTTCCCTTCCTCTTGTCAACCTTAGAGCAGAATCATCATCAACAAGTGCTTAGAACATTCCTCAAGTGTTCTTCTTCTTATGTGCCACATTCAGAGATGAGCAATCCTCCCACAGGCAGTTCCCTGAATTAACTCGTGGGGTAAACAGCTGGCAAGGAGGAAGGAGCTAAAGGCTAGAGTGAAAGGGTGGTGGAGTGCACCTTGCATGGGGTGAGACAGTGGGAGGGAGGTCAGGCTGTGTGGAACACTGAAATCAGACAGACACCATGAGGTTCAAATCATGACCAGTCCTTGCAGGGTGTGTGTCCTTAGGTAACTCACGTGACCTCTCTGAGCATCAATTTCCTCAATAATAACAAGGGCTAAAATAACTCACCTCCTGAGAATACTGTGAAGATTGAATGGATGGGAGGAAGCACTTCCAGAATAGTGGAGCAAGAATCTCTGGAAACCCGTTTCTCCAAGAAAGCAAAGGGAACACTGACAAAATAGTGAAATTCAACTTTTTCAGAACTCTGGAAATTAACTAATGGCTTGCAATAATCTGAGAAGTGTTTATTCAAGTAAAACAGCTGAATCTCAGTAAAAACGGTGAGGCTGCCAGCCTAGCGGCCTCTGGGAGGGGCAGAATGGACTTGGAGCTCCCCAAAGCCCCATTCCCAGGGGATTGTCACTATTTGACCTGTCTGGCAGTCTGCTGAAAACCTCCATTCTCAAAGCTTGTCTTTATGTGATGTAAGAGTTTGCTCGTATGTGTGTGGATAACCCTATCCCCAAAGCATTTGTCTGAAACAATTAGTAGCAATTGTTTAATGTTGCAACTGCCTGAGGCAGCATTACCAGTTGAGGCGAAGAAGAGACTGACCCCCCCCCCCAAAAAAAAAAGCTTTAAGAAGAATAACTAGGGAATGAGATGTCCATAGGAGGCTTTGAAAAGCTCCTGGCATATTCCTGAGACTCTAGAGGGCTGTGTGTATGTGCAGGACTGTGTACATGCCCAAGAAAGACCTGAGGAGGTCCTAAAATCCCATGTCTGGCTGACCTTGAGGCTCTGTGCAAGCAGGAGGTGAAGGCTAAGGCAGAGTTGTGAACTGCCTGCTGGATTGTTGAAGGCATACTCCAACGTGGCCACAGAGACCCTCAGCAAAGGCTGAGAGACAGCTGACCGCTAAGATAACTGAGCAAAGACTTCAGTGGTTCCACACAACAAAGAATACAGACTTTACAGAATTAGTTCAGAAAAGTCAATAAACGAACAAACCACAGCAACATCAAAGCCTGGGGTGGGAAGGGGGATATGATTTCCAGAGTTGCAATATTATATTATTTTAAATGTCAAGTTTTCAACAAAAAAACTATAAGACACACCAAGAAACAAGAACATATTGCCCCCAAACAGGGAAGAAAGCAACTTCTTTTGAAATGGCCCAGATGGTGGATTTAGTGGACAAAGACTTGAAAGCATCTGTTATAAATATGTTCAAAGAACTGAAAGAAACCATACTTACAGAATTAAAGGAAGGGTATGATGACAATGTCTTACCAAATAGAGAATATCAATAAAGAGATAGAAATCATAAAAAGAACCTAAAAGAAAGCTGGAGTTGAAAAGTACAATAACCAAAATAAAAGATTCACTAATCGGGTTCAACAGCAGATTTGAGCTGGCAGAAGAAAGAATGAACAAACGTAAAGACAGGCCAATTGAGAATATCCAGTCTGAGGAGCAGAAAGAGAAAGGAATGGAAAAAAAAAATGAATAGATCCTAGAGATCTGTAGGATGGCACAAAACATACAAACATATAAACACACATAATGGGAGTTTCAGAAGTATAGGACAAAGCAACAGGGGCAGAAAGAATATTTGAAGAAGGGTGAAAATTCACCAAATTTGATGAAAAACATTAATCTGCACATCCTAGAAGTTCAATGAACTTGAAATTGGATAAACTCAAAGAGATCTACAACTAGACGCATCATAGTCGACTATTGAAAGTCAAAGATAAAGAGGGAGTCACGAGAGCTGCAAGAAAAAAAGGACTCATCGCAAACAAGGGATCTTCAATAAAATTGACAACTGAGTTCTCATCAGAATGGATGGTCACTGTTGGCAGTGGGATGAGGTATTTAGAGTGTTTGGCGGGGGGAAAAGACTATCAATCAAGAATTCTACATCCAGCAAAACTATTCTTCAAAAAAAAAAGAAGGAGAAATTAAGACACTGCCAGATAAACAAAAACTCAGAGAATTTGTCACCAGTAGATTTGCCCTCAAATACTAAAGGCCATCAGGCTGAAATGAAATGACAGGAGAGATCTCGTCAAGATGGCAGTGTGAGCAGACGTTGAACTCGTCTCCTCCCATGAACACAACCGGGTTACAACAATTTTTGGAAGAATTACCCTGGATTGAAAACTGAAAACTGAATGAGAAGAACCCCCACGACAAGGACAGTCCTGACGAAGGCAGAAGAGGCAGTAATTACTGCTGGAGAGGAAAAAAGCCACCTTTGGGAGCAGCAGAGCTTCTCAGCTGGCCAGGCGGGAGCCACCCTAAGGTACGCAGCCCTCCCTGGAGGAGTGAGGTCTGGATTGGGGGCAATATTGCTATAAGCATCCTTCGGACTCAGCCCAACTGAGATGGGGGTCTTACTGTCTGGCTTTGTTGGCTATTGACTGCTGTGGGGACACCCCCAGAAAAGCTATCCACAGAAAGCCGAACAGACCCGGGTCTTAAAGGGCCCACGCACAAACTCACTCATTGCAGCAACCTAAAATCACCAGAGAGAAGGCTGACTGTCCTTTGGTGAAACGAGACTCACCTGGTGGGCTCTGGGGGCAGCTTGGTGAGAGGAGGGACTCTCTGGAGACTGAGACATTGGTGGGGGCCATTGTTCTGAGCTGGTCCAGGCTTGTTGATACGGACACCGGTGGGGGCCACTGAGGTTCATCCCTTGGGCTGTTAGCCCAGGGGTCTGCCACACCCACTAGAGTACAGATTTAATCCAGTTCAGCCAGGGCAGACAACCTGCCCTAGGGACCGGCCCCACCTAACAGCAAACCCTCAGGCTACTTTTCAGCCTGCATTGACTGGGTGCCTTGATCCTCTATAGGCAGGCAAGAGTGTCTGCCTCTGTGGGACAGGGCCTGTGTGAGGACCAGGCAAACTGTGGGGGGCATTGGTGGAGAGGTGGGGGCCTCTGCAGTGTGGTGTTGGGGTACATTCCAGGGGTTTGAGAAGTGTGCATGGAATAGGACCGTGTTGACAGCGTATGTGGTCCAGAGGGGGGTGAGGCTTATCAGCGGCAGAAGACCTGTGCTTCACAAATAGTCATAAAAAGGATGAGCCCCACCTTCCAAAGCCTGAAACAATTGAGTGCTCCCATGCCAAGGGCCAGCCCCACTCAGCTGCACTCCTAAGAGAACTGACAACAGCTTTGTTGGCCTGAGGCCTATCACAACTGTATGCCCCTGAGCCTAGCAACCAGCTACACTGGGTACCAACCCAATTAAGAGGAAGACTTCAATAAGAGAGTGCTGATAGACTTTGTAGCCAAAAGCGCTGAGGCTCCCCAAACCTGATTTACAAACAGCTGGCCAGGGAAGGAAAGATCAGACTCCCTGGGTACCTGCAGTGGGAGCAACCCTGCCACAGCAGAAGGACACAAGTAGCCCACAAAGGGGTCGCTCCTGGATCTTCTGGACTGGTGACGAGAGGGAGCACACTGCTGGGCCTCATAAGGCATCTCATACATAAGGCCACTTCTCCAAGATCAGGAGACATAGCCGACTCACCTAGTACAAAGAAAATAGCACAGAGAAAGAGGCATAATGAGGAGGCAAAGGAATACTTTCCAAGCAAGGGAACACTACAAAACCCCAGAAAAAGGACCAAGTGAAGCAGAAACTAGCGACCTACTTGACAAAGAGTCCAAACAAAATATCATGAGGATGCTCACAGATACGCAGAGAAGAATGGATGAACACAGTGAGCACATCAGCAAAGAACTGGAAGATATAAAAAAAAAAAACCAATCAGAAATGAAGAATACAATACTGGAAATGAGAAATTCACTAGAGGGACTCAATAGCAGAGTAGAGGAGGCAGAAGAACGGATCAGCGAGCTAGACGAAAGACTGGAGGAAGTCACCCAAGCAGAACAGAAAAGAGAAAAAAGAATTAGACAGAATGAGAACAGTGTAAGGGAACTCTGGGACAATATCACGTGGGCTAACATTCGGATTATAGGGGTCCCAGAAGGAGAAGAGAGAGACAAAGGGGCAGAAAATTTATTTGTAGAAATAATAGAAGAAAATTTTCCTAACCTGAGGAAGGAAGCAGACATCCAAGTTCAGGAAGCACAGAGAGCTCCAAACAAGATAAGCCCAAAGAGGCTCACACCAAGACATGTTATAATTAAAATGTCCAAAATTAAAGACAAAGAGAGAATCCTAAAAGCAGCAAGAGAAGGGCCACAAGTGACATATAAAGGGAAGCCCATCAGGCTATCAGCGGACTTCTCAGTTGAGACCCTACAGGCGAGAAGAGAATGGCACAACATATTTAAAGTGCTAAAAGGAAAAAACCTATAGCCAAGAATACTCTATCCCTCAAGGTTGTCATTCAGAATGGAAGGAGAGATAAAGAGCTTCCCAGACAAGCAAAAATTAAAGGAGTTTATCACCAAGAAACCAGTTCTGCAAGAAATGGGGAAGGGACTTATTTAAGTGGGAAAGCAATAACCACAAATAGAAATAAAAAAAAGAATTATCAAAAAACCCCACAAAACAACAACAACAAAAAACCAGGCAATAAAATCACTTGTAAGGTAAAAATATAGTAAAGTCAGCAGATCAACTACCTGTGAAGATAATATGAAGGTTAAAAAACAAATGTACTAAAATCACCTATTTCAATGATAAGAGGGTAATGAATGGACACACACTAAACAAGAGAAAAACATAATGTGGGAGGAGGGAAGACGTAAAGTTTTTAGAAAGAGGTCAAGCTAAAGAGTCTATCTACTCAATATAGACTGTTACATGCATAGTGTATTAAATAGGATCCTCATGGTAACCACAAGTCAGAAACCTATAACAAGCAGGAAAAAAGTAAGACTAAAGAAATCAAACATATTACTAAAGATAGCCATCAAACCACAAGGGAAGACAGCAAGAGAAAAAGAAAGGAACAGAGAACTAGTAAAACACCCAGAAAAAAAAAAGTGACAAAATGGCAATAAATACATATTTATCAATAGCTACTTTAAATGTCAGTGGACTAAATGCTCCAATCAAATTCCATAGGGTGGCCAATTGGATGAAAAAACAAGACCCACATATATGCTGCATACAAGAGACACACTTCAGACCTACAGACACTCACAAACCGAAAGTGAAAGGACGGAAAAAGATGTTCCATGCAAATGGCAAAGAAAAGAAAGCAGGGGTAGCAAAACTTATATCAGACAAAATAGACTTTAAAACAAAAACTGTAATAAGAGACAAAGATGGGCACTACATAATGATAAAGGGAACAATCCAACAAGAAAATATAACATTTGTAAATATCTATGCACCCAACATAGGAGAACCTAAAAATATAAAGCAATTATTAACAGAAACACAAAGGCATAATGATACTTGCACCCCTATGTGTCTTGCAACATTATACGCAATAGCCAAGACGTGGAAGCAACCTAGGTGCCCATCAAGGGACGAATGGATAAAGAAGAAGTGGTGTTTATACACGATGGACTGCTACTCAGACATAAGAAATGACGAAATCCGGCCATTTGTGACAACGTGGATGGACCTTGAGGGTATTATGCTGAGTGAAATAAGTCAGAGGGAGAAAGTCAGATACCATATGATCTCAATCATAAGTAGAAGATACAAACAACGACAAAAAAACACATAGCATTGGAGATTGGATTGGTGGTTATCATAGGGGAAGGGGGGAGGGCAAAAGGGGCGATCAGGCTCACATGTGAGGGGATGGGCTATAATTAGTTTTCAGGTGGTGAACATGATGTAATGTACACAGAATTCAAAATAGGATGTACATCCGAAAATAATAAAAAAAATAATAATAAAAAAATGACAGAAGACAGTAACTGGAACCCACACAAAGAAATAAAGGACAAGGGTGAAGCTACTACATGGATAAATATAAAGACGGTATAAATGCATTTTTTGGCAACTTTTTTTTCTATCTATCTGATTTAAAAAACAATTGCATAAAGTAATTATAAAACTGTGTTGTTGGGTTGAAATGTATAAAGGCGTAACGTGTATGACAATAATGGTACAAAGATCTTGAACTTCTCTCAACAGCGTTTTGTAATTTTCGGTATGCGAGTCTTACAGTTCTTTTGTTAAATTTATTCCTAAGTATTTTATTCTTTTTGATGTTATTGTAAATGGAATTGTTTTCTTAGTTACATTTCAGATTATTCATTGCTAGTGTATAGAAAAACAATAGATTTTTTTCATCTATTGATCTTGTATTGTGCAATCTTGCTAAACTCATTTATTACTTCAACAGTTTTGTTTTAACGAATTCCTTAAGATTTTCTAGATACAAGAGTACATTATCTGCAAATAGAGTTTTACTTCTTCTTTTCTAATCTAGATGCCTTTTATTTCTTTTGCTTGCCCAATTATCCCAGCTAAAACCTTCAGTGTAATGTTGGGGGAAAGTGGCAAGAGCTGACATCTTTGTCTGATTCCTCATCTATAAAGAAAGCATTAACGTTTTCACCATTAAGTATGAAGTTAGCTGTGGGTTCTTTGTAGATGCCCTTTATCACATTGACGAAATCCCCCTTTATTCCTGGTTTGCTCAGTGTTCATCATGAAAGGATGTTGGAATTTGTCAGAAGCATCTCTGATCTATTGGATGATCATGTGGTTTTTTAATGTTTTTTCCTATTAATATAGTATATTACATTGATGTATTTTATGTTGCACTCCTGGAATAAATTCCATTTGGTCACGGTATACAATGTGGTCAGATTCGTTTGCTGTTGGGTTCGTTTGCTAGTATTGTTTGGGTTTTCTTTGAGAATTTTCTCTTGGTAAGGAATAATGGTCTGTAGTTGTGTGTGTGTGTGTTTTCCTTTTGATGTCTCGCTCTGGCTTTGGGATCTGGGTAATGCTGGCCTCATAGAATGAGTTAGGAAGTGTCCCTTCCTCTTCTGTTTTTTGGAAGAGTTTGAGAAGAACTGGTGTTAATTCTTCAAATGTTTGGTAAATTTTCCAGTGAAGCCTGCATATGGGTCATGCTATCCTTTTTCTTTGCATGTCTCATAATTTTTTCTTGAAAACTGGACATTTTAGATAACATAGCGTAGCAACTTTGGATGGTGGTCCCTCGTGCCCAGGGGTGGTTGTTATTGCTGTTGTCTGCTTGGCAATTTATTCAGTGAGTTGGCCGCACTGATTTCGAGACGTCGTCCACCTCCACATCCCCCGGTCCCACAATGTGCGATCTGTGATGTCCCTGCTCAGATCTTCCCCCTGTGTTTGCCTTTTGACCTGGCTACCTGGGGAAGCCCCTGAGGCAGCATGAGCCACTTATAGTCAAAAGTTGTGCATGAGCCCTTGGCCAGTTCGATTTTGCCCATCACTGTTGCGTGTGTGGCACGGAAGCTGCCATCACGGTTCAGAGAGTTTACCTGTTTTTGCCCCATATTCAATCAGAGACCAGCTGCTCAGAGTTCTCTCTATGATCTCTCCCGAGAGGGCACAGCCCTGGGCACGGACATTGTCTTCCAGATACACATGGAGGACTGGGATATCATTTAAATCCTGGCTTCCTAGAAGAAGCCTGGCTTCTTTCTGGTTGCTGCACATTGTGGGTCAGAGAGGTACCATTAAGTGTGGACTGGCCATTGCACATTTGTATATCAGTCTCCCACATCCTCAGGAAACAGTGCAGACTCCGCTTCCAATATATAGTTAGAAACCAACCGCTTCATCCTAGCTACCCGCACCAGTGTCCTGGGTACCATCATCTCTAACCTTGGGATAAAAAAGGGCTCCCATCTGGGTCCCATACTTCCACCCTTGCCCTCTTTCAACCTCTTGGAAGCATTGCTCAGAGAAATCCTAGAAGGCAATGGGGTCATGGACACCCTCCCCACCTCACCTCCCAATAAAATCCAATTCCTCACCACAGTTTACGAGTGCCATCCAATCTCTTCTCACCTCTTCCATCTCACCTGGGCCCACCTTCCCTTTCTGCCATCCTCCAGCCCCATGGCTCTTCTTCCAATCTCTCTTCCCTCTTTCCCACCTTGGAGACCTTCCCTTTGCCCAGAGTCCGCCCCACCCCCACCTCCCATCTGTCAGGTCTTGACTTGAAGGGAACCCCTTGGGAGCAAGGATGACCAACCTCTCCGACCATCTCAGTCAGCCAACTCTCTGTCCAGCTGTCTTCTCGGTTCCCCTTTTAGCACTTAATTAAAACTTTAAGAAAAAAATTTGGGGTGTTTTCACATATACCAAAGCAGAGAGAAAAACATGTGAATTTCCGTACACCCATCACCCAGCCTCAACGATGTCAGTATTTTGCTCTTTTTATTTCAACTTCATGCCCTGACTTCTGGTGGGAATATTTGAGAAGCAAATTCCAACATTTCGTTTCACCCATACGTACTTTAGGACACATCTCAGAAAAAAACCTTGGGCCGGCCCCATGGCCGAGTGGTTAAGTTCATGTGCTCCGCTTCGGCGGCCCAGGGTTTCGCTGGTTCTGACCCTGGGCACGGACACAGCAGCACTCATCAGGCCATGTTGAGGTGGCGTCCCACATGCCACAACTAGAAGGACCCACAACTAAAATATACAAGTATGTACTGGGGGGATTTGGGGAGAAAAAGCTAAAGAAGGAAAAAAAAAGAAGATTGGCAACAGTTAGCTCAGGTGCCAATTTTTTTTTTAAAAAAAGAAAAAACCTTTTTTTCTTTAATGGGGCCATAATGCCATTATCTAACCTCACAAAATGAACAATTATTCCTTAATATCTGGTACACTGTTGGGGATCCATTTCCCCTGATTGCCTGTCTTTCTACAGTCAACTCCTTAGAACCAGGATCCAGATAAGTGGCTCCACCATTGTATTGGTGGATGAACCTGGAAGTCTGTTTTTAATCAAAAAATTTCCTAACTCCTCGCTTTTACACCAGGTATTTGTTGAAGAGACCCGATCGGTTGTCCTCCAGGTGGCCCCCTCGTCCGGATTTGGCTAATTACTTTCCTGTGGCTTCATTTAACATGTGGGTGAGAATGTTCCTTTCATCCCTTTTCCTTAGAACTAGAGGGAATATGTTTTGGCACGAAGATACCGTCTGTGATTCCCAGAGCTGGAGTCAACGGGTCAAAAGGTCTGTGCATTTAAAATTTTCACATGTACTCCTGAGAAGCTTACTGTAATTGGCACCCCGTGCCGCGCCCCTGCCACCAGACCCTGGTTGAGCATGCCCATTCTCCACCCCCAGCTCTGATCAGTGCCAGCTCCCGGATTGTCATCATTTTTAATGTGTGATAATTCTACTTCTGGCCACAAGAGGCCAGCAAGGCCCAGCACATTGGGCCCAAGGGGACCCTCCAAGGCTAGATTCTGGGCTTTGGATTCTCTTGGGGGCCCTCGGACCAGGGGTGTCCAGTAACCAGGAGGTGGGTAAGTGGTGCAGACGGGACGGGGTCTGGGTGTGTCAGAGAGGCCTCGACGAGAGAGGGGCTGAACATCAGAGCTGGTGGTCAGTTCCCGGAAATTGGGGCACTGAACATTTCTGTGATTAGACCACATGCTAGTTAAAGCTGATTATCAGTCATAGCAGGAAATGGGCCCACGGGCACTCACACCTGCTTTCTGCCTCTCCTACACACACACACACACACACACACACACACACAGCAGGTACAAAGATGGGGCCTTTTGTTTGTTGTATTGTTACATATATTTTAGGTCTTTTCAGTTTTTTCGAAGTATAATTTATATACAGTAAAAGTCACTCTTGTTAAGGATACGGGTCTTGCTTTTGACAAGTAGACAGGTTTTGAGTTTTGACAGATTTACACAGTCACATCACATAACCACCTCACAAACAAGAAACAGAACATTGGGTCACCCCCAAAATTCCCGTGTGTCGCCTCCTGCCCGCCTGCCCCCAGCCCCTGGAAACTGCTGAAGTCCGGGAGTTCGTTTCTGTATGGGATGTGAGATATGGAAGGAACAATTTTTTTTCATGTACGGACGTCCAATTTTTGCGGCACCATTTGTTGAAGAGACTGTCCTTTCTCCATTAACTTACCTTGACATTTTTGTCAAAATCGGAGTCTATTCTTGGACTCTGTCTGTTTTATCCCATTGATCTCCAGGTTCGTTCTTCCCCCAGGTCCATAACGTCTTGATTACCGTGCTTCAGAGTCGATCTTGAAATCACGTGGTACGATTCCTCCAACTTGGCTGTCCTTTTGGTGTCGTTACATTTTAATCTTACAATTCCAGAGCTAGAATACCTTCATTTCAGAGATGAAAATCCTGAGGCCCAGACAGAGGGCATGAGTGGTTTGAGGGGATGCAACTGTCTGAGGCTAGACCAGGCCCAGGCCCCCCGCCTCCTGCTTCCCTGCTCAGATGCTCTTCGGCTCGGTAAAAATTCAGGATCAGTTGTTGCAAAGTCGTAAATGTTGAGAAAAGCACCATCAGTGCCTCTCTAGGTAGAGTTTAAATTTTGTGTTTCTTGTACGTATGGAACAAACCCCAAAGTTTTAATACCCACTTACGACATCACACCGGTTTTTGTGGATACTTGGAAAACGATATTTTGGTCTTGGTGCCCCAGGTGACATTTTCAATAAAAATCTGGAGGACAACAACGCAATGTGAAGAAGTTGCTTCATCCTCTAGCAAGAGGTTCAGTCTTCCTGTGACAATTCAGGTTATTATGATGGACACCACTTGCCTGTTTTTTTCTTTTGCTGTTTTTTTTTTTTTAAAGATTTTATTTTTTCCTTTTTCTCCCCAAAGCCCCCCGGTACATAGTTGTGTATTCTTCGTTGTGGGTTCTTCTAGTTGTGGCATGTGGGACGCTGCCTCAGCGTGGTCTGATGAGCAGTGCCATGTCCGCGCCCTGGATTGGAACTAACGAAACACTGGGCCGCCTGCAGCAGAGCGCGTGAACTTAACCACTCGGCCACGGGGCCAGCCCCATTGCTGTTTTTTTTTTAAGACAAGTCTTTTTTTTTCCTCCCCAAAGCCCAGCATATAGTAGTCTATCCTAGCTGGAAGTCTGTCTGATTCTTCTATGTGGGACGCCACCACAGCATGGCTTGATGAGCCGTGTGTAGGTCTGTGCCCAGGATCCAAACTGGTGAACTCTGGGCTGCTGAAGTGGAACGCATGCCCTTAACCACTATGCCACCAGGCCACCCTCCTGTTTTTTTTTTCTTTTTAATCTAAGCTCCCAAGTCAGTGGAGAGCCTGGGTCTGAATTTGGCTCCATCTTCCAAGAAAGTCTCTCCAGCCCTAGTGTCCTCTTTGAAAATGAGAATGTTTTCATTGGAACGGTGCCCTGGGCGCTCTGCAAACGCAGGTGTCACATGTCATACGGAGTGGCTCCCCTACGGGATTTGGACACAACTGCTGGGCATGCGTTGCCAAGATAAGAGGTGCCTAGAGGACAAAAACCTCGAGACCCATCCTCTGGCCCCCCTGCACCTCCTTCCCCAGCTTGCTTCCTGCTCTCATCTCTGCTGCTTCACGAGACTGGATCTGGATTCCCGGCTAAGTGAGGAGCAGGGCAGAGGTGAGAGGGACATTCTGTCTGGAGGAGGTGGAGGCTGGGAAGAGAGGAGAGGGGACCCAAGAAGAGCCGACTGGCCGGGGCGGATCAGAGAAGTAAGGTCCCGATCAGAGGAATCTCTGATCAGGAGCGCGGGGTTACCCCTCCAGGCCGTCAGCCCCCTCAGGGGGTACCTCGTGCCCCCCACAGCCCTTCCCTGCAGCTTCACCAGCAACTGATGGGTGGGACATAAAGGCCCAAGCCACTCACCTCTGGGGAAACCTTGGAAGGATCTCCCCAGCTTCTGAACGCCCTCCGCGCCTGCTGTCCACGCCAAGAATAGTCCCTTAATAAATCTGCTTATGCTAATCTCATCTTAGAGCCTGCTCCCCGGGAACGCAGCATGAGACAAGCTGGTTGCTGGGAGCTGCTCCTTTCCTCTGGGGGAAGAGCTGAATCTGGCCACAGGGACAAGACTTGTTCCATCAGGATGGAAGACCCTCCTCTGTGGGGTGAGGAGCCCCCGGAGAGAGTTAGAGTCTAAAGAAGATATTCTCAACCCTGGCCAAACTTTAGAATCACCTGGGGTTGGGGAGGGCTCTTAAAACCACACAGGTACCGGAGCCCCTCCCCAGCTAACTGAGCTGGGGTCTCCTAGAGGGGGGCCCACACCTCGGGATCGTTACAAACTTCCTAAGAAGAGTGAAAGGGCTACCACGGGTCAGAACCACTGGTCTGAAGCTGGTCAAGTACTGTCCCCACAGCGCCCATCCACTACAGCCTCCTCAGGGGGTCGTTGTGAGCGGCAAGGCAAGGCTGTGCACGCAGAGCGCCTCGCACAGGGTCTGGCACACAGCAAGTGCTGGAAAACCAGGCCCTGGTATCGTCATTCTTCTACTCATTTTGCAGATCGGAAAAGTAGAGGACCAAGGTCACATAGCCGACTGGTGGCCAAGCCCAGGCCAGAAAAATGATGAGTGGTGAAGCCTCTGGTCCATTACCTCTTGTCCATTTACCTTGACCCCCGCCTTGCCCACGATCACGGTCCCCCCTGGTTAGGAGGAGCTGAGCAAGAAGACAGATCTGACAACAGAGACTGAGATCGAAAAAGCAGCCCCTCACTGCCAGGAACTGGCCCGACGCTGGCAGTTCACCAGTGTCACACGAGGCCACTCTGTGACCCCAGTGAAGTGAGACTAAAACTAAAACCAGCATGAAAAGTCATCTCATCACAGGCAAAAATAAGGTCTTTGTGTGAAGGGCGAGAGTACCAAATATCCCCACTCTCCTGGCCAGTAGGAATGACTGTCACTTCTTCGCCAATTACACTTGACTCCACCTTGCTCTTACCCTCTCTGGACAAGACTTATCGAGATATCCAGTCAAGAGTTAGTCCTAGGGGCCAGCCTGGTGGTGCAGTGGTTAAGTGCACCCGTTCTGCTTCAGCAGCCCGGGGTTCGCCGGTTTGGATCCTGGGTGCGGACATGGCACCACTTGGCAAGCCATGCTGTGGCAGGCGTCCCACATATAAAGTAGAGGAAGATGGGCACGGATGTTAGCTCAGGGCCAGTCTTCCTCAGCAAAAAAGAGGAGGATTGGCGGCAGATGTTAGCTTAGGGCTAATCTTCCTCAAAAAAAAAACAAAACAAAGCAAAAAAAGAGTTAGTCCTATGTTGGACGTGGACAGCATCCAACGCAAAGCAAAGGCCCACTTCCTGGAACCCCCCCAAGCACCGAACACAAGTTCCAATCCTGTAGCGAGGCCTTCCTAAGCGCCCTCGCGGAGCTCCCCACCACGGTGAGCATCCTTCCTTGTTGCAATGTGACAGGTGACAGGTACACGTGGTCCAGGCAGCCTTTGGCTGGTGGGCGCTGGCGGGATGATGTCACGGCACAAAAAGGAGGAGGAGCTCTTCCTCCAGAATCCCTCGTGGAGGAGACCTTCGAGCTGGGTCTGGAAGAATAGATAGAGGCCTGCCAGGAAAACTGAGGAGGAAGGGGATTCCAAGCAGAGGGAACAGCCTCAGCCAGGAACCAGGGCACCAACGCCGTGACTGCCCTCCCGCCATTTTCTCTTGAAGACATGGGGATGCTGCCTCCCAGAATCTCTATTCTCTGTCCCCACAGCCCAGCTGGGTGCTCCCTGCTCCAGCCCCGTCTTCGGTGAGGGGCAACACCGCATCCTCCTGGAGCATGGAGAGTGCCCCGCTCGCACTCTCCCGCTTAAAAGCTGTTGGCTTCTCGAGGGCCTAGATGATACAGGCCAGACCCCTCACTCAGGTTTCACGAGCCAGCAGGACCCCAACCACACCATGCTGCTCCATGCCTCTTCCCTGAACTCCTCCCATGCCCGCCCCTGCCAAGCAAAGTTGCTTCCCCTTCCTGGGGCCACTGTCCCCCCCCCCCGACCTCGCCTGCCCCTTGGTTATTGCCTTAGCAGGTCTGCCTCCCCAGTCCACCTGTGTGCCCCCAGGAAAAGGGGCAGCGCCCAGCCCAAGGCTCGCCCAGAGCAGGGGGGCTGGGATGCTGACAGAGAAATTCTAGACCAGAGCAGGGATTTGCAGCGAGTTAGGCCTGGGCTTGAGACTCAGCTCCACCCCTCTCCCCCGTCACTGGCCACCTCTCTCCAAGCCTCAGCTTGCTCGTCGGGCGAATGGGAAGCATTGTCCGGTTGTTGAGAGGACTCCTGAGATGACGTATGTGGCGTCAGCATGCGACACTCAAATTCACTGACTGAGTGAATGAACAAATGGTTGGCGATGGCCTTGTGTCGCTTCTGTCATCTCAGACCCTGAGTTCCAGGTGGCCAGGACTGTGCCTTCCTCTAGGTCCCTTCTAGCTCCCAGACACTGCTAGGCTCCCAGTAGGTGCCCATTTCATATCTACTGATGGGGGATTAAAATCCCCAAGAGGGAAGAGGAGGAGAATCAGGTCACAGGGGGCCCAGGACAGATGGCAGAGGCTGGCCTCACACAGAGGAGGCTGACGATGCCGTCAGGGCCCCAGGGAAGGGGAGAGAAGCCGGGGTGGTTGGGAGGCCTTTATCCCACCTCCCTGCATCCCACTTGGTCCTCCGCACAGCAGGGAACACAGTAAGAGCTTAATGCACGTCTGTTCCATAGTGCACGGGCTCCAGGCTGAGCCCGCTGTGGGTGCGAGTTCCAGGCCAGCTCTGTGTCACGGAGCCCTTTGCTGGGCTGAGCGTATTTCATGTCTGTGAACTGGGGACGGCAACCCTGCCACGTGGAGTCATTACACCATCAGCAGTCATGGCCCCGGCCTCCTCTGCTCCTTAGCTGACCCTGTAAGGTGCGTGCGGTCACCTTTATTTTACAAGTGGGGAAACTGAGGCTTGAGTGTTAAGTCCCTGGCCTAGGGCACAGAGCTAGGTGGGCCGGGTGGGGGAGGCTTCAAGTCCCGGGAAGGCCATCTTCACAGCTTTCAACCACCAGCCAGCCTGGCCCAGCGGGTGGTGCTGGTGCCACCGTCAAGGGAGGGGACCAGAGGAGGAGTGGCAGAGAGGGAGGGAAGATGGCGAGGTGGGGTTTGGCCCAGAGGGGTGAGGAGGTGATGTACTTCTCTGCCTGTGAGCGGTCACTGTGGCAGGGCCGCAGTTCCACCTGGAGACGAGGGCACAGTCTCCACTCCCAGGAGTGGTGGAGGACAGGCTTTGGTGACAAGCCTGGGCCGAGCCAGAGACCTCTGAGCTGGTGGGAGATGGGCTTGCACCAAAAGGAGAGGTTGTCAGGGACCATCCACCACAGCGAGCTGGGTCAGTGGTGACAGAGGTGGACTTCCGAATGGGGGGCAGACTCAGGGCCCATGAAGACCCCTGGGCGGGAGCCTGACGCTTGTCCCCCAGCAGCTGCGGCCCCTGGTGCCCGCCTCGTCTCCTCCCTCACACACAGCAGCCCAACCCGGACTCCGGCGCGGGAGTCAGGTCCCCGGTTGCCATAACAACCGATCCCGACGGTAAAAATAGTAACTTATTTCTTATTCAACTTCTTTTGCTCTTGGAGAAAAAGAAAATCCATTTTTAGGCTTATATTTCCTTTTGGGGTCTCCTCTGGGGCCCTGCTGAGCCCACTGCCAAAACCCGCCTGAAGGTCACCAGCAGGTGGGGCCCGGAGAAGACCAGTGGGCCAGGAGCCTGGGGACGTCCAGTCCCAAACCCATGGCTCCCCCAGCCTCTGGGGAGCGGTGGTCAGCAGTGGACGCCCTGAGCTGGGCCTGGACTCCCCAGGAAGGCGGGGTCACAGGGGACTCCGGCCCCTGGGGGCTTTCGCCTCTGCAAAGCCAGCAGGGACCTTTTTGGGAAGGGAGGTAGAGGACAATGAGAAGGTGTCGCTGGCACCTGGAGACAGTGAGGCACAGGGCGGGATTCAGAGCAATGGTGGTGGAGGGCAAGGTCAGGGAAGAAGGCATGAAATGCAGGGCATGGCCTTACCCGCTTCGTTTGACGGTTTGACTTCGGGCTCCTGAAGGTCTGAGAAACCCTTGGAATGGGAGCAATGAGCTCAGAGCCTGGAGAGCCGGATTCCAGGGCAGGTTCCGCCTCTCAGGCTGTGTGACCTTGGGAGGGTCCCCCTGTCTCTCTCAGCCTCCCTATCCCTCCTCCAAACGAGCGACATGAGGCGCCGTCAGTACAGCTGTGAGCCTCGTCCCTTCTTCGCCATGACTCTCAGTAAGAAATACATCTTCCATCCCAAACAGGACACAAACATACACAAACCACGGCAGCAAAAGTCTCCTGAATGTGACTTGCTGCGTACGCCGCCCTGCAGGTCGTCTCTGTGTCATTTTCTTTTTCAATGCCGCTCACCCCTTGGTGGACTCCAACATCTCCTGGGACGGCGCTGTCCCGCAGAACCTTCTGCGGTGCTGGAAATGGTCCGATACGGTAGCCACTGGCCACACGTGGCTGTTGAGCACTTGGAATGCGGCCCGCGTGACCCAGGAGCTGCGTTTTAACTTTCGTTTCATTTTACGTAATGAGGAAGTAAATGGTCGCGTGAGGCTGGTGGCTATGATTTTGGAAGTCGCACTTCTAGTAAGTCCAGATGGGCCATTTGAAACCCACGGCTCAAAGGGAAGCTTGCGGCTCAGCCCTCCCACCCCTCCTCGCTGGGTGGGCTTCCTGCCCTGCCAGACCCTCTGGCCCACAACAGACTATCCCCTGGGCCTTCCACTCACGCCAACCTTGACCTCAAGGTCACCTGGCCCAAACTCTGATCTTTTCTCATCACCCTGCTGGTCCCCCTCTGGCCATCCCCCCCAACCCCTACCATACCTCTCAAGTGGCACTGATACCCACCCAGCAGGGCCAGCCAGAAACCCAGCAGTCGCCCTGACTCCTCTGTTCCCCCACTTCTAATCCATCAACAGCATCTGGCGGGTTTCATCTGTAAACGTCCCTGGATCCCTTCTCTAGTCCTGGCCTCCAGCCCTCCCTCCCCCTAGCCACACTCGGCAACCCTCTGGTCCTCAACCTATAACAAGTGTGTGTGCCCACAGCGTCCCAGCGTCTGGAGAGCAGAAATGAGTTCACTGGAGTCCCTTTGTCTTCCTTCTTTGTCTTGTTCTAGCTACTTTGGGGCAGAGGGCGTGGGTAGGATTATTTTCTTAAAGTGTAGCAGGATCTCAAACAAAGCTGGTTATAAAAAGGAGCAGGGAGCTGGGCTTGTGACAGAGAGGTGGGGAGGACGTGTGCGCTGGGAAGAAGGGGCCTGCTCTTCAATTTGGGGGCGTGTCCTTCCACTTTGAAGGCTGGCCTGCCTCCAGGCGCCCCCAAGAGTGTCACCCCTTCCAGTAGGGGTTTCCCAGAGCCCATAACCGGGCCGAGGTCTCCTAAAAGAGAAAGCTGGACTTCCTAGAAGCAGCAAAGGGAAGTGGGCAGACTCTGGGTACGCTGGAATTCGGCGACCAAATGCGTGCGCCCCTGACTCGGGGTCATGAGGGTCCTCAGAGTCCCAGGGGCTCCCTGGCGCCGTCGCGTCTCGCAGGCACACCGAGGCAGTGGGGGGGGGGGGGGGGGGAGCGCGAGCTACAAGTACGCGGTGGGGCTGGCCACGCGGGGGGCTGCACGGCGGGGCGCGGGCGGTGGTGGCTCCCCGTGCAGCTCAGCCCGGGCCGGGGGACAGCGGGGCTCCGTCCAGCCCAGGGCATCTTCTCGCTCTCCAAACTGCGGGCAGCGGGGACACGCGGAGAGAAAGAAGGGGCCGCATTCGGAAGCCCCTCTAGTCCCCCCATTGCTCCCCCATCGCCCCCCCAGCCACCAGCCCAGCCGGGGCAGGAGGGGCCGCCCCCACGGGGAGGCGGGAGGGGGCTGGGGCCTCGGGGCCGAAGGCGATTGGCCCGGAGGCCCCCCGGCGCGCGCCCGCCCATCTGCTCGGGATTTGGCGGCGGCGGCTCGGCCCGGCCGGCCGGACGCTGATGGAACGGCCGAGATGTTCGCTCCCCGGCTGCTGGATTTCCAGAAGACCAAGTACGCGAGGTGAGCGGGGCGGGGGCGGGGGCGGCCGCGGCCGCGGCTCTCTCGCTGCCCCCACCAGCTGGAGAATGCCAGGCGACAAATGGACCCCAACCCCGGCCCGAAGAAGCCAGGAGGGGTTGGAAGAATTTGGGGGTCTCTGCAAGAATCTGCGCGCGCGGCTTTGCGCCCTGGACCCGGAGCAGCGCGGTGCCCAGCGCCACCTCTCTTAGCGGGGCCCCTCCGAGGGGAGCCGCTCCGCCTCTCTGAACCACAGTTTCGAGGGCTGCTAAACTGGGGGTGATGAGAGCCCCATGCCCGGGGCCCCGCGAGGATTAAGTGAGATGCCTCTGAAAAGCGCTTTGCATGGGCCCGGAGCAGAGTAATCGCTCAAGGTCTGCCCGGCGCTTTAGTTGATGATAGAAGGGGTTGGCGCGCACCACCTCTGTCCCCCCCTGCGCCACCCCTGTCCCGACGCCACCCCTGTCCCCCCAACCACCACTGTCCCCCTCAGGACCCCAGACCCCCACCACCCCTGTGCCCTTGTGCCACTCCTGCCCCCTTCCCCACACCCCCAGCATCCTGTCCCCCTCTGACCACCCCTGTCCCCCTTGCAACACCCCTGACCACCCCCATAGCAAGCAGGAGGAATGGATAAGTGCTCTTTTCAGGTGGGGAAACTGAGGCTCAGGTCTCAGGAAGGGCTGCCTTTACATCTTGGCCTTTTCAAAGCATGAGGTCCGTGGTCCCCCCAAGCCTGTTTGTTGTCCTACAATGGTGATGACAGATACTCCCACGGGGTTGCTGAACAGAAGACACGCTCCTGTCGCTTTGATTCCCAATTTACGGGCTGGGGCGGGGGGGAGGTTACAATTATTAAATTTCTCTAAGATGTTGGGGGGTGGGTTGCCTGAAAGCTGGCATGAAAATGCTTTCCTGAAGTTGCCCATCAGCATCCAGGGGGCTTTTTGGGGGAGCACCGGCTGTTCTGGGAGTGCAGCCCCCCGGGCCCCTGCCTCCTGCCCCTGCACCAGGTTCACGGAGAGGGCACCCAGCCTGCCCTGCTCCCCTCTTACCCTCCCCCTCAGGGCTCCCGCCTCCCCGGGTGGAGTGGGCAGGTGGTGAGTTTGAGCCCGGTTGGCATCATTTTTGATATCCTCAGCCCCGTGGCTCCGTGTCACTGGGGGATTGTTGAGGGTCCCTGGTCCCATGAAGTGTCTACAAGTTCAGGTCAAACTGAGCACAGCCTGACGGCAGACGCGGGCGAGGGCTGAGCATGACGTGGGGGCAGGGCGGGCGGGGAGGCAGGCCTGGGCCCCTCCCCATCAGTCTCACCCTCCTTTCCTTCTGGGGACCTTGTGATTGTCACAAAGCTGGGGAGGCCCACCAGGAATGGGGCTGCGGGGGAAGGACTTGAAGAGGAGTTCTTGAGGATTTTCTCTTGGCCGGAGGTGGGAGAGGCTGGGAGCGTTAAGTCTGCGGAATCTTCTCCACTGTCGGCGCTCCGACTTCCAAAGGTTTGTTCTCAGGGGTCCCGGGCGCTGGTGTGAGCTGCAAGTTGGTGGCGTGTTTGCTTGTTGGGGAGGGGAAGCCCAGAGCTCAAGGCTACAGATGCAGATGTGCTGGGAGGGCGTTCTGAAGCCTCTGCCGTGGGTCTTCGCCTGTCCTGCCGCTGCTGTGTGACCTTGGGTAGGTGTCTCAGCCTCTCTGGACCTCAGCTGGTTGATCTGTAAAGACAGGAGGATTGGTCTAAATGATCTCTAGGTTTGGACACCGGTGCTGCCCGCTCTGGACCTGGAATAGGGCTCCTCAGCTAGGCCGGGGGCTGGACCGTCGGCTGCTGCTTTCATTCTTGGGCTGATACAGCTTCTATGGGTGATGGGTCGGTTAAGGAAACAGAGGGCATCGATTAGAGCTATACCTGTTCCCTTCCTCAGTGCTCGCCCCTTACCACCATGCAGTCCCTGAAGTAGGTTCTTAATAAGGGCTTCTCGATTGAGTGAACTGAATAGTATAAACCAGTGCCATTCCCTAAAAAGGTCATGCAAGCCTCAGATGTCGTTTTAAATTTTCTAGCAGCCGTTCAGTTTAATGTGCGGCTAAAATGCCATCTCGTCGTCATGAAAAGGTAAAAAGAAACAGGTGGAATTAATTTTGAATATGTTTTTGTTAGCCCTTTATAGCCAAAGTGTTATCACTCCCACGTGTAATCAATATAAACAAATTATTCATGAGATCCGTTACATTATTCTTTTCACCGCAGATCTTTGAAATCGGGTGTATATTTATCCTTACCGCCAGTCACGGTCGGGACTAGCCGTATTTCAGCTGCTCAGTAGCCACCTGTGGCCTGTGGCCGCCATACTGAACGGCATAAGGATATCCTCCAGGGCGAGAGATGGGTGTTTGTCTTAATCCGTTCGGGTTGCTGTATCAAAGTACTGTAGACTGAGTGTCTTGTAAACGACAGAAATTTATTTTTCATGGTTCTGGAGGCTGGAGGTCTGAGATGAGGGTGCAGCCCAATCGAGTCCTGGTGGGGGCCCTCTTCCAGACTGCAGACTGCACACGTCTTGTTTATTCTCACACGGCACAAAGAGAAGCAGCTAGCTCTCTGGCCTCTTCTTAGAAGGGCGCCAATCCCGTTTATGAGGGCTCCACCCTCGTGACCTAATCACGTCCCAAAGGCCCTGCCTCCAAATGCCGTCGCACTGGGGATTCCATTTCAACATATGAATTTTTTTGGTGGGGAGAACGCAAACATTCAGTTCTTAACGGTGTTCCTACTTATGCTGTGTGTCACTGCAAAAGACGCTTTCTCTCTCTGAGCCTCTGTTTCTCACTGGATGGTTGGACCAGCTGATCTTTAAATTCTAAACTAGAGTCCTTGAATGGTTTGTCTTCATCAAGAAACATACTTATCGTACAGGAATTAGAGACAGTGTAGCGTTGGTGCAGGGCTAAGCAACTTGACCAATGGAACAGAATAGAGAGGCCAGAAACAGTTTCACGCAAAGACATTTGATTTTTGACAAAAGTGACGTTTCTGATCCACCAAGCAAGGGTGGTCTACTGAGTAATGGCGCTGAGACAATTGGTTATCCACAAGGAAACAGTGAAACTGGAACCCTACCTCACACCATACAGAAAAAGCATCTCTAGCTGGATTAAAGGTTTAAAAGTGAAATATTTAAAAAAATCAAAAACTTTTAGAAAATATAAAATAATATATTTAGGGCTTTGCGTTAGGTAAAGATTTTCTGAAGGCATAAACAAGTACAAACCATAAAAGAAAAGTTGGATAAACTAGACTACATTAAAAATTAAGAATATGTAGTCATCAAAAATTGCTGGGAAGAAAGCAGAAGATAAGCCCCGAACTTGAAGGATGTATCTGCAACACATTTAGCCAAGAAGTAATGAATGTCCAGAATATATAAAGAGCCACAACAAGAAAAAGACAAATAACCCAAGAGGATATGTAGAAAGACAGTCATTTCGCAGATGAAGAGCACAAATGAGCAGAAAGCGTGAGACAAACAGCTCACTCTCATTGGGGGTCTAGGAAATGCAAAATAAATTCATGATGAGACACTGTTCTTATATTCACTTATGAGAAGTCTGATAGTACTGTGGCAACTGCTTTGGAAGACAGGAATTTTCATGTAAACTTGGCCATGTGCACGTCGTAAGACTGGGCAGTTCTCTTTTGGGTGTCTCCCCTCAAGTTGTGCATGTGTGTGCCAGGGGACGTGCGCCAGGGGACAGGAATCTTCTCAGCAGCATTGTTCGTGGTAAGCAAGACTTCAAGCCAAGGTGACGTCCATCATTAGCAGAATGGTGTGTATTCATCCAGGGGACTAGTTCCCCCCCGTGAAAATGAACTCCGGTTCCGGGGAACAGTCTGGATAAATCTCAGAGACAGGTGGAGTAGAGCAAAGCACAGAAGAAGCTGTGAATCCCATCCCATCACGGGACACTCAAAACCAGGCACACCAACTGTGTCATTTAGGAATGCACAGAAAGGTATATAAAAAGCCAGAAAGTGGTTATTGCAAAATCAGGTGAGTAGTTACCTTTAAGGGAAGGCAAGAAGGATGCACAGGCTGCTTCTGGTCCTGGCAATGTCCTAATTCTTGCCTTGGGAAGAAAAACACACTGAATTCTAAGTGTCCCAGAAGAGAGCTCACGTTCCCTAGGGGAGACCCATGTGACCACACTTCCCTGCAAGGGAGGCTGGGAAATGTAGTCCAGCTCTCCGTCTGTGTCCACTGCTGTCTCCTCCGGGCCAGAATGGCACCTGGCATCTGAGTGGGTACCAGCCCAAATCTGTTGAATGAATATTGGCTGTGTGACTTTGGACAAGCGAATTAATCTCTGAAGACATTGGTCCCCTCTCTTGCTTCATGCAAGGTGACTTTCAACAGCGCTCATTGTGAAACAGCGTTACGGTCATAAGTGTAGCAGGTACTCCTTAAGACTGTTTTTTAAATCGTGGGAAGTGGGTATAAAAATGAAAGCAGCAGTCGCCCTTCATCCCACTGTCTCGAGATCATCGCTCTTAAACATGTGGGTTTGTTTCCTTCCAGTCTTTTTTCTGTGGATACTCCATAGCTAGCGTCTTATCCTGATTTTTAAAATGTGACCTGCTGTAATCCTATTTCCTTCGTCTTCCAAAACTACTTGCAACCTCCGTTTAACGTGTGCCTAACGTTCCATCTCATCGTCATTCTCTGCTTTATTTTAGTATTTCCCACTTTGGGACACTTAGGCTGTTTCCCAGATTCCGTTTCTGTAACTAACGCTCTCAGGGACATCTCTGCAGTAGTGTTCAGGAGAGTTCTCTGTGCGATACCTACCTGACCCATTGTCTGTTCTGGGCGTTGGCCAAGTCCTGTGGGTCACAAGGTCCATGTGATGCTCACTGACCGCCCAGTTTGCAGTGACCAGGTCAAGGGGTCCCCACTGGGAGTGGCTCCCACAGCGCAGTTCTTGCCCTGGGGCTTAGAGTTGCTCCGAAGGCCACACAAAGGTCGGGGCCCAGCTTGTGCCTCGGTGGCCTCCTTGGGAGGTGGCAGGAGCTTGGCGCTCATGCTTTGATTGAGTCCTCCTCGTTGCTGGCTTCTCTGGGGCAAGCACCTTATTCCCTGAGCCTTGCTTTCCTCCTTGTAAATGAGGCTGGTGGATGGGGTTGGTAGAGCACGTGGTGGCTCTGCTAGGCCTTCTGTGGGTTTAGGTCCCTTCCAAACCACTTAGAACCAGTCCTACTCTCGCCAGGACTCTGAAATTCTGAAGGTCACAGGTTTCGTGAATGTCCTTTTTTATTTTTATTTTTTTTGAGGAAGATTAGCCCTGAGCTAACATCTGCTGCCAATCCTCCTCGTTTTTTTTTTTTTTTTTGCTGAGGAAGACTGGCCCTGAGCTAACATTCATGCCCATCTTCCTCTACTTTATACATGGGACGCCTACCACAGCATGACTCGCCCAGTGGTGCCATGTCCGCACCTGGGATCCGAACCGGCGACCCCCAGGCCACCAAAGCAGATCGCACGCACTTAACCACTGCACCACCAGGCCGGCCCCTGCCTCGTGAATGTTCTTAAGTGATTGAGATAACATATGTGAAGCATCTAGGTAAACAGCTGGTGCTCCATGGTGGTTATTTATGTCACGGTTATTGCTGTCATTTAATCTGTCTCTTTCCTGAGAGAATTTGAGGCAGTTGGTAAAAAGTGAGTTTCTTAATCCCCACTGGCTGTCAGAGAGATGCTTTCATCTGGGCAAGGCTTCCTCTGCCTTCGGAAGTCTCTGCGTAGATGGAGAAGGGGTTGGGGGGCGAGGGGCGCACCGGTGCTTCTGTCTGTCTGGGCCGCCAAAGGGCAGGCCAGTGCCCGGCTTCATGGAGCAGGGGGAGATGAGCCCGTGGGCCAGGGCTCGTTTCATCCAATTCGTAGCAGTCCTGTGAGCGAGTATGGTTTTTATCTCTGTTTGGTTTGCCCAAGGTCATCGAGCAAATGGTGGGACTCACGCCTGGGTTTGTCTGCCTTCTTCTTTGCTTTGCCACCTCCTGAGCAACCATGGGGATCATCCTTGTGATCCTAATTATCAACAGTTGCAGAGTGAGCCTCCTGCACCGGATGTCCTGCGAGTGTCTGCTCATCACCGGACACAGAGACTCGAATGCCAGGTCCTCCCCGCTGCCCACACCCTCGCAGGGCCTGGCGGGGCTCTCAGAAGGCCCGTCTGTGCCTCGGCCTCCCTCCTTCATTCACTGACAGGCCCGCCCCAAACCCTTGTAGGGCGGGAGCGAGTGTCCTGCAGAGGGCCACATACCATATGTCTGAATGTTTAAAGTTAAAGATCAAGCTAACAAGTGTTTCGACGAAATGGGCTGTCCTCCTTCTCGACAAATATACTTGTATGGTGACGAAATTGGACACTCTCTAAGACAGTGGCCGTCGTATGACTGAAGCCTGGCCAGTCTCAAAGACGGCTGAGTTTAGACATCTTCAAGGTGTCTTGGCCTTTGGTACCGGGCCAGCGATGCTTCGGGAGGAGAAATAAAATAAAGCAACGTGTAATTTGTTCGTTATTGTGTATGTCATATGGTTGATTTTTTGCTTGACTTCATTGCAGTAAAATCATGAATTGTGTTATTCATATTCAAGATTTTTGCCTAAATTTGCGTTCTATTAACAGTAATAAACTAAAAGTGTGCTGTCTGGGGCTGTAGCATTAGCCCCCTGTGGCTATTTAAAAGTAAATCTAAATTCATTAAAATTAAATAAAATTGGAAAGCTAGTTCCTCAGTCTCACTAGCCACATTTCAAGAGCTCAGTAGCCACAGATGGCCAGTGCCACCGAACGGGACAACACAGACAGACAACATTTCCATCATTGCAGAAATTTCTCTTGGGGAGCACTGGTCTAAAGGATTAAAATGAAAAATGTAATTTAAAAAAAACAACAAACTCCAGACATGTAAATTAAAGCAAATGCAAAAACCTGAAAAAATTTAAGTGATTTTTATTCCAAAATATCCAAAATTTTCTATTAAATTCAAAAGGCAAAATGCAAGTTAAGATTAATAAGTATAAAATTTAAAGTCAGAAAGTATTTCGGTAAAGCTGAAATATTTTATTTGAGTTTTTGAAACTGTAATTG
Source organism: Equus asinus (assembly GCF_041296235.1). Taxonomy (NCBI): domain Eukaryota; kingdom Metazoa; phylum Chordata; class Mammalia; order Perissodactyla; family Equidae; genus Equus; species Equus asinus. Next base: position 4,031,839 of record NC_091803.1, on the reverse strand, counting down.
AACCTTATTTTATGAAAATGAAACCGCTGTCGCCTAGAGTTCGCCTCCACCTGGCTGCCCATGTGAAGAATTTGGGGGCTTCGAGTTCAGGAGTAATGGGAACTTATTAACATTGCACGGCGTTCCTCGGCTGCCGTGTGCTTCTTTTGGGAATTCTCAGGCAGTTTGCCGGTGCCTCTGAAACCTGGAACTGGACATTATTCGTCTTCTTCCCCTCATGTGACGGATGAGGCTGATGGGGGGCTGCTCGGCCAGCAGATGAGAGGGACGCCCAGCTCGAAACTCAGGTCTTTCTGACCTCAAGTCTGAGTTCTTGCCAGTTCCTCTCTGCAAGGAACCAGCCCTTCTCCGGCCATCTTGTCCCTGATCTGGCCGATCCCCAAGCTGCCAGAGCTCCCAGGCTGAGGCTCAGACCTCTACAGCCCCCTCCCTGTGGGGCCGGCCATCTTTAGCCGGATGAGCAGGAGGGCCACCGGAGTTGACCACAGGGTGACGGCTTAGCTCACAGGAGGTATGAGTGTGGATCGGTGCTCACATGACTCGGTAAGGTCGCTCCTTAAATTGGAGGACACGTGAACTCGTTCTGGGGTTTAGGGCGTGTAGGGCCCCATGGGACCTAGAGAGCTGGTGGCTCTTCCTGTTTATGTGACTCTCCGGCGTGGAGCCCATTCTCCGCTTCCACCGTCTGCCTTCTTCACTCTCATCTCTGTGCTTTTCCCTGCCTCCTGCCTGCAGCCGCCTCATAGTCTCTGCTTTCTCGTGGCTTCAGTTCCTTCTTCTCTGTTGCTTGGCATCTCCATCTCATTGAATCCTATTCTAATTGCTCCCGTGGCTGTGCCTCCCACGCACCTGGCGGCAGTGGAGAGGGCAAGTGTGTCTTCTCCATGTGACCTGAGAGTGGACAGCACATAGTAAATACTTGGGGACTTGGAATTAGAATGGCATCATGTGTGGCTTGTGGTGTCAGACCACTTGGGTTTGCCTCAGACCCCTCCTTCCCCACTTATTGGCTGTGTGATCTTAGGCATGTTGTATGACCTCTCTGTGCCTTGGTTTCCTCTTCTGAAGAAATGGAAGTAATAATATTACTAACCTACTAATCTCACTGGGTGGATTGAGTCTCTGAGCCTCAGCTTCCTCATCTGTAAAATGGACAAAATAATAGACTCTCATTGTAGAGTTGTTTGGAGGACTAGATGCTCAAGCATGGCAAGTGCTTGTCCCAGAGCCTGGCGCAGAGTAAGCGCTCCAACAGTGCATTGTCCATCTCGGTCCTATTGCTCACCTACTGGTGCCCTTGAGCTGGTTACTTAGTTTCCCTGGGACTCAGGTCCTCCATCACTGCATGAGGGATGGACCAGGTACATGCACTTGCCAGAGTGTGGGATGTGTCCCTTTGGCCCACGGAGGGGCCTGGGTGGTCACAGAATGGACAGTGAATCACTCTGAATGAAGCAGGGTCATTGGGGACCCACTGTCCTTAGGATTCACCGGGAGAAAGACTCGTCTTGGGGATAAGCACTTAGGCCCTCAGGTCCCACTGTTCAGGGAAACTGAGCTGCAAGATCACGAACACCAGACCTAAGATGCTGAGCTGTCTTCTTCCTCCAGACGGTGAGGATTCCCCTCCTCTCAAAATGTCCAGCTGGAAGAAACACCAAGGTCACGAGGGGTCAGGGCTGGGCTTGTCTGGATCTCCCACGACTCTGCCACCAACCCGATGGCGGGAACACTAGTTACCAAGAGAGGGCTCGGAGGGATGAGGGGCCCTGGGACTCTCGGCTCGTGTTGTAATAGTTGCTGCTTCTCTCGGAGTCCGTAGTTGGCGGTGGGGCGGGAAATGGAGGGGAGGCAAGTTGGGGCTGTGCCGGGTGTGTCGTTTGATCAGAGTGAAGACAACCGAGAAAACACTGACCACCCTCACTGTGGACACTTGGCTGCCCCCACATAGAAATCTGTCTTCCATTTGTTCATTAATTCAGGCCACAATTGCCCAGTGCCTATGACATGCCAGGCACTGGCCCAGGTGCTGGGGACACAGGGCTGCCTTCCTGGAGCTTGCACTCTAGTGTGAGAAGCAGACGACAGACAGATAACGAGATAATAGAATTTTGGTGGGGATGTGGCCAGGTGAGAGTGTGCGGTGCAGGGATGGGTGAAACAGGGGTAGAGAGGCTCCCCATAGGACTGTTTGGAGGATGAGGTGAGGAGATGCATGTAAACTGGCATACAGTGGGTGCCAACTAAATGAGGGGCTGATGCAGCGCAGGGTTGGGGCACCTGCTGCCCTGCTGGGTGTCGAAGGAGCTGTCCTTTCAGCACTGGCCGGCCTCAGCTTGGTGCTCTCCTCCTCGACTGAGAACCTGGGCTGACAGATTTGCGGGGAGATACAGGAAGTGAGAGTGGTCCAGAAACCCCACTCCCGCGGCAGTGCAGAAACGCACCTTTAGATTCATCCAGATGCAGCCCACCCTTTCACGTTTCTCCCAAGTCCCAGGACTTGAGCAGGAGAGGGTATGGCAGGTCCCCCGTCTTTGCCCACTGTTCCCCAGCCAGACAGCAAGCTGCTTGGAGCAGGGGTGGGCTGGGGGCTGTTTGAACCATGCGTCCCCTGGGGGGTAACGTGGTCTGGCATGTGGTGGGCATTCCATGTTTGTCCACTGGTTGGGCGCCCAGAGTTGGTTAGCTGGTCCATTGATTCATTCAGACACCTTGTTGAGAGGCAGGGGCTGGGTGCAAAAATGAATCCTATGGAAAGATGCTCATCATCACTAATCATCAGGGAAATGCAAATCAAAACTACACTAAGATATCACCTTACACCCGTTAGAATGGCAAAAATATCCAAAACCAAGAGTGACAAATGTTGGAGAGGTTGTGGAGAAAAAGGAACGCTCATACACTGTTGGTGGGAAGGCAAACTGGTGCAGCCACTATGGAAACGGTATGGAGATTTCTCAAAAAGTTAAAAATAGAAATACCTTATGATCCAGCCATCCCGTTACTGGGTATCTATCCTAAGAACCTGAAATCAGCAATTCCAAGAGTCCCATGCACCCCTATGTTTATTGCAGTATTATTCACAATAGCCAAGATGTGGAACCAACCTAAGTGCCCATCAACTGATGATTGGATAAAGAAGATGTGGTATATATACACAATGGAATACTACTCAGCCATAAAAAAGGACAAACTCGTCCCATTCACAACAACATGGATGGACCTTGAGGGTATTATGTTAAGCGAAATAAGCCAGACAGAGAAAGACGAGCTCTATATGACTCCACGCATAGGTGGAAGTTAACATATAGACAAGGAGAAGTGATCGGTGGTTGCCAGGGAAAAGGGTGGGTCAGGGGAGGGCACAAGGGGGGAAGTGGTGTACCCACAACATGACTAACAATAACGTACAACTGAAATCTCACAAGGCTGTAAACTATCATAATCTTAATGAAAAAAAAAAAAAAAGCTTTGGAAAAAAAAAGTGAATCCTCTGCAGAGCTTGCCTCCTCCTTTCCAGAAGCTCATAGTCTGGGGGAGGACTGAGTCTGCTAATCATACCCTGTGAACAAATGCATAATTGAGATATGAATGAATATGCTGCAAATGTAGGTATGCTTTATGCTTGAATGCCTAGGTGAGGGGGTCTTAAGGGTGAATTTGGGACTTCCAGTTATAAGTAACAGAAGCTTCAATCTGAACTGGCTTAAAGCAAAAAACAAAGAAAGAGAGAGGGAAGGAAGCAAAGAATGGGAGGGAGGAGGAAAGAGAGAAAGAAGGAGGAGGAGGAGGAGAAGGAAGGGAAAAAAGGAAAAGAAAAATGTTGGTACTCAGAAATGAAAAGTATGTGGGTTCAGGTTCAACAGGATCCAGGGTCTCAAGGAGAACCCAGGCCATCTCTCTCCATCTGTGTGCTGTTTCCCCAGGTGGCTCCATTCTCTGGACTGCTCACAGCCCTTGTGGATGGAGAGTTTCTTTTTCCCCACAGAATCACCACTCTCCTGGAATCGAGCTTCCTTGTCCTGGCTTGGATTACACGTCCATCCTCGAGTCTGTCACCAGGGTCGGGGAAGGACTCCACCAGGTCTAGATCACAGCTCTTCCTTTGGAGCTTGGAGTTTGGGAGTCAGGCATGGCTTGGGGTGGGAGTGGGGTACTGCCCCACTTGAACTCGATGGAGGGGGAGGAGAGAAGGGGTGGCCGAAACCAAAAGTGGTTGCTGTTATGAGATTGAGAGAGGACAGATGCTGGATGGACAAACCCCACCACTACCCGCCATTGGACAGGAGAAGCTGCGGAGAGCTTGAGGCATTTGGGTGGGTCCTTCAGGATGAATAGGAGTTCAGCAGGGAGGCTGGCGGGTGTGGGGAGGTGTGGGGAGGGGGTGAGGGGGGGCGGGGAATTCCTGGAAGAGGGCAGAGCATGAGAGAGGCATGGAGGGGGAAGCGCAGGGATGCCTAGGGAGGAGTTGGCAAGGCTGGGGCTCAGACTGGGCAGTGGGGAGGATGCTGGGTCTGGCCCCCAAGGACCCCGGGGTGCACCCAGCAGCTGGCCTTTCTCCTGTGGGCCCCGGGACGCCATTGAAGGTCTTCCGCTGAGGGTGGCATGGGTTCCAGAAGGAGAGGAACTCATGGGAGGGGCTCCTTCAGAGACCATCACAGCAGTAAACAAGTGGGGGCTTTCTGGGATGCAGAGGCACAGGGGAGCAGGCTGGAGGCGCGGGAGCTACGTGGGGAGGTCTGCTTCTCTCATTCCCTGACTGCGGGAGGTTGCATGCACCAAAACCTCCGTGCGTGTTTCTGCAGAACCAGGACGCTCTTACGGAATGAGATTAAAGAAAGGAAATTTAGCCTTCAAACAGAATGACATTCTGACGCATGCTGTGACATGGATGAACCTTGAGGACGTTATGCTGATGAACAAAATGCTATTACTGCATCGTGCTAATAAGCTAATCAACAAAAGGACAAGTCACGTATGATTCCACTTATCTGAGGTCTCTGGAGGAGTCAAGTTCATAGAGACAGAAAGTGGAACGGAGGTCACCAGGGGCTGGGAGGGGGATGAGGAGTCCGTGTTAATGGGGACAGAGTGTCAGCTTGGGCAGAGGAGAAAGTTCTGGAGATGGATGGTGGGGATGGTTGCACAGCAATGGGAATGTACGCACTGCGCTGAACTGTGCCCTTAAAGATGATGAAAAGGATAAATTTTACACTATGAGTATTTCACCACAATTTAAAAAGTTCCTTTAAGAAAACCTGGCTGAAAATGGTAACATATGGAGGTAATTTATTAAATGTGAGAAGAAACAGAAAAAAAAAATTTAGCATTGACACAATGTTGTTCAATAGCATCCACATGTAGATTCTACCCATCGCCCCATTGCTGTCCCAGTTCCCGCTTTCCCGTGGTTCCCTCCGATCCCGGATCTGGTTTGGGATCCTGATCGCGTCGTCTGGGTAGCTTCCTCTCACCCAGAACTCACCTCTAGCCTTCCTCTGTCTTGGAGACCTTTGCGTCTGCAGCATCCAGCCCGGGGGTTCTATGGACTCTGCCTCCATTTGGGGTCCTTGACCTGTTCTCCTGATCAGACTGAGGCTCTGTGTTTTTTGCAGAAGTGATGCTGGTCCTTCTCGGTGCCTCGTAACCCGGGGTTCACAGCGTCGGTCTGTCCTTTCAGCGTGACGTTAACCTTGATCCCTTGGTTGGCAAGTTTCTCTCCATAACCTGACTGTTTCTTTTGGTAATTAATAGCATTTGGGGGGGGGCACAGGGAGGGGGTATTTCGAGATTATGTAAATATTCCATTCCATCCTATGAACTTGCGTTCAAAAAGTAGAGAGGACGATATAATGAACCCCTGACACTTATAGCCTAAATTTGACAGTTACGAACGTTTTGCCGTAAGTACTCGCTTCGCCTCCTTGCTTTTTCTCTGGGGAAGGCAAATTTTGGATGATATCATTCAATCCCCATCTCTCAGCGGTCTTCCATAACCGCAAGCTCCCTATCACACCTGACAGCGTTGGCAACCGTTCCTGACCCCGAGCACTTGAGATGTGGCTGGTGCCACTGAGGAACTGGGCTGCAAATTTTATTAAGTATTAGTGGATTTACATTGGCTCAGCCGAATGTGGCCAGCGGCTGCCCCCTGAGCTAGCACAGCTGTAGAGCCTCGATTCGATTTGGGATCAACGACGTCCTTGGGAAGAAAGGCAAGAGGCTTCGCATTGTGTCTCTCCAGGAGGCACCAGACGCCTGGCTGTCCCGTTTCTGGTGATGCTGAGATTGATCTTGGGGCCTCCGGGGTAATCTTGGGGAGCTCAGCTCCTTGGGTTGAAGATGCCGTTGCTTAGCAACCTCTTGCCGATGGTCCTCGCTTCGTTGGTTATCGTTGTCTGAATCAATGACTTCCTTAGCGGCTGTAGTTGTGTGGTTTCCAGGATCCTCTCTGATGAAGACTCTCACTCCTGAACCTCTCTGCACACAGCGCACCCAGTGGGTGGATCCGCGTTACTATCCAAGACAAAAGAGAAGGTTCGTGGCTTCCAAAGAAAGGCCCCGTGGGGAACGAACGGATCGGTCTGCTTGTAGTGTCAATATTCTTAGGATGTGTGGATGGTGTTTTGGGCTCCATGAGCCCCCGGGGTTGCGTGCACAATGTGTGTGTTTGTGTGCATGCATGCATGTGTGTGCATTTTGCCTCAGAAACGCGTAGGTCTCTGGGAGCATCTCTTTCTCCCAGTAGGAGCTGCCTTGTTTAGGAATGGATGCCTGAATCCTGATCACAGGGGATGGAGCTGGGCTGAAAACCAGCTTCAGCATATCCCAGGGCCCCCTGCTTTGGAATTTCCACGGCTCCACCCTGCTCCGACATGGTACCCTGGACCCTGGGCCATTGGCTATGGTCTGTGGCTGTAGGCTATGCCAGGGCATGTGGCCCTGTGTTGGTGGGAATGGGCCACTCCAAGGCCCCTGCCATGTTCCACGGGTCCCGGAGCGGCCACTTCTTTCACAGGGACCTGTCTGAGCGGGGAGAACACTATTTCTCGTGGAAGGATCAGCTGCTGCAGGATGCCCCAGCGTTCCGGCAGGAGGATGGCTGTGGAAGGCGGTCCCTACATCTCCGGAGTTAGAGCTGCTTATGCTCCCTCCAGGCGAGCCCAGGGCTAAAGGTCCCGTTGGGGGTGGGTGGGGGATGTTGCTGAATTTCTTCATGAAGTTCCTCCCAGTGGATTCCCGTTTGGGATGCACCTCTTAGAAGGTGTGTTCCGGTGCCTTCGCTGTGAGGAGGATGGTGGTGGTTCTGTGAGCTCACGGGAAATGTTCTGGATGGTAACCCCATCGTGTCCTCAGGGAGAGGAGAAATGTGGGGACTGAGACGTGGCAGGGAGGCCACGGGGCGCTGTGTTAGGAGAGCGAGGGCAGGCGGGGCCGTGGCCTGTCCCTTCCAGAGGCATTGGGAAGAAAACAAATGTGGGTCCCACCCTCGGCTGGCTACCGCGCCCCGGCCCCGCCCGTGGAGCCAGGGGGAGTGAAGGAGCTTCCAAACTGTGAAGTGCCGTGCCAACAAGCCCCTGGAGTCGGCAGCATCCTCACGTGGGACTGGAGTAATTCGGAAGCAATATTGCCTGCTTGCCCCGTATTAGCAGGTCCTGCTCTTGGCTCCTGAGAATCTGCCTTAGTTTGGGTTTCCCCAGAAGGAGACCCCGAGACTAGGATTCAAGGGCAAGCAGCGTGTTTGAGAGGTGACCCCAAGGTTCATCAACGGGAAAATGGGGGAGTGAGAACAGGGAGGGGCACGCAGCCCCCCTGAAGGGTTTATGAAGAAGCAAGTTGGCACCGTGGGCACCTGGAGCCTAATTCTGCTTGGAAGATGGCTCGGAATTCTTCCCACTGAGGGCAGAGGGCTGGGGTGGGCTGGGGTCTTCGTCAGCTCTCCGTGAGTCGCTGTTGAGGCTGCGTCCTGCGGCACTAACTCTCGGGCGCTTGCAGCCGCAGGGCGAAGGCCCCACCTTGCTTCTGCAGCCAGAGCGCTCAGGCCTGGGGCGTGCGGCTGTGGGGTCCAAATGCCGAGGAGCAGCTGGGCACCCACAGCATTGAGGGCTGTGGGCCGACCACTCGGGCTTGCATCTGCCCCTTGTTATAAAAATTGCAGAGGTGGGGGCCTCACCCCAGGGGTTACTGGTTCAGGAGTCTGGGTTTCCATGGCAGCATCTCACTGTTATCTTGCGGGAGCTTCCTGTGAGGCCGGGAGGAGGGGGTGGCCCTGCTTTAGAGATGTGGACTCTCATTGTCCCAGAGGAGAGGAGATTCCCCAGGGAGGCACGGGGAGGGTCCTCGGGGTCAGTACCATCAGCTGCACACCTCCAGGGGGCGCCGTTCACGTGGAATGCCACGTGCAGCCTGGCTGAGACCTGTGTTCTCCTACAGACCATGTGGGATTTCCTTGCACCTAGCACCCGGTCCAGCCTCAGCCCCTCCCACCCCTCCCTCAGTTTCCCCTTCCTGTCCCCGGCTCTCTCCCCCCGGGGATTTTGATCTCACAGCCATTCCATTCCAACGTGGCGCCAGCCCAAGGACTGTTTTTTCCCCACTCTGTTTCCCAAAGGCTGAGCCAAGATGCTGTCTGCCATGCAGGAGGAGCCATGAATTCATGAATGGACACAAAGAGTAGCCGGGGCTGAGCTGGAGAGGGGGAGAGGCTCTGAGGGCCCGGGGCCAGCTTGGAGCCTCTGTGGGACAGACGGACAGACCCCCTTTGTCTCCTGGACAAATCTCTTTAGTCCTCAGCGCTGGGGATTCAGGCCACCGCCACCAGGCACGGGCCCAGCCTGGAGGGGGCGGCCACAGCCGTTCTCCTGGGCCCGGGCTCATTTGGGAGGGAGGCCGGCTTTTCTCCAGGGGCTATGACAGACCCCAGGCAGGCCCAGGGCCAGAAGGAGAGGGGGAAATCGCAGCTCTGAGGCTGGGCCTGGGGAGGACGCAGGAGGGGAGACCAGCAGGGATGGGGCCCAGGTGATGGGGTCAGGGAGGGACAGGCAGGTCAGCAAGCTTAAGCCCTGCCCTGGGGCAGAAATGCTGCCCCCGGCTGCCTGTAGAGACCCCAGGGCGGTGGTTTTGAAAGCGCTCCTTCTTCAGATCTAGCCCAGCAGCAGCCTGTCCATCTTTAAACCCTTCAGTGGAGTGTAACGTACGGGAAAGCCTCCCCATCACGACTCCAGGTGAGCAACCTGTGGAACCGGCACCCGGATCAAGATGCTCGACGTTGTTGGTCGCCAGAAACCCCTTCATGCCCCCTCCAGTCACTGCCAAGGGTGACCACCACCCTGGCTTTTATCCTCAAACGCCCCTGGTGCCAGTTCTTGAAGTTTATATACATAGGATCCAGGAGTGGATACTGCCATTCGGCGTCGTATCTGAGATGCGTCCGTCTTTCTGCAAGCAGTCGTTTGCTCATTCTTATCGCCGTCTGGTGTCCCGTTGTGTGAATCTCCCCCGTTTATTTCCATTCTGCCCCGGATGGGCATTTGGGTGGTTTCCAGGACTCTCTTTGGCACCGGCCGCTCCCCGCTCCCAACTAGGATGTGGCCGGTTCGAGAACGTCTGGTCTCCAACATTGATTTCCATATTTAAAACGTTTTCTTTTTATTATTTTTTTAAAAGATTCCTAAAGGAGTAAATGGACATGGTAGCCAGTCAAACAACACAGAAATAGAAAGAAAAAAATACTATTTCCCGCCCTTCTCTCCCCGTCTCTCCTCTGGTGCTTCTTTTCATTCCTTCTGCTTGTCCCAGTCGGCAAACTGGCCCCACCCCTAGGATGGTGTGGCCTTGGGCAAGCCACTTGTTCTGGCCGGATTAACCCATGTCTCAGGAGTCTGTCCATTCCAAAAATTCTAACTGTGCCTAACTTGTTATCTTGAGTCTGAACGACTTAAGCAGTGCTCCGAGGATCGAGTGTTCAGTTATTGGCCGGGCCTTACCCGTTGCGTGCACGGCTCTGCATCGGTGTAACTGAGTGAGGGCTCGTTCTGCTCGCCCCAACCCTGAAGCCAAATCAATTGCAAGACTAGTTGGTGGTGGAGAAAGGGGTTTATTCCATTAGCCAGCAAAATCGGAAGATGGTGGACTCATGTCCCGAAGACCATCTTACTCAAGCACAAGGTTTCAGCAGTTATGTAGGGCCAGCGGGCTATAAAGGAAGGGGTTGGGATTGTTGACCATCTGGCGTCAGGGACTGGAGCCCCACCCCAGGCCTTTCAGGTGTCATCGGTGATGGATGTCAGCATAGATGTGTTTCTTCGAGGAGGTCGGCGTATTCCTGAGAAACTCAAAGAACAGAGCTAATATTTATCTCTACAGGGAGGTATCTACAGAACGTACGTATTTCCCAGAGGGTGGTTAAAAAACTCACTTAGGCTACGTGCAAGTTAAAACATGCACGATGTGGGCGGGTTGGTCAGAGGTTATTCTAAGTTACGACACGGCTTCCCTCATGTCAACCTTGCTGTAGGCTGGTATCACTGGTACCAGGAAGGCAAAGATAAATCAGGGCCAGTCCCCTGGTTTGCAGTCTAGGCGTGGAAGCAGACCCAGAAACTCCCAAATACATATTGTATGTGCTATGATAGGGGTTGCACGGGCAGTTGTGGGAGTCCAGAGGAAAGAGTCCGTCTCTCTGCCCAGGAGTGCTCCAGGAAGAGAAAGAGGGAAGGAGAGTCCAAGCAAATGACTTGTGCGGTGGCCTAGAGGGGAGAGAAGGCAGTTTATGACCCAGTCTGGATGGGAGTGTGAGGGTAGCGATCAAGGAAGGGCTTTTCAGGAGAGGGGCCTTTTGCCATGGGTTCTGAAGGCTGAATAGGAGTTTGCCAGTTGGAGAGAAGAGAGAAAGGGATTTTCAAGCAGAAGAAACAATGTGTGGAAGGCCCAGGGGCATGATGACTCTGGGCCTTGGAGAGAGCTTTCCTAGGGTGAGGAGGATTGTAGGGACTGAGTCAGCGATAGGACCCAAGGAAGTAGATCCCCCTGGAAGACAGGGTCTTCTAGCCCATGCAGAAGCTGCCTGGCATTTTTGTTCTTGGCCTTGGCACAGGCACTCATGCTCTGCCTTGGGCCACAGACCTGGGAGTCTTGCTGTGGACTTTCCAAGGTGGGAGGGACTGACAGAGGCAGGGCTCAGGGGGACTGGGGATCGTGGGTAACTTGTGGCCGGGGTGCTCTGACCACTGGCCGATGAGGTGGGGATTTCAGGAACTGGGAAAGGGCTCCGTCCCTGCCCTTCCTTTGCCTCCAGATCCACAGCCAGTCCTCCATCCTGCAGAGGATGGTCAGATCGGTTATACTATCATGTAGAGAGTGATGGCAGAACCCTTCCCATCAGGACCACGGACAGGGCTGGAGGGGGCCGTGGGTGGGGTGAGAGGTGTGAACCTGGAGTCAGAAGGTCTGGCTTCCAGTCTTAGCCACACTCCTGCTATCTGTGGCTTCCCTTCTCTGAATCCCTGTGTGAAATGACAACCACAATCTGGGCCCTGCTCGGTTGATGGCATCATGAGGTCCAGAGAGAAGGAGGGTTGTGAAGGCTTTCGGGTAACTCTCCCACCAGGGAGGGCTGCCTCCTGCCTGCCCCATGCCCACGGTCACAGCATCCCTCTCCTGCCACACCTAGAGTCACTCTTCTTTGCAACACAGCACTGCAGGCAGCCTGTGCCAGCCCGTCAAAGTCGGCACGTGAGCCCTGGCTGAGCCCGGTGCACGTTTGGTGGTCCTGGGGTCCCGTGGCATCCCTGATGTGTGGCACCTGTCCAGGTGGGGCCCCCCGTCCCCTCCCTGCTGGGCTCCTCCTTGGGCCCACTGCTTGTCAACCTTGCCAGCACACTGGAATCACTTGGGAAGCTTCAAAAATGCCGATGCCCGGGTCCCTCCCCTCGCGGTTCCGTTTTAATTGTCGGAGATGCGGCCTGGGCGTCGGGATTTTTCAGGTCTACCCTGGTGATTCTTGTGTGCAGCCGCATCTGCCCTGCGAGGCGGTGATGCAGCTGTGTCTGGAGCAGCCCAGGGTTCCGGGGTGGGGGTGATGACCACGCAGCTGAGACCCAGCACCTGTCACTTCCTTGCTGACGTGTTCACAGGGGGTCTTTGTAAGGACATAGATTTGCCTGTGGCCTGAATTTTTTTGGTAAACTACACGTGACATAAAATTGTATTTGGAGCACGTGTCAGGATCTCCTTCCTTTTTAAGGCTGTGTAATATTCCATTGTATGCATAGACTACACTTTGCCTGCCCATTCATCTGTCAGTGGATGCTGGGGTTGCTTCCACCTTGTGGCTCTTGTGAATAATGCTGCTGTGGACATCGGGGAGCAAGGATCTCTTCAAGTCCCGGCTTTCAGTTCTTTGGGGCGTAGACTCGAGAGTGGAATTGCTGGATCATATGGTCATTCTGTGTTCAGTTTTTTGAGGACCAGCTGCACAGTTCACAGTGCTGCACCCTTTGCACTCCCACCAGGCGCACACAAGGTTCCAGTTTCTCCACGGCGTCACCAACACTTGTCTTTTTGATGATGGCCACCCTGATGGGGCGAAGTGGTGAGCCCGATTTCTAAAGCAAAGCTTCCTTTTTCCCTTACTTCTACACATCGTACACCTCTTCCAGAGGTACTGGGACCAGCATGTGTTGAGTACCTACTGTGTGCAGGGGGCTTCCCATATCACGTCTCGTCCTCCACGGGGCAGACGTCCGTCCCCTCCTGGAGCGCAGGCTTCGAGGTCAGACAGGCCGGGGCTGAAATCCTGGCTCTGTCCTTTCCCGGCTCTTGTGCCACGAGTGTTGATTTGATTTTTATGGGCTTCAGTTTCCTCAGCTGTCGAATGGAGCTAAGAATAGGATGTCTGTCATCAGCTATGAGGAGTCATAGCCCCAGAATCATTAACGTCGGTCAGATGTCAAGTGTGCTGGGAGCCGTGCACGGATTAACCCATGTCATCCTTTTATAGTCCTCTGAGGTGCGTGCAGATGTTATCCCCACGGCTCAGATGAGAAAACGAGGCCCAGAGAGCTTCAGTAACTTGGAGATGGACATGTAGCCGGCAAGGGGTGAAGCCGGGATGGAATCTAGCTTCTCTGCCCCCGGAGTGGCCGATCGTGATTATAAACGCTAATGCGTGCTCAGTAGATGCTGCAAGGCGGGTGTAAGCCACAGCAGAGGCTCAGGGAGCTGAGGTTTTCCCTTGGGGAAGAGGAGCTCCCCAGGCCTAGCTCCACCTCGTCTGAGGAGGGCAGCAGACAGACAGCCCTTTACAGATTGAAAGCACCTTCACTGGTGTGCTGTGAGCATGGAGTTAAGTCTCTGAGCTGCCCTGCAGGAGGCTGGCAGATCCGATAGGGTCGGTTCCGCAGGACGGACCCATGGCTGCACGTGCAACAGAGAAGGGGGCAGGATGGGGTGTGTCGCTGAGAAACTGGGAGACTGTAGTTAGCATCACGTGATCGTGACAGCCCCTGCATTTGGAGGGTTCGCTGAGTTCACTCAGATCTGCCCCCGCACTGCGCCCCACTGCCTGTTCCAAACCTGAGAAGCCCGAGCGTGGGCCACCTTAATAAGGGACTGGGACAGGCACCCTGAGGGAATCCAGCACCGTATTAGCTACAAAGCTGAGCCTCAGCAAAGCATAATTTACCAGAAGGAAACACTTAAAAGTGTTCCGGGGTTCGTGTTGGAAGGAGAGAGGAGAAACAGACTTTCTGCCAACCATCCTCCCATCCATTCAGACATCTGCTTATCTACCTATCTATCTACTTATTTTTCTACCAAGCTATGTGCCTCTCTCTCCTATCTACCTACGTCTTCACCTGTCCATCTCTCCATCCATTTATTCCCCATCCATCCATCCATCCAAACTTCCATCCATCCATCCTTCCATCCTTCCATCCCTCCATTTATTCCCCATTCATCCATCCAAACTTCCATCTGTCCATCCATCTATCCATCCATCCATCCATCCTTCCATCCTTGCATCCCTCCATTTATTCCCCATCCATCCATCCATCCATCCATCTATCCTTCCATCCTTCCATCCCTCCATCCATTTATTCCCCATCCATCCATCATCCACTCATCCATCCCTCCCTCCATTCCCCATCCCCCCATCCTCCCATCTGTTCCCCCATCCTCTCATCCCCCGTCCGTCCATCCATCCCCCCATCTGTCCATCCATCCATCCCCAATCCATCCACCCATCCGTCCTTCCAGACGTGTATCTACTTATCTAGTTATTTGTGTATCAAGCCATTTGCCTATCTGTCCTGTCTATTTACCTACCCACCTACCCATCTGCTACGGACTGATTGTTTGTGTCTTCCCGAAATTTATGTGTTGAAGCCCCAATGCCCAGCGTGATGGTATTTGGAAGTGGGGCCTTTGGGAGGTAATTAGGATTGGATTAGCTCATGAGGGTGGGGCCCTCCTCATGGGATTAGTGCCCTGATGGAGAGAGGAAGAGACCCCGGAGCTCTCTCTCCTCCATGGGAGGAGCCAGTGAGAAGGTGCCATCTGCACACCAGGAGGAGGACTGTCACCAGACACTGAGTCTGCCGGCATCTCCATCCTGGGTTTCCTGGCCTCCAGAGCTGCGAGAAAGAAAGAGAATGCATAAACAATCACGAACAGAACATTGGTAGAAATATGCATGGCGGAGCCCCTTCTGATGAGGTCTCAGAAGGAGATGAGGAAGATGTCATTGGACGGGGGAGAAAAGGTGGTCCTTCTCGTGACGTGGCAAAGAGCTTGGCTGATTGTGTCCTAGTGTTTTGTGGCAGGTGGAACTTGCAAGTGGTGAGATTGGATGTTGAGCTAAGGAGATTCCTCAGCAAGGTGTTGACGGAGCGGCTTGGTTCCTCTGGCGGCTTATGGTAAATGCCAGAAGAGAGGAATGAATGGAAGAAGGAATTGTTAAGCAGAAAAGAACCAGAATGTAAAGATTTAGAACATTCTCAGCCTGTCTATACTGTGAAAAGTGAGGACTTGTGTTCAGAAGAGAACATCCAAGGTGAGGCCAGCCCCCCGTTTCATCAGGAGATTAGTATGGGTGGGAACCACGGACGTCATCAGCCGTCTCAGCTGAAGCCAGGAACAGAAAGGGGATTAAACCATCAGGGACTAAGAAGACTAGGCCAGATAAAGGAACGCTGCACATGTGCTGTTTCTCAAGAAAGGGGAAGGACGATGACGAAGGCAGTTTAGATGTCCTCAGGACTGCTGCTCCCCCCACAGGCCTGCAGACAGGGTGGTCCCTC